>NC_089839.1:133387315-133687315 GCF_035609145.1 Eleutherodactylus coqui | reverse complement strand
GCTCCCAGCAAAAGCATTCTGTTTCTGATTCCCGTGCATCGACCCTTGGACCTGTTATTTGTATTTTGCTTGAACTCTGCCTACCCTGACCCTCGGGCTTGAAAGCCTGGACCTCGTTTGCACACCACCAGTGAACCGTATCCTGACTGTGTGCTTTGGCCTGTCTTGTGGTGCGTTGCACAAACATCGCCGAATCTCGTGGGTCAGTTGCCAACTACACCGGGACTACTTCAGGAGGTAGCAGCCTGTTCAGTTCCCCGCTGCGAAGGCCAGATCCCTGCAGCTCTGTTACGTAATTACACGCAGTGTGAAGGTACCCTAAAAATCGTGTTCTTCAAGAGGTTGCCCAAGACCCAAAACCCCTCTTTACTCCTCTTTTTGTTACAGTGATCATTTTTGTAATTGGCTTGTCATGTATGCCATCAGAAGTTAGGTCACTAGCCATGGGCCATGATTACATTTGGATGAACTATACCTGCGCTAATGTAGACTGAAACATGCGCAATTCATCCAAATCCAAGGATGGCCCACTGAGCCTTGAAAGCTAATGTATTATGTACAGGTCAACAGTGGAAGTTCAGTGGGGACAATTAACACAGTCTGGACCGGTGAAATGGCACTTATATGAAACAGACAATTACAAAGGTCATTAAACATAAATAGTTTTTTGGGGTTTCGGGCAATCCCTTGAAAGGGGTTGTACAAAAATCAACTTTTATCACCTATCCATACGATGGTGATAAAAGACTGAAATCGGTGGGGGTCTCACCACTGATCGAGAACTGGGGTCCCGTGTCTCTCCACCGCGGGCTCCCTGCACCATGATTGGCAATTGGTGGGAGAGAGAGGGGACCACATCAACTCCTCCATGGGGGTTCAAAGGGTTGTGCAAGATTCTGGAAACTAGTCAAATCAGAACTGGAAAAAAAAAAAGTTATATATTTACAATCAAAACTGCTTGCTACCATAGGGCTGTGTTTTGACTAAGCTTCAGGACAGCTGCACATGAGCGGAATTCACTGTGTGCCGTCCACATGTGATAGTCGTGTGGCATGCAGCAAGTATGCAGTGACATTGTGTACTTGCTGTGGACCACCGATCGCCATGCACCATCTTGGCATGTATGCACGCCGTGGCAAGGTCTGTGTGGGGGTGGGGGGTCAGTAACGACACAGCGCCTCACTCAGTCCATATAAAAGTCCAAATAAATTTATTTTTCTTCACTTTTCAGCGGTGGCAAGGACATACACTTGATGCTATGAAAATAATAAAAACGCTTGCCCATCAAGGCGCTAACTCAACAGTTCCTCACTTACTACTACACAGTGGCCTAGCACCTCTACACGTACCCAGCGGGGTGTCAGACTGAGGGTATCCTTCCCCATTAGATTCGTGGCTGTACCATAAGCTGGTCTCAAACAGACATTATAGCCTTCGGCGCCCCGAGGTCACCGCATGGATTCCATATAGCTTGATGGGCATTTGGGTGAGCCAATTTAGCTTTGGCTATATATTTTATCCTTCTGTATTCTCCCATTTTTGCTTGAAAAAGGCGGTTTTGACGCGCCGAAATGCGTTGCGTGACTTTTTATTGAAAATAAAAGTGTACATCTTCATTGGACTTTATTTGGATTCCATGGCCCTAGGGAAGGGGTTCCTCTATTTATGAATTTAATCCCCCCCCCCCCCCCTTTTCACTTAAGTGCCAATTTCATCTCTGTCTTTTCCGTATGAGGGCAGAGAAAACGTAATATTTTTTATCCTCACTATACTGTTTGTATAGTTGAGCTTGCCAGGACTTCAGGTGCTAGCTGGTCGGTGATAAGCCTCCCCGTGCCATTATACATATTATATGACAGGGACTACATGGACACCATCCTAATTACCAAGTACAGATGGTTCAGCTGCTGTCTACATAGAAGATGGAGGTAGTATCAGTTGTACTGAAGGCCTCCTAAAAAGAGGACATGTGACGGCATAAAGGTGCAAAAGTTGGATTTATTCTTCTCCAACTGTGTTCACAACAAAGTGACATGTTCCGGAGTGCGGTATAGGCTGAGGTGGGCTTCTCTGGAGGTCCAGTTCCTCTTTCACATGCAGGATAGCGGACATGCCAGTTACATAATATACTCTCATGGATTATACACAGAATGCTCCTCTTTAACCTTCACACAGCTTTATTCTTTTCATTAAATGCCTTTATCTTTAACATGATTGTACTTGTCATCTGAACGGCTTTGTCCCATCGGTTGTTTTGGGGGCTGCTGCAGGTTGACATGTTTTCTGTGTACTGTAGTATAGATCTCAGATACCTAGTACAGACAATAGGCAGCATTACTTTACAACATATTTTACCTCAGTGTTCATCTAATCTAATCTTCTCCCACTAAAGTTGTCTTTTCCAATGTTTAAATGTTAAACTTTGCAGAAAAAAAGCTAAACTGAGGCTAATCGTCTCAGCCATTCATTGAATGATAGCTGAGTGCTGCCTGTGACTTGTCACAGCACTCAGTCAATCACAGGCAGTGCTTGGCCATTCATTGAATTCTTTGAATGGCCAGGTGCTGCCTGCGATTGGCTGAGTGCTGTGACCAATCACAGGCAGCACTCAACTGTCATTCAATGAATGGCTGAGAGCTGCCTGTGATTGGCTGAGCGCTCAGCTAATTAGATATAGCCGTTTCAGCAGGCGGGAATTTTAAATCCCCACCTGCTGAAAGAGCTTTAGAGCAGTGCAGGTAGAAGACAGGCTAGACGTGCCTGAGTCTCAGCAGCTGAGGAAAGGTGAGTATATAGATTTTTTTTATTTTTAACACATTCTAGGGATGATTTTTCAGGGAAGGGCTTAAATTTAAAGCCCTTCCCCGACAATCCATGCAGGGCTTGCCAGCAGCTCATTGCTTTCAATGGGACTGAAGAAGTGCTGGTCCCATTGAAAGCAATCCCCGCAGGGATAAAGAAATCCTCTGCCACAGCGGTCACAGCTGTGGTGGGGGATTCTTTACTCCCCGCGGAGATAAAGAAATCCTTTGCCACAGCTATCACAGCTGTGGCAGGGGATTCTTTACTCCCTGTGGGGAGTCCTCTTGGCACTGATCACTGTGACAGTGCTGTCAGTGTTCAGTGACAAGGAGTCTCCCTGCTGGGGAATATTGACATGCACCACAGACCTATGGTGCATGCATGTCCTATGTTTTGCAGGTACAAGTGTTTGCATGCCTGTAGAACACGGACATATGAACACACCATAGGAAACCAATGGTTTTAATAGGAGCGTGTTTTTGTGTGCACAACTGTACACACAAACACGCTCGTGTGAAGCAGCCCTAAGGTTTTAAGATGCAGAATATAAAGATTTATTTATTTCCTAAAATGACAAATACACAGGTCAGGTTAGTGGGGTGCACATCAGCGGAAGGGATAAATGAAGGCATCTGGCATGTTGGATTGCCAATAAATTGTGAAGTCAAAAAAATATTTTAAAGTGGCATTTGTTGCAGGAATTTGGGCTAGCATGATTTACACGACTAGCCCAACTGGGGCTGATGTATGTAGTTTGCAATGGAAAAAAAAATCAGTGGGACAGACTGGCAGGGGAATGGGGCAAACAGAATGATGGAATACCTCAGAGCATAACATGCGCACACATTCAAAGCCTACGTAATATGAACGTAGGAGGGAGACTTATACTTTATCTCCAACCATTTATTGCCAAATTTTAGGATTTTATCCAGATGAACTGATAAAGGGGTTTTGCCCCAAAACACTGGCTGGTTAGTTAACCAAATAAGGGCTCCTATCCACTTGCGTTTTTTTAAAGCTGCGGTACCGAATTTCTACTGTTAAAAATGCATCGCACAAAAATCGCAAAGCACAAACTTGCGATGCGTTTTTAACATTAGAAAGTCCCACTGACAAACGCAGGGATATCGCAACGTTAAAAAACGCAAGTTGGTAGGAGCCCTAAAGGAGAAGTTTACACTTGATCATTCTAACTGTCTTCAGAGTGTTGCGCCGAGCCAACAGTTTTTCTAGCTGTATTCCTCTGTTCACCCATGCTTACTTAGGTGGTGCAGCATCTTATTGGCAGCACCTCCATTATACCTATTACACTTTGAATGTCACTATGGTTAAATCCAGCCCATAATTTTTGCATTTACGATTATTCTATCCCCACATGTTCCAGGACTAATGTTAGAAAGATGCCACGTGCTGTATCTAAGAGCCTTTCTTTGTCTGCTCCACCTAAGTGAATGTTCCAAGGTAGACAAACCTACTCAGGCTTGCTTCTACACAGTGGAGCAGAGAGAGAAGGGCGAACAATTACCAGATTGGACACAGAATGGTGACAGCAGGTGGCGCTATTCTAACAGTCTTGGGGAGAAACTGCCTTTATAAGTGTAAATACAAAAAGTGTTTATAATTATAGGCTGATTTAACTATAAACAATATTCTTCAGTAAAAAACAACCACTTTACCTACTGCACACTGATGAGGAGCAAACACTACGAAACATCTGTATGTGCATGCTTTACTGGCTTGCTTTTCTATTCCCAATCATTGTTAAGACTTGTTAGAAAGTCACATTGATTTGTAAGGAATGCTGCCATCCAATAGGTGGCGCTGCAGAGGTATTTTCCATCTTCCTTATTTGTGATTTCTAGCACCTTACTTCAGGTAAAGCTGGTATTCCGAGTCAGGAGTCTTGGATACGTTGTGTATATTGTGCAAGTTCAGAATCACTATTGTTATAATTAGACGCAGAACCGGAGACAGAGATTGAACACTGAGGAAACAGAGAGAGAAAGGGCTTATCAAATATGTTGCATCTTACATTGTATCAATAAATGCAAAATGATGGAGAAATTATGGAACAATATGTAATTAATAGATCACAGCACACACTTCACCTTGAATGCGTAGGGAAGACAATCCTCACCAGATGGTGCACGCTCATCAGAGATCCTGGATCGTAGTTTAAGCAGCAGAGTATATATAAGAGCAGCACTCCGGGGGTTTAAATCAAAGATTAAATCTTTATTGTGCCCACAACTCTGCTGCGTATATTAAATTTAAAAGTATAAAAACCCCAAACCAGACTTATTGGGAGCCTAAAGCCGTGTTCACTAGTTTTGCGTGCACAATATGCAGTGAATAGATGAATAGAATCCATTGATTTCAGTGGGTTTGTTCACATAAGCGTATTCTGCATACGCATTTCGTTCACACAAAAAAAATATGCAGCAGGCTCCTTTTTCCTGGGCATTTGCACAGCAACAGAGCGCATACTGAACTAATTACACTAATTGCCCATTTCAATGAATGGGAGGATGGTTGCGTGGTTTTTACGTGCACGCAAAAAGTACAGTAAAACCTACATGCGCGCACAAATACACAACACCCACTGCGCAAACACATGGTAAGAATGCGCTTACGCCTGTGTGACACCGGCCTTTAAGGCCCATTTACACCAGCCGATGATCGCTAAAAAAATAGCTAATCGGCGATCGTTTTAGCGATAATTGGCAGGAGGAATAGTTGTTGATCAGCTGCTATTGGAGGTGTATGGGCACCTTCACTCTGGTTTCTTTTGACAGATGGGCTAACATGCTGATTCCCTTTAATCACCTAAAGTCTGTCGTCTGTTTCTAGGAACTGTACGATCCCGGACACCATCACAAAAAAAGTTCCATGAACAAGATGTACAAACCTGCACAACAAGCGCCGATAGTTCTGCCTTTGACGAGAGCGCAGGGTCTTGCTTTGCCACTGTTGATATCTCAGTTGTGAGGTGGAAACAATATTATCAGATACTTGATAGCACTGAGTGCTAATTTTACGCAGAACAACGACCGCCTCCAAGACCGATCGAGGACAGTAGAGGTTTGAAATTCTTTCTCTGCAGAGCTCTTGCAAAGAGACAACCCACCTGTTATGGTGATAAAACCAATATTAGACTAGTGTGTAAAGTCACAGCAAGGTGAGGTTGGACTATATTCTCAAGTATAAATCGTTTTGTTATACTTTGTGTTTGAGAACAGGTTTTGGTTTACCAACACTCATGCAATGTGTGATTGAGGCCTCTCTTTTCTCTACTGGAGTCTAGGATCTCACCCAGGATAAATTTCCACAGCTTGTTTAAACAAGTTCTTTTGGCAGTTTGAGTGAAAGACAGAAGTTGATTGTAAAGATACGAGAAGTTTAAAGAAGTTACTTTGTAAAACCCCAGTGTGTGAAACCACCCTAGAAGCCAGACTTTGGGCAGCTTGGTGTTCTAGCATACGTATGGGGTCATCATTCTTTAAAAGGCACGGTGGCCTAGTAACAGACTTTACAATCTCACAGTAATGCAGTCCATACTTGTCTGTCTGAAGCCAGTTGCTGCAGTCTTCAGTAGTAAAGCAGGTCTTTCCTTGGTTATGTAGGAGATGGAAAATCTGCTCTATTTCGGAATAAAATGATAGAGTATGATCCACACTGTCCTGAAGCCTAATAAAAAAAATCATTAATATTAATAGATATGTAGATTTGTCAAACCATAGTTGTGTCTTGCAAATCTTAAAGCATCTAATGTAAAATAATGTTACAAAGTGTGATTGTATGCCCAATGCCCACCACTTGCAATTTGGTTACAAATATCACAATTCATGTATCTGTGTTCAGATGCAAAAGTGATTTTATTGCTAAGTAAACACAAAAAAAAATTCTGATTATATCAAAAGTTGATATTTTTATGAACACAAAATGGTGAATAATCCAAAGAAAAGCGGTTATGTTTTTAATGGGATACTTTGCGGTGCATGGCATGGAATGATGACCTCATCTCATCTTGTATGCCCATCTCCATTATACCAAAGCCATAGGGCCAAATGTTAAATGGTCACTAACTTTTCAAACGTGCCCCGTGTAGTGCAGGGTGTTAAGGCAGCAGAAATGCAGCCCTAAGCTCTCGCTCATGACCTGAAAGTTGCGAGTTCAATCCCCACTTGGGTCAAGTAGCCGGTTCAAGGTTGACTTAGCCTCCCATCCTTCCGAGCCCGGTAAAATGAGAACCCAGCTTGCTGGGGGGGTAAAAGATGACTGGGGAAGGCAATGGCAAACCACCCCACAAAAACAGACTGCCAAGAAAACGTCACGGCATGACGTTACCCTAGGAGCCTGTCATGACTCGGTGCTTGCACTACGGGACTTTGCCTTTATCTAACTTTTCAAACAACCTGTGTTTATATGATAGCCAGTGTGATAGTTAGCAAAACTGCTATTTACTTTATCTACATAAAATAACATGTTTGTATTCAAAAATCACTCTAAAGTACTGTCTCCCATTCCCCTACTGTCTGCTCCCACATGACTGGCAGAGGACACTAGGATGGCAGCCTTGGGGGATAAGACATCATGCAAAGAGGAGGGGGAGGAAGGAAGAGACACTGGCACACGGGCGTGTATACTGCAGCTAATGCTGAGATAACTACTGCTGTCTATATACATGTACACTACTAAATCTTGCTATAGACTCCTACATGATAAGGTTATGCCTCTGTGTGTTACACAGAGCAGAACCTCGACAGCTCTCTGTCTACAGTCTATAGAACACAGTGCACATAGCACAGAGGCAGCCCCTCCCAACAGTCCTGAGTAGATGGAGAATCAGATGTACACCCTGCAGAGCGGAAATGGGGAAAAGTACAGGATACAAGTTATGTAATGGCCAGAAAGAGAGCTAGTTCTTATGCACACATGGCAGCTTATTTTAAGAAGTCATCTGAGAAGTCAGGAGTGTTAAGTATTTATTTCTGAGATATATATATATATATATATATATATATTATCTTTGAAGAACGTGGTTTTGTCTTTAGTTGCCATCGAAAATAGAGGAGGTGGTGAAGGGAACACACAGTGTAAGAAACTAATTGTTTTATATTTAAAAGATAAATCACTTACTCATTTGTTTCACCTAGAGATGGAATTGGAAGTAGGTCCCATTTCTGAAGGCTCTCACAGCATTGTAACACCTGTGCATAATCAGAAAGAGGATGGTTCATATAGACAAAATTAATTTAAATGGAGAAAGAATGCACCACAGGAAAAAAAACTAAAACTGTTCTTTTTCAAAAGAATCTGGTCTAGAAATCTGTATTCCTAATGAAGAAGAATGTAAACGTGCTACAGAGGCCAAAGTGTTACTTGACCTCCGTTGACTAAGCACTTGCCACACTCCTGATCAAACATCAATGCACTCATGGAGGTCATCCATCAGGAGTTGAACAGGGGATGTAGCAATGTGTCCTGAAGGATATACTAAGTACCAGTATATTACTTATTTGTAGCATTTAAAAGAGTATTCTTAACATAGACATTCATAGCATATCCACAGGATATGCTATAAATTTCTCATAGCTTCCAACCCTGTGAACCAAACTTATGTGGAGAACAAGGATCCCTCAACCACCACACACTGCATTCAGAATGAGGATGAATGGAGAGGTAGCTGCACATGTGCACATCTCTCTTCATTCACTTTTATAGAAGTTAAACAGGCTAAACCTCTCCATTTATTTTCTCCTGCTGTCCACATAGGCGTGGGTCCTACTTTCTTGAGGATATACCATAAACATGTGTATGGCGATAATCAAAGGTATACTTGTTTTGTAAACCAGGCTTGCAGCAAAGTTGTCTCATTTCACTTTGATATGTTATTACAATTTGTCATCCTTTTATCAATTGCAGTGATAAAGCATTTAAAAATGGAAATCGGTCTATGTTTGAAGGCAGTTGTGGCACTTTCTGCATGGGGGGGCTGGGGGTCGTTGACAACACAGCGGCTCACTCAGTCCATATAGAATTCCAAATAGCTGTATTTTCTTCAGTATTCAGCAAGAACACAGAAATCCAGTGCATACACACAAGCCACTGGACAGCACATACACTGAGTGCTATGAAAAATCATAAATGCTTGCCCATCTGACCACTAACTAAATAGTTGCCTCACTTATTACTACGTCGTAGTCCAGTGCTACTACATGTACTCAGCAGGGTCAGCCTGGGGCCGTCCTTCCCCATCAGACTCGTGGCCGTACCGTACACTGGTCTCACACAGACGTCAGGCTTTCCTTCTCCTCTCAGGGAGTAGCTCCAGCTCTCTGAGCCTGGCTCTGGTTTTCAGAGGCAGCGCTGCTCTGTCTTGTAGCAAGAAACTGAATGTGTCTGGAGTTTTTAACGCCTCCAGACACACCTGCACAGCTGTCCCTGCTGATTAGCACACCTTTACTACACAGGACTGTTTATAGTCCCCTCTGCAGGCCCTTATGTGCATAGCCTTGCCACACAGAGTACTCTGGTATGTTGTATAGTGTATTTATATATATTTCTTGTCCTATCACTTCCAATTGATAATTGTCATTTGTCTGAAAAATATATATTTCCAGCTGTAGACCTGTATGCACCAACAAACACATAAGAAGAATTGTTATAAAGTGACTGCATACCTGCTTTTGAACTAGTGCAACTGGATGAAATCTGGACTGATATGATCCAACTGAAGCAATTACTGGATATAATACTGCAATATCCTCCTGTGTAGAAGAAAGTTTCAATATAAATTTGCTATTTTAAAAATCTGCATCTTGCAAGTAAAGAAACTTTCATATTGAAGATTATTACATAACTTGTAATTTAGGTAAATCAATCTCTAAAAACATGTCAGCTGGGCTCAGAACTCTGAGAGCTGCCATTAACAAGTTACATCTAAGATGCATATGCAAACCAGAGGGGCGAGCAGCTGCCAGACATCTCTGAAGCTGCTGATCATGCTAAAGAGACATTCGTTACACTAAAATTGTCTTTCTAACCTTGTCAAAGGAATTTTCTTCAAGATACTTGTGAAGAAGAACGATTGAAAACCCCAGCAGCTCGCTAGCAAGTGGTTTTGGAAACTCCCACAGCTGTATTTCTCCATGACTGAGATGGTCTCTCACTCTTGGACCCTCCGAATGGTTTAAAACATCCCAAAGAAACTCCTATCAGGAAAAAAATAAACTTTGTTAGCATATAACTCACACTTTTTAGCTTAGACAAAAATATAATGATTTCAAACACATTAGGGTTTATAAAATGTATATATAGTCCCTCTAAGGTTAAGTTATCGTGCGACGAACAACATGATCACTTATTGGTAATCCGTTTTCCATGAGCCCATCAGAGCACCCCACCCTTCCTCCGGACAGGAACCTCCCAGATCACTTTAAAGCTGGGAACACCCTTCACATCCTCAGTTCTATGACAAGATGCAGGGACTATTTGAGGCCCCTTTGTATTTTATTTAGGTTACCGGTATACCTAAACTTTTTTCCTTTAAATACTTTTACACTTTAACATAGCAGTGGGATGGGAGGGAATTAGCGGTGCTGTCATGGGCTACCTTATGCCCCAGACAGCACCCAAGATAAAACTAGATAAATAACTGGGACGAGTTGCTAGCCTTAAGTACTATTCTATTGATGGTCAATTGCCTCTTGGATTGGAGAATCTACCAATCGAGTACTAGTGAAACTCCAAGAAGAGGTCTAAGAGATCTGATAAATGAAAATATTAGTATCCCACTTATGATATAGAAACCGTGCAACAACCAAATGAATGTTCTAACCCTACAGGATCCAAATGGCACTTGCTGGGCTTTCTCCATCATAGGCATCCAGATAATAGAATTTGCTTCTTTATCAATCCCAGATAAAAGAAAAGGAAGATTTCAAAAAGGGAGCAGATTACTACACCAAGACATTGCACATGGGATGATACAACTTTAGGAAAAACCTAAGCAGAGATATTACTTCCAGCTCTAAACAGGTAAAATTAGGAGGATTTGTGTAGATAATTTGTCACGCAAAAACTACCAACTGAAATCAAAATAATAAAAACTCATCCTAATGTTACCACTAGAGATGAGCGAGCACCCAAATGCTCGCGTCCACATTATTCGAGTCGAGCTTTTCTTAAAATTCGAGAGCTCTACTCGAGTAACGAACCCCATTGACTACAATGGGAGACTCGAGCATTTTTTGTATGTGGGACGCCGGGTGCTGAGCTTTTTTTTTTTCATTGGTCGGTCTCGGTCTCTCTCTCTTGGTCTCTCTCCTGCCTGCCAGACAAAAAAATTTGCCAATGACGCCCGCTACGTCGCGGTGGGGAGGGGCCAAAACAGGCACCTCACAGCGGGGAGGAGCCAAAAACTGGGGGGGGGGGGGACACGGCTTGATGCTCATTCGAGTAACGAGCACCATCGAGTACGCTAATACTCGAATGAGCATCAAGCTCGGCAGAGTATATTCACTCAACTCTAGTTACCACTAACCCAGCCAGCCATGTACGACTACATACATTATCTCAATGTTCTATTCCTTTGTAAAATGGAAAATTTTCAATAAAAATTATTGTTAAACCTCCCCCTCCCACCCCAAAAAATTATCCTAATGATTAGTATTCTATTGAAAGCAAAAAGTCAAGGATAAAGGCGCCATACGACTACTTCTTCACACAAGGACATGGCTTCAGAAAGAAAGTTTCTTATACAAAATATTTGTGTGAGGTAACATTCGTTTGGTCTTACAAAATGTAACCTCCATATACCCAAATCCGTACCTCATGCTCTTCTCATCTTGTTCTCATGAAACCATCAGAACAGTCTTCTCAGTCATCCAAAGAGGTATTCTTTACCCGGGACGTTACTGAAAGTGTAAGGCTATGAAAAGAGGCTTTGTCTACTGACTTTTCCCCTGAAGATCATAGGCCAAGTCCAGAGGACATAAGTCAGTGGCCAAATCCATAGACCAGAAGATATTTGAAAAAGGCATAGAGGTCCTAGGCAAAAGCCTGTAGGCTAAAGGTCAAGCTATAGGCCAAAGCTTAGAGGCTACACAGGCCAAGGCTTAGAGGCCATTGCAGCCAAGCTTAGAAGCTACAGACCAAGCTCAAAGGCTATAGGCAAGGCCCAACGGGCAGAAGCCCACAAACTACACAGACGCAGATGATACTTGGCTACGGGCCACAAGGGCAGAGGCTACTTATCCATAGACAAAGATCATCAGGTCCTAAGTCTGGATATTGAACCCACAGAGAGCCATCCTCCATAATTTCTGTTCTTTTGGGGTTAAGGCAAAAGGTGGAATCAATCCCTTATTTTTGCAAGATTATTCCACTAAGGACTGGCTGGAGATTTTCTTAAAAAGTGCTCATTTCTCTCCCAGGTTCACCCAATCAGTAGTGAAATGAGGCGTCGCCCAGATTAAAACAGACTTGAACTACATGTGCTGTTGTAAGCACCAGATACAAAAGGTCATATACAGCAAACCTCCAGTTCAGGTGCAGCAACACAGAGAAACACCATCACTGAGGGGTTCCACCAGAGCTGCAGGAGAGGGATCCCATGAGGCCAGAAGAAAAGAACCTTCTCTTCCTGGCCTCCAGAGACAGGGGAACACGGCATCTGCTAGGGGGTAATTGGATGATTACAGGCTTAACCAGTGGATTCCCCATGGAGACTTACACCAGACAGCTAACCATTCATGCCATCGACGGAGCATTGAACGCATTCGGGACGAAGGACTTGTGATTATGTCACCGTCATGTGATCTCACTCATGGACAGGTGGTCGTTTGTATTTTGATACTCTGCAGGGCTTCCAGTTGTAGGGATTTGCTCTGGACAGGGCTGCAACCGTATAATGGAATTAAGGGTGCATTAGTGTGCCAAGGTGTAATAGGGATAGTTTGCCATCCCTGTTGGTCATTAATATGTATCTTGAAACTGGACCTCTTTACAATACCCTTGGCCGCTACTGCGTACCCAGAGGAGCATGATCTACTAGAGCTGCAAAATCGTTTCATCCTTCTCCTTCTCTACTTCTGAGGTTGGTTCATTCTGCTGCTCTGCGATCAATTGGTTGTTCTTGTGGCTCAAAGGTTTTCCACACTGTGGTGTCAAGATTGTACAAGTGATTATATAGTTTAATTGAAGATTATTAAAATTTGATTAATGCTCATATTCACCCCTCATTTGTTATTTGCACTTCAACATGCTTTGCAAAGAAACTATTGGGGGCCAATCAGCCAAATCACTTTTGCATCTTTTATCTGTATGTAAAACACAAAACCTTGTTGGCTGGGTACAATAATCACTTACCATAGCTGATTCTCCCAGAGTTCCGGGTAAAAGATTCTGAGATCCATCATTTAAATGCTTTGACAAAATCTAAGAAGAAAAACAAAGGTTTCGGTTAACCTCCAAATGTGGTAGAACGCAAGAAGCCGTTAGTTACTGGTCATTTTCCTCAAAAGGAAAAAGACATTAGTACATTTATTTATTTTTTGACAGCAGAAATGAAAATGTTGTTGTGATTAAGTATATTCATTTATTTAATGATCCAAACTGAGGAGATTTCATAAAATAACCAAGTGATCATTCCACTATAAACTGTACATATATCCCGTTTACTCCATCTCTATAAAACACAGGAAAATGATTTTGCATCTATTCTGTAGAACAATATGTGTTCACTCACTATAACTGTATGTAGACCCCATTCTTCCCTTGTCTGTCAGGCACAGAAATGTTATTGGCATCTGTTTATATGGAATATACTGTATGGTCATTCCACTATAGATTAACATAATAACATTGTAAAGGCTGGAAAATGACATATCCACCCAATTCAGCCTATTATCCTAAAATGTGGATTAAAAAAAAAGGAAACACCCCAATAAGGTAGAATTTTTATCATTTTAGGAAAAAATTCCTGATCTGGCAATCAGAATAATCCCTGGATCACTGACCCTTCTAAAGTAATCAATGATATAACATGTAACATTGTAACACTCAAAGACGCCCAGGCCACTCTTACGCTCTCTTATCGAATTTGTCATCACCACGTCCTTAGGAGAGAGTTCCATAATCTCCCTGCTCTTACAATAAAGAACCATCTTCTAGGTCAGTGTTGGAACCCTCTTTCCACTAGATGTAGAGAGGGCCCCTTTGTTACAGTCACAGTCCTGGTTATAATGCCTTTGTACCCGCTTAAGCCCTGATATGTCCTTCTAACATTCTAACAGAATGGTGTTTAACCCCTTAACGCTATAGGACGTACAGTTACGTCCTGCAGCGTTTGGGTATGTCCTGGCTGTCCTGGCAGAATGCCTATCAAGCCATCCTCGTTGGGTGGCTTGATAGACTGCCTGCCTGATCACAGTATGATGTAATGTTGAGGCATTACATCATACTGCAGGAGCGATCAACAAAAATAAGAATGCTATAAAAAGTGATCAAAAAGTCATATGTATTCAATTGTACCAACGCAAACTACAGGACATCCTCGCACAACTATGTTGATGGAAAAATAAAAAAGTTTTTCCATGCAGAAGATGGCAGAACATACATTTTTTTTAAATTAAAGGTCTTTGAAAAAAAAAAACAACTATATAAGCTTGGTATCATAGTAATCGAACTGACCCATAGAATAAAGTTATCATGCCATTTTTGTTGCAGTTTGTGCATCGTAGAAACAAGACGCACCGAAAGATGGCGGAGTGTAGTTTGTTTTTTTTTCACTTTCCTAAACTTACAATCCTTTAAAAGTTTTTCAGAACATTATATGGTACATTAAATGGTACCACTGAAAAACACAACTCGTCCCGCAAAAACAAGCCTTCATACAGCGACGTTGATGGATAAATGAAAGGAGTAACGATTTTTTAAAAAGGGGGAGGAAAAAAAGAAAATGGAAAAGAAAAAAGGGTTGTGTCATTAAGGGGTTAACAAGGAGAAATGCAAAGTCCTACATCTGGGCAAGAAAAATGAAAAAAAAGCACATACAGAATGGGAGGAATTGGGCTAAGCAGCAGCACATGTGAAAAAGACTTAGGGCTCAGTCACACGAGCGGAGGTAGGCATGTATCAGTGGCGATCTGCGTGTATTTCCGCATGGAAAAACGTCTGCACCGCAGACATCTGCAACTGTCAAAAAAAGAACATATGGGTGGCAATGGAGCTGGTCATGCGGATTTTCGTCCGCACATGGTGCGGGCGTTTTTCTGTGCCGAAATAAACGCAGATCGCAGCCCTTTTGACTGAGCCCTTATACTATTAGATCACAGACTGAACATGAATCAACAATATGATGCAGCAGCAAAAAAGGCAAACACAATTCTGGGATATATTAAGAGAAGCATAAAGTCTAGATCACATGAGGTAATTATCCCCTCTACTCTTCCTTAGTCAGACCTCATCTGGAATACTGTGTCCAGTTCTAGGCACCACAATTTAAACAAGACAGACAAAATGGAGGAAGTTCAGAGCTTCCAGGATGATGAGCGGTCTGCAAATCATGTCCTATGAGGAATGGTTGAAGGATCTGAAAATGTTTAGTTTGCAGAAGAGAAGACAGAGGAGACTTAATAGCGGTCTACAAAGATCTGAAGGGCTTTCACAGTGCAGAGAGATCAGCCCTATTCACATCTACATAAGGAAAGACTTGAAGCAATGGGATCAAACTGAAAGGGAGGATACACCGATTAGATAGTAAAGGTGATCAATGAGAGGAACAGGTTGCCACAGGAGGTGGTGAGTTCTCCTTCAATGGAAGTGTTCAGAGGCTGGACAGACATCTGTCTGCGATGATTTGACCCAAACTCTACCATTCTATGATTCTATTCTCCTCTTTGCCTTGGAAGCAGCTGCCTGACACTGGTTGCTCCAGTTAAGCTTACAGTTAACTAAAATCCCCATGTCAGTGTTCCCCAGTGGTTTCCAATTTAGTGGGTAATGGTGACATGTATTTCCCTGCTCATGTGCAGAACCTTATATAAATCAAGGTTAAAGCTGGAGACACTTTTTTGCTTATTATAGAAGGTCACAAATGGTTAAGGATGAAGTTTAAAAGCTTGTTGACAATTACAATGGTAAAACAGAACTGCGAATACAGCTCTGAACTTTAAGCTAGGCTTAAAGTCAGGATGAGATACTGGGAAATAATCAACCAAAATTATAAATCAATTAAAAAAACATGTATTTTAAATCAATAAAACAAACTTTCATAATAGAAAAACTGTATGCTTCGACACAATCTTACCTCATCAAAAGTTGTATACAGACTGGTAGACTGAAGGGAGAAAACAGCACATGTGAGTTGCTAAAAAGCATTAGGTGAAATAGTAAAGTACCTGAAAGTAGAAGGAACATGTCTGAACAATCTGGTTTCCATTTTTGTGGCTAGAAATCTCACAGCAGGTAATCCCCAAGTAAACAACCGAGCACTAGGATTTTCATGAATGGACGGAAGGACTGGCAGACTGGAGTAAAGCTCTCCTCTGGGCTTTCTAAAGAGGAATATGACTGAATACCTAGAACTGTATTCAAACATATCTGTCATTGGATGCATTCGCTCAGCCCGCTGTGTGTTTGTTTATGCCTTTCACTGTAGACTGTGCAATTGTGTCTTCCAAAAAAGGCAAACAAAGAGAAAGTTGGTTAAGTGGAGTACAAAGTTTGGATCTTTGGTCGATCAATTAAGGTCAATAGTTCTTTTCAGAGTTTCGTCTGAATACAGTTTTTAGTCATGCATACAGAACCGCAGACTGGAAATAACGCTGTGTAAATGTAGCTTTAGAAGCTCAAGAACAAGCTAGGCTCGGCTTGTGTCATGTTTTTACCATGTTTTAACTTAGGCTATGTTCACATCTGCATTGGAGGCCCCATTAGGAGAGTCCAGCACAGAGTCTGCAAAAAGTCCCGGGCGAAACTAGACTGATAAAATGCCTGGTGGCATGCCGGAAACATGACAGACCCCGCTTAGTGTCGCTTGCGTACGGCATGTGCCAGATCCAGCGCTTCTGCTATTCTAGTTGTTTGACCACTATGATGGAGCTGAACAACGGACGTATTAACGGAAATGTGAATATGCTGCGACGCTTACATTTTTGAGGTCTCATGTAAAACAAAAAATTCATTACATGAGGAATGTAAGTGAAGCAATCATTCCTGCACATACTGCACTACAAAATTTAACTATCATGCAGGATTACAAAATGTACGAGAAGTCACTTACCTCCGCTGTGAGCATTCTTTCTGGGCATCCATTAACTGCGCAAAAGGTCAGTCGCAGGCCAGCCTCAAGCTGCGGCAATAACAATATAGTACAGTCTGCGTACCTGCGTGCAGAAGTGAATGTTGTTAGCACTGCAGCATGACTCCAGCGTGTAGATGTCCCATAATTCCACTGGGTTTTTTCCAAAAACATTGAAATACAATTGATCAGCTTTAAAGAGCCTCTTTCACCATGTTTTTGCAGCCCTCTCTGAGAGCACCATAGCTAGCGCCTTTCACATGGATTACAGTAATATGACTGCTGTGTGGATCTGTGCAGAGAAACTTACATTTTAATAGTGGCAACACATGCATAGAGGAGTACAGGAAGTAGTCCTGCATATTCATGAACTGCAGGCTAGCTCCACCCATCCCGTCCTCCAGCCACTGCTTGACAGCTCTCTGCTTATTATTGTGCATAGAAAGAGCTCTGCCAATCAGTAGCTGGAAGGTGGAGTGGGTGTGGCTAGGCTGCAGCTCATGAATATTCAGGACTAGTTTTGTGTCTGCTACTAATAAAGTATTTTCCCAAACTTCTGCACAGATCCCCACAGCAGACCTATCACTGTAATCAGTGTGACTCTCCCTATCTGATGGTGCTCTTATTGAGGGCTGCAAAAAGATGGTGACAGTCTCTTTAAAGCTGCATTGCCCTGCAGTATTGATAATGAAAGGCAATAAAGACACACCTCATGTATTCCCATCCTTATGGCTAAAGAAAGATAATAAAAAATGGGATTCTGAAAAAACTGGATTTTTGTTAGTTACTGTAAAATCCTTTTCTCATCACATTCATTGCGGGACCCAGCATGACCTTTGGGGTATTAGTGTATCTTGATGCTACCAGGAAGTACTGGTGGAGCCAAGATTGACAGCGGGGTGACGCCCCCTGATGCTGATTGGCTGCACAGCAGACAGCCAAAAGGGTCCTTGAAGGCCATTACAAGTTGGACAAAAATAAAGACAGCAGGTCCTGCTGCAAACGGGCAGCTGCAGCTGAAACGGACTTCCTCGCAAAAGAGGCACAAGGCAAACAGCCTCAGTGTTGCAGCACAGAGGGCAACGCGTTCTGAAGCGGCTCTTCTGCGACGGTGGCGGCGCCCCACAAGAGCCACCCCGACACCCAACAGATGTCTGTTTATGATGCCGGCAGCTGCAGGGAGGCGGCACGGCGGGGGGCAGAGAGAGTGCAATGTGCCAGCCGCATAGTGCAGGAGCACACGCTGCCGGAGTTTCCCCAGGTGAAGCAGCTTTTCCGGAGCAAATGCGCTGACGGCTGCACCTGTCAGCGGGGGAGCGGGCGGCAGCGATATAACAGTCCCGCGGCCACAGCAGAAGACGTGAGGGCAGCATCTATCAGTAAACATCTGCCGACTGAACAAAATTGACAGGGGATGCGTGATGCTGCTTGTCCCATAAGCCAAGTGTTAAAGGGTTCGTCATTACTTCAATGTACACACCTCAAAATTAGGTGCTGGCAATTAAGGCCCATTTACACCAGCCAATGATCGCAAAACAAAATAAAAATCGGCGATCGTTTTAGCAATAATCGGTGCGTGTAAATGTGCGCCCATCGTCCGCTTTTCGGGCACTGTTAGCTGATCCTTAAAGTTAAGCTAACCTAAAAATGTCATTCACTCTTATCAGAAGTTCTCCACGGGGAGTGCTGATAGCATTGTTTCCCCATGGAGAACAAAGGATCTGAGCGCAGATAATAGCCTTAGGCTATTAACTGCTGTTCAGT
This sequence comes from Eleutherodactylus coqui, assembly GCF_035609145.1. Classification (NCBI taxonomy): domain Eukaryota; kingdom Metazoa; phylum Chordata; class Amphibia; order Anura; family Eleutherodactylidae; genus Eleutherodactylus; species Eleutherodactylus coqui. The sequence continues at coordinate 133,668,444 of NC_089839.1, read as the reverse complement.
GAAGGCTTCATTGGAACACCTAATTGGTATTTAAGTAGCTACTTAATACTTTATGCAAAATAATCGCTCAAAGCTGTCACTCAAACTGTCCTTTGAGCGATCATCTGCTGGTGTAAATGGGCCTTTAGCCAACGAGGTGCCCTTACTATTACAAAAAGACAACCTGATAAACATAAGAACCCCTAGCTCCTTCCCATTAGAGAATTTATCATCATCATGGATATCTCCAGAGAAGAAACAAGGCGGAAGACTGCAGAGATAGCTATGGTGATGTACGGACGGGGGTAACAAAAATATGCTGGAAGGCGAACTACAATGCAGCTGCAGAGTGTTGGGAGTATTGGAAGATAAACTACTATAACACCAGCCTTTGCGGAGAGGAAGGGGGTTAAAATTCTAGTTAAATGAAAACTGCTGGGATCGAATATGAGGGAACGTACCAGCGTCATGCAGTAAATATACGTAGAAGTTTGAGATAGAGGGGGATAGAAACAGTCAATCACTCCTTTTACGGAAAGGGTTGTAGTGAGTGCGAGAGGCCGGTATAGCCTGCCAAACGAGGCGAGTTGCACTGTGAAAGAAGAGCGTAGAAATGCATCAAGCAGACATATCTACAGAAGGAAGTTTTAAGAATATTTTGTCAGTGATAGCCAGAGAAGCCTGAACGAGCCACATGGAGAGAACCCTCTCATTGGAACAATAATGTTGCAAATTGCTTATGCTTGGGCTGATGCTCATCAGATTCCAGTTATGCTGTGCGGCGTTGGATATTACTATTCATAGAGTTTAGCATAGCCTGGTATTGTCACATTGAGTAAACAATAGTAAAGTAGTGTTATGCTATGTACCAAGAGGAGCCACAGGCCGAATGGTAGGTTTGTCAATCCAGGAACCTGAATGTTTCCTACGAGAGGAGAACATGTCATAATGTTAAGAATACGAGAAAGTGAGGATATGGCCAAATGCTCACCAGAATGTAGAACTTAGGTTAAGTAAGAGTTTAAGAAAAACCTAGTGGTTCAAGGTATTGTTTAAGGAAGGTGCTCATGTGATGAGTGGAAGCTTGAGTTTCTGCTGACAGCTGTTGGATACAATGTCTGGTAGAAATGTACTTACTCCTTGCAGCACAAGAACGAGTGCCTGAAGTTTCCGAGCATGTGAGGTACAGGGTGAGGCTGCACTCTAGAGAGTAACAGTAATGTGAGTACTCTTGTAGGAGGAGAGGGTAAAGAGGATGGCCTGGTATTTGAGACCACTGCATATTCGATTCAGAAACCTGGGACTAGTAGAATTATTATTTTTCCCCCCATAGAAGGGAAAAAACTAGGCTACGGCTGCCCTACAGTGGGGTCCAGGTCAAATGTGTCAGATACAGAAGTTAGAATAGATTTTAAGCTCAATTATGTCCAAAGCCAGTCAGTCATAATAGGTGGACTTCTATTGCAAGAAAAGAGGTTATAAAACATCTTGATACCTGTCAGGCTTGTAAAGTTGTGACTGATGTAGTGGCTCGTTGTGTTACATCACTCTTCATTGAAGGGTAACAGTTACCCTTCTAAAGCCCAAAACAGTTAAGATATGGCTCCCAGATAGAGGTTTCCTATACGAAACGGTTAAGAATACATACTACTTTCGATTCAAATGAAAAAAGGGAGCAAAGAGCGATCCACATTAAGATATTTGCACAATGGTTTATTGTACCCTGAAAAAGAGAAAACATAAGTCAGGAATCTAACAAACTGCTCATTCGCACCGAGCAGTGGGACCGCAGGGAAGGGAATGGGAAGGCTGACAGAAGATGGGCCATCCTTGGAGAGGACATCGTATTCCAAATTAGGTTGAACAACCACCACCTGAGCAGGGGGTACGTTCCGTGAGTAATAGGTAATTTTTGTACTAAAGTTACATGTGTCCCCATGTTTGTGACTGAGATAAAAGGAGTGGGGAGACCTTCCCGCAAAAGAAAATATAGCTTACCTGAAGGGGTAAATCAAAGAAAAAAATATATCCAGTATAGCGCTTCACGGGATGAAGGATAGATGAAATTTATCTTTCTGCACCATAAAGGTGAAGTTTTATTGCAACGCGTTGCAACCCTATAAAGGGCCTTTTTCAAGCTTGAAAAAGGCCCTTTATAGGGTTGAAACGCGTTGCAATAAAACTTCACCTTTATGGTGCAGAAAGATAAATTTCATCTATCCTTCATCCCGTGAAGTGCTATACTGGATATATTTTTTTCTTTGATTTTCGTTCACACTGGGCTCCCTGGCACTAGGGACCCCAGATATCCAAGCAGCTCTCCGGACAGGATCGGGAAGGAGGTTCGTCCAATCCATTTACTTACAGGCTATCCCGGATTTGGAGGTACTAGTGAGTTAACCCTTCCCAGGGCCACTCACTTAGTACCGGGTAAGTCACTTTTCTTTACTCACTTATCAAATCATTTAGCACTGGAGGAGCGCTATCACTGATCCCGACACCATTGTCATTTTACCTGAAGGGGTGATAAGCATTCTTCTTGCCTTATGTCATGGAGGTGTGTAACAAGAAAGTGCTGTTGGCATAAGGAGGACTGTAGGGATGGGAAGATGTAGCCGAAACTATCCAGCATGCATGCTTCAGTGCAGGAAGCATGCTAGAACTCTCTAGTGGATACCATGCATCCGTGTGAACCATGAGGCACTCCACAGTAAGCGTGTCCATTGGAGATCCCACAATAATCAACATACCCACTGCAGTGGAATTGCACCAATTGAATGCCTGCAGTCAGCACCGACCAGAAGATCAAGTACAGACCCAGTCGTGTCTGCCTGCCAGCCAAGCCTGTAGGCCCAAAAAGCTGGGACCTAAATTTTTGAGTCTGTCCGGTTATTGACAACTCCGCTTCCAGTAGCAGACCACACAGTATCTGCTGCAAGAAGAAGCGCAGAACAGCATGGGGCTCACATGATATACAAAGCCCTGTACTATCAGCTGTAATACGAGAGCCAGCTGTCCAGCCATAGCTGCCTACCTGTCTCACCAAGCAGAGGGAGTGGCTACTGTGTAGGGACGGCGGTCATGGGCTGGCAGGCCACAAGAATCCTGGGTCTCCACTAGACCCAGAGCTCCTTCGCGATCCCAGGTTGCCACGAGAAGACCCACTTAAAGCTGGGCAAGAACAAAATGCCGATGGAGAAGGTAGTCAGAATAGGTGCGGTGGGCACCAAAAAAGGACGGGCAGCAACCTCTGGGGAACACAGTAGAGTGAGAAGGTTGGAGGAGAGAGCTTGGGTTTTAAAAGGAAAACATTGGGAGGATAGGGAGAGGATTGAAGTATGTGGTGGGGGTCACACTCACCTTTCTTAATAGGCTTTATTTTGGGGAACCCCACAAATCTAAAATTACCAGTTATATATTCTATATACACACATACATATAAATATGGAATTATAAAAACATTGTTTTTAGTGCTACACACTAAGGCCAGCTTCACACAGGTGATAAAATCGCAGGAGATTTGTGCGTTGCGAGATGCACAAATATGAACCCTTTTGAATGGGATCAGACACATGAGCAAGACTTTCCTGCATGCGATGTGGGAAACAAATCGTGGCATGTTCTATCTTGTGCGTGCTTTCGTATCACACTGCCCATTGTTTTCAATGGGGCCGGCAGCAGCATCACACCACATGCTAGGTGCGAGGTCTACAGCCCCATATCACGGTCGCCCGTGTGAGGTTAGCCTAAGCCTTAACTAAGTTCTTTTTACCTGCCTTGTCGGAATGCAAAAATTACTTCAGTCCAGAATGGTATCATGTGCGCCAAAACAAACTTGGATTTTTCAATTAAACGTTCAGCAGTGGAAAGTACATTCTCATTTAGATCTGTTAAAAGAGCACAAACATCAACTCACATTGTTAAACATACAGCGACTACATTTAGATGTTGGAAGAATGTCATTTCTGGCTGCGTGTCTTCAGCGTTGCCCATTTCTATTTACTTCTGACACCAGCCAGCTCCAGCTGCTATCGGTATATATAAGGTATCAAATTCACAGTTCTGTAGATAACAAATCCTGGTAACTAGGGGTCACTTGAGAACCATTAGACTACTGCCAGGACAATCAGCCTGCTAAGTTTTACAACAGCAGGAGAGAAGCTTCTCTGAACATACAATGAGTAAAGGCCCATTTAGACCCAACGATTCTCGTTCAAATTTCACTCAAAGCAGTCTTTTGAGTGAGAATCGTTGGGTCTAAACGCGTGGACATAGTGCAGTTTTCGTTAATGATTCACTTATTGTTGTCTTTGAGCAAGCTGAAAGACAGAGATGAGTCTTAACAGTCTGAAACAATAGTATCAGCGGTATCCAGTGATTTCTCAGCAGGATACAGCTGATACTATTGTTTCAGTTGGTATCCCACTCAGAGAACGCTGCAGGAGTATGCAGAAGACAAGCGGTCCAGCTATCTTCTGTATACCCCGCTTGGAGCGCTCAGCTGTATACCAGCTGAGCGCTCCGTGAACACAGCAGAAGTATGCAGAAGACAAGCGGTCCAGCTCACTTCTGTGTACCCCACTCGGAGTGCTCAGCTGTATATCAGCTGAGTGCTCTGAGAAAACAACAGCTGTATACAAAAGACAAGGGGCCCCGCTTGTCTTCTGCATAAGCTGCTCGGAGCACTCAGCTGTATGCCAGAGTATACAGAAGACAGCGCTCCAGCTGTGTTCTGCAAACCAGCTGAGCACTCAGAGAAGACAACAGCTGTATGCAGAAGATAGTGGTCCCACTAATCTTCTGCATACAGCGTATGCCTTCATTTACACACTTCTGCAAAGTGAACGCTGAAAACTGCCACTCAAATTTCCGTTTGAGCAAATTTTGAGCGATCATCTTGCCGTGCAAATGCACACAACAATTATCGCTCAAAAGATGTCTTTTGAGCGACAATCTTGTCTAAATGGGCCTTAAAACATGTAAGTGGAGATTACCATACATTAGGCCCCACTTCTGTCTACTGGGCAGGGACTCACTGAAATCTCAAGTTCAACTGTGCCATAAAAATGATAGGCGGAGGGAAGACCCTCAACCCCTTAGTGACAAGCCTACTTTTTTGCTTTACCCTCCTAAGGACCGTCCCCTTATCCATCAACACAGCTGTTTGTGGGTTGTTTTTTTGCAAGACGAGTTGTAATCTTCAAATGGTATTATATAGTGTACCATACAATGTACTGATAAACTTTTAAAAATTACTAACTGGAGTGAAATGAATAAAAAAATTATTTCTGCTATCTTGGGGAAGGGGGGGGGGGTAGTCTTGCTTCTACGGTGTACACACTGCAGCAAAAATCACATAACTTTATTCTATGAGTCAGTACGATTACTACGAAATTTTATACAGCTTTTTTTGCTGTACTACTTTTCAAACATAAGATCTCTTTGGAAAGTAATCTTATTATTTTCTGCCGCCATCTTCTCACCGCCAGAACTTTTACATTTTTCGTCAGTTTCGTTAGTTGTGTTAGGGCTCTCTTTTTTCAAGACATCCTCTAGTTTCTATTGGTACCATTTAGGAGCACATATGACTTTTTGATCGCTTTTTATTACATTTTTTTTGAGATGGGGTGAAAGTGCAATCTCAGTATTTTTCTTTTTGACAACAGCATTCACCGTTTCGGGTAAATAATGCGTTTCTTTGACAAATCTGACTTTTAAGAACGCAGTAATACCACAGATGATAACCCCTTCCCCTCCCTGTGGGGTCTTGTTTATTGCAGTAAGAATTGAAGCCTTTATTGGTATAAAAATAATCGTTGACACATCATGGCGAACAGCGATCGTTTAGTTGTTCTACTTCACTGGGACAGTGAATGTGAATGACTGAAGGATATGTGAAAGCAGTTCCGAATTATTTCTCTGCCTGTATAAACAGGCTGCATGAGCGAACTCTGCCATCAATCGAACTATTTATCGCTCCATGTAAAAGGAGCCTCTGCTACGTGTGTCTACGATAACCTAATGTGCTCCGATTACACCACTGCTAGCTTTATTTCTTAAACCAAAGATGCACAAGGATATTTGACAAGAAAAACTGTGTGTCTGTTTGGATACAAAGCAGCTTCGCCAGATCAGTACTACTTGTTTGCAGAAAGAGCTGTAGACTTATTGGTACCATTTTGGGGTACATGTGACTTCTGGATGCTTTTAATTGCGTTTTTTGGTAGGTGAACAAAAGAAATAAAAAAGTAATTCTAGTGTTTTTAAAACTATTTTTACGACATTCACCAATATTTCCATTGTCTGGGTAATTTTGAATGCTATATCTGCTATTAAGTGCTGCTTTTTAAAAAAATTTCTTTGGTATTGTAGCCATTTAAAAAGGGATTTTTATGTGGAGAAAAATGTAAATTTTTTTGTAACTGGATTGGTTTTTCTTTAAAATTAAAGAAATAAATGTATTCTCCATCACTGAAATATCTGAAATAACAGGAAACAATACTTATATGCAGATGCTATAAAACATACCCTGAAAAACTGCCACTTCCTGCAGATTACTGAAAACAAAGGGAGATCGATGGACTACAGACATCCCAGCGTTGGTAAGCCAGAGCTGCAGCAACTGCCCCAGACCAGCGGATAACAGCAAAAGCATGGAGCAATATCTAGGGGTACGGAAACAAGATGACGTTAACAGTAGCTAGATAGACAAAATCTATATATATATATATATATATATATATATATATATATATATATATATAAAGACGAAAGCCCTCACTGACTCACTCACTGACTGACTCGCCAAAAATTCTCCAACTTCCCGATGTCATAGAAACATGAATTTTGGCACAAGCATAGATTATCTTCAATATAGGAAAAGTAATTGGGTTCTAACTCGATTATTCAATTCTAGCGCAAAAGAATTAGCGTCGAAATTTAACGTACGGAATCTAAATCTCTCACTTCGCAATGTCATAGAAACTTAAAATTTGGCACGAGCATTAAATATGTCATAAATAGGAAAAGTTAATGGGTCCCAACTTGATTATTCAATTCTATGCGCAAAAGAATAAGCGTCCAAATTTTACGTACGGAATCTAATTCTCTCACTTCCCGGTGTCATAGAAACTGGAAATTTGGCAGGAGCATTGATGTCATAAATAGGAAAAGCTAATGGGTCCCAACTCGATTATTCAATTCTATGCGAAAAATAATTAGCGTCCAAATTCTACGTACAGAATGTAATTTTCTCACTTTCCGGTGTCATAGAAACATGAAATTTGGCACGAGCATTGATTATGTCATAAATAGGAAAAGCTAATGGGTCCCAACTCGATTATTCAATTCTACGAGCAATTCTATGCGCCAAAGAATTAGCGTCCAAATTTTACGTACGGAATGTATTTTTCTCCCTTTCCGTTGTCATAGAAACGTGAAATTTGGCACAAGCATTGAATATGTCATAAATAGGAAAAGCTAATGGGTCCCAACTCGATTATTCAATTCTATGCGCAAAAGAATTAGCGTCCAAATTTTACATATGGAATCTAATTCTCTCACTTCCTGATGTCATTTTATATAAAGGAAACGTCGCATGGTTACCTCTCCGTGGTGTTTCCTGGGTAACGCAGAGAACTATGCAAAATGGTGAACATATGTTTTTCCCGGTATCTCTAAAGTAACCAAGACTTCATAAGATTTTCCGTGTGAACACCAGATAAACCCCAGTACCAAATTAACTCGGGCGAAGCCGGGTATATCAGCTAGTGTTCTTATATATGTCTGTCGCAGTTATTCCAGAAGTAAAATCTTAATGCAGATACATCGTTTTCTACTAAAATAATTAGTTGAAAGAAATGAAATTAGAGGGAATTTGTCTGCTACTTTTAGCCCTATGAGCTAAGCTTATTGGCTGAAGGTAGGTGACTCGTGGAGCCCAGGACATAAGTCTTAGGCCTCTTTCACATGGGCGACAGCAATATCTCCGCAAGAAAATCGCAGCGATATCGCACCTGTGTTCTGTGTGATATCACTGCGTTTTCTTGTGGCGATATTGTGATTTTGTGTCACGTGACTTTGTAGCGCTCTTTTGCCGTGATTTTCGGGGGAGCTTGAAATATAAGGCCTAAAAAAGCCCTGGCTATATTTAAAAAAAAAAAAAAAAAATCCATTACCTAATAGGTGCTGTCCTGTCCGCCCTGCCCCACTTCGCTTCCAAAAGCTCCGGCACATTTGTCGGTAGTCTTCAGCTAGTGCTTCCTGGTCAGGGGGTTCAAAAATCCTGCCTCCAGGAAGCGCTAGCTCTGATTGGCTCTTGAATGCCACAGCTCATCCAATCACTGCAGCACTTGATGAATCAATTACAGCCATCGCATTGAATGGCTGTGATTGATTCACCGAGCGCTGCAGTGATTGGTTCTTGAGCGTTGCGGCTCAGACAATCAGAGCCAGGGCTTCCTGGGGGTGGGATTTTTGAACCCCCTGACCAGGAAGTGCTGGCTGTAGACTACAGACATATGTGCTGGAGCTTCTGGAGGAAAAGTGTGTCAGGACAGACAGCGCCTGTTAGGTAACGTATTGGGTTTTTTTTAATGCAGCTAAGGCTTATTTTAGGGAAAATAGTAGGACTTACTACTGTAAAAGTTGCATCGTACTGCACGAAAAACGTGTTTTTCGTGTGATGCGATGCAACATAAAGGAAGGCTCCATAGGAAAACACGGGCTACAAAACATTGCGAATTGCAGCTGTATAGAGCATGCCGCGATTTTTTTTCTCACAATGTAGCAGCCTACAAAACATTGCTAATGTTAAGGAAACCATTGGAAAGCATGGGCTTCACATACATGCGATTTGTAGCACTGCCACATTGCAAGAAAATCGCGTGTTTTTGTCGCCTGTGTGAAAACGGCCTTATATTTACCTTCCCCAAGGTCCCCTGGTGTCAGCGCTGAAAGCTGCCACTGCAGTGCATTGGGTAGTGCTGTGTAGCTGTATGCCCATTATAAAATTAAAATGGGAGGACTACTTAGCGTGGCACTCAATGCATTCATTGGTGGCTTTCAGCGCTGACAGCGGAGAAACGTCAGGGAAGGTAAATCTAACACATCCCCGGGTCATCTACTTTCAACCTAAAAGCAGTAGACAGACTCACTTCAATCTTAGATTCAGGCTTACACTTATGCATTTAATTGATCAATGTGAAATCTGATTGGAATTCTCATTTCAAACTAGAAAAAAAAAGGGAAAAAAAAAAAAACTCACTTGGGTGGAATTTCATGAGGGGATGCAAATCCATGCCACAAGATGTTACGGAGGTTCAGACTTAGTGGAGAGCCAAGGAAGACCCTCAGTACATTCATCTAGTTAGTAAAAGAAAAGCAGCAGACCAACTAAATGAATGTTTTTATTCATAAGACTTTTAAAATACTATATTTCAAATAAACATTGGACCTGGCCACAGGATAGTCCAGAAGTGACAGGCAGCTTGAGGATCTTATCATTTACAACAAGCACTATTCTGAAGTCAGAGCTCATAGCTGCTAGGCTATGGCCAAGTTACAGTGTGGTAGGTACAGTAACCTCCACCGCCTTCTTTTTTCTATGAATTTCTATGAATTTTTACAAAAACAAAAACTATAAATAATGTACTTTTGAAGTATCTGCAAAATAAAGTGTGTCATTTGCCACATTTTTTGTAGTGTATTTTGCATATGCAATGGCACAGATTAAAATACCAATAAAAACTACAACTCATCCCTGCAAAAATACAAGCCCACATATGACTATGTTGAAGGAAGATTTTTTTTAATTTAAAGTTACGGTTCTTGGACTGTGACCACACAATTACTTTTTTTTATAACATGTTGTACTCACAGCAAAATCTTTTTCTCTTCTCATTCATTGGGGGACCCAACTATAGATATGGATACTTCTTAGACTGTCCGATCTTGTCGGAGTCTTCACTAAGATGTTGTCCAGATAGGGGATAGTACTATCACCTTGGAGTGGGGAACAGCCATCATATTATAATTTTAATGAATACTCGTGGCCAACCCGAAAGGAAAGGTCATGGACTGGTAGAGTGACGACCTGATGGCGAAGCGGATGAAAATGCAATTGGGCCCAAAAGATAGTGATGAAAGTAAGTCCACCGGATCCATGGATGCAATGACAGATTTTTGGGAATCAATGTCAAATCGTCGAACCTTGACCTACTGGATCAATCTTTTCAAATCTAGAACTAGTCTGACAATGCCATTCTCTTTAGTGACCACAAAGAGATTAGAATAGGATCTCATAAAGTGTTCTGAGGAGAAAAACAGGCATAATTACCCCGTGAGTGGACAGCATGTATATCGCCGGAGACCCTAGAATTCTGCAGCTGAAGAAGCGATCTGGAACCATTAACTGGGGAATCGGACATAGCACTGAATGATAGACTGTAGTTTAGAGTACTGCTGTATAGGCCTACTGCTAGGGCACTGCAGAAGGAGCAATAGGGAAGAGGAGCTAGCTGTCAGACAGAACGTACACGGTCCGGAGCTGTTCTGAATAAAGGCAGTTCCCAGAGTTGAGATGGAAGCTGCGTTGTTCACTGCGAGATGGTGCCACATGTGGGGCAGTACCCTGGAGGCAACACTGGACTTAGCATGCTGTGATAAGGAAGCCAGGACCAAGTTGCAGGAACCAGCGGAACTGAGGGCAAGCCTAGTGATGGGGGAGGAGGAGAGGGAGCAAATGGCAGGGTAGGGCCTTGTCGCGGAAGATCGTGATTGGAGGACAGGAAAAAGTCCTGTCCCAATCACAACAAAACCTGCATGTCCAAAACAGGAGACTAGGTTTTAATTTATACTGTAAGTGAAATTTAGAAATGGTTCATTCTGATGATCCCTTTAACCTATTGAGTGGCACGCCCGGAAATTTTCCGGGACGAGCTCCACTGCTCATAGTGACATAGCCCGGAAGATTTCCGGGCTATGTATGACTATGGGAGCTGCAGAGCACAATGCCACAAGCTGTGACAGTGTGCTCTGCCTGCACAGACCCACAGAGAACAAAGCAAGGGCTTTGAAAAACCAGCAGAAGATATTGCCGATATGCCGGCAACCTCCTGCTTTGTTTCCAGGTTGCCATAGAGACCATCGGCTTGTCAGAAGCAAGCCGATGGTCTCTGTGGCAGGGAGAGCTTGGTGCTGGGCTGTGAGAGGACAGCTAGGTACTAGCTCTTACAGCAGAGATCAGAGAAAACCTCCGATCTCTGCTGTGTTAACCCTTTACATGCTGCAGTCTGTGTGACTGCAGCATGTAAAGGGCTGTCACTGCAGCATGTAAAGGGCTGTCACCATCGGACCCCCGGAATGTGATCAGGGGTCCTGATGGGTCCCTGTGGAAGTCCCCTAAAGGGACAAAAAAAAAATTTAAAAAAAAAAAAGTTAAAAAATTATTTAAAAAATTATAAAAACACTTGTCTCCCTTTACCACACATGTGGTATCCATGCGTCATAATGACCCAGAGAAGGAAGTTAATACATTATTTAACCCCTAATGACATGGCCCCTTTTTTTCTTTTTTCCCCATTTCTTTTTTTCCTCCCCCCTGTTTAAAAAATCACAACTTGTCCCGCAAAAAACAAGCCCTCATATGGCTGTGTCAATGGAAAAATGAAAAAGTTATGGCTCTTGAGACGCAACTGCAAAATTAGTTGAAATTCAATGATTAGACCATTTTAAAAAACCTGCCCTGGTGGGCACGACAGGGTGGTAGGAAACCTGCCACTCAAGAGGTTAAGGGATTCTGAGAGGTAATCATGACCCGTTCATGAACCATGAAACAATTTTTAATCTTGTACTTTTCCCAGAGATATAGAGACACAGATATTTGCCAATTTATCTCAGAAATGGTATCAGGATGCACTTTAGACTGTTAGATGCGGAGGGGTTAGCCTTTAATTGTTCTGTTTGTAAGATATCAGCAAATACCAGTGTGTTTATGCCAAAAATGATATTTTAGCATGGGAATATGGTCTTTTGGCCAAAAATGTATGTAATCATATATCCTGCATATGTACCATTTGTATAATCCATCCCATATCTATATGATGGTTACGCCTTTCCTTTCCTTTTAATAAAATAACGGTGTTCGGTGGTTTAGAACCAGGACCCATTACCATTGACTGCAATTCAGATCTCCGGCTCTGAGTTTCTGTTGACAGCATAGTCACTTGTGACTCTTACTTATTAATTTTACTTGATCCAGGCGTACTCCTTTAAAAATTTCTTTCACAGTACACATTGTGAGGAGCGCCGTGGGAGGAACAGCCGCTTGTGCTGAAACGTCCACGGGAAGAAGAGGCAGTGCAAAGCAGCCCCTTCTCCGCAGTCCAGCGCCAGGGAAGCAGTACACCCCACACTAATAGAATGACCCGATGCTGGTTAGTATTGTCACCCCCGCTGCTGCGTCCCTGCACACATGGAGCGGAGGGAAGAAGACAGAAAACCGAGCTGGCGGTGGATAATCGCTCCACTTGAGAAGACAAGCACCTGAGCAGGGTGCCCTCCCTCATCCTTGAGCGATTATGGGCCGCAGAGATGTGGTGTCACAGCCTCCCAGCAGGAACCACACAACAATCCCAGAAAAACAAACAAACAGACCATTGAGGAGCGAGGTAAGAGGGGAAACGAAGATGTCCCTGTGCTCCACCAAAAATGAGAGGATCTCCTCAGTGCAGGGAAAAGATGGTTGTAGTCTGGATTGTGGTGGTGGCAATGCCGGTGGTAGGAATAGGAAGACAGCAGAAGAGGAGTGAGTGGGAGGTTAGATACTTATCCTTACCCAAGGAAATATCTTTTTATCGTGACAAGAATAACTCAAGCAGTGCGCGCCTCACTGTTTGCCTGCCTTTAGATAGGAAAGGAGTACTCCAGGTCAGAGGCCACTATGGCTGGTGGGTCAGGGTCAAATGTACATTGGCAGTGCCTCCTTGCCATCTGAGCGTAGGGCCTTAACAGAGGGGTTAACGCCAGTCTGTTCACTCTCTTCAGTGGGGTAACAGGGAGAGTCTAATGCCTGCCCTGTATTCCCAGAACAGGAAGGATAATGGCTGTAGACTGGTTGACTGAAGAGGTCTGCCTCCTACGGACACTAAGCTGAAATTGATTAGCTTGGTGCCTGCAGGAGGGTATAGCTGGTAGGAGGAGCTAATACGTTTTTGCTTCGTGTCTGACTCCTAATAGCAGTAGCCATACCTACAGTCTTCAGCTATGTCCCTCAATGAACGAGACGAGCAAATACATATTTGGTATAGCCTTATTTGTACTGACCCATGCAATAAAAGTAATATTATTCATACCACATGGTAAACAGTATTTTAACAAAAATTTAAAATAAACTGTGGAAGTATTGCCATTTCCATTCCACGCACCAACAAAAATTGCACAAAAGAGACATTAAATTATATATACACCAAAATAGTGTCAATAAAAAATGATAAACTTGTCCTGCCATAAACAAGCCAACATACATCTATGTTTGCACGCAAATAAAATTATGGCTTTCTTAATGTGATGAAAAAAAAAGATGGAAGTCAAGAGGCCAAAACTAGTAGGTTAAAGCCACGATTATTTATGCATTTTCCATGTTACTACTAATGAACAAACTTTCTAGTTGCTTTTATCTAACGTCATAATTGGTGAGCTCCTCCCCCTGTATGTTGTTTAGGCCATGTTCACATCAGTTGGAGTCCAACATATTGGGGAGTAAAAAAAATTTGCAATTCATGCAGCACTATTTTTCTAGTAAAGTTACATACACCTAAAAACATATTGGTGTCTGTTAGGTGTCAGTGGTATCAGTCACACATTGTGGTTTCCAATGTAGATGCCTTATGTGACCTCAACAGATACATACCACAGATTGACTGAAGATTTTGGCCAGTTCCTGGGATGCAAGAAGATCTCTCAGTAAGAAGGGACAGTCTTTACCAATTATTAAATAAACCTAAAATAGAATGCATATATGAAGTAAGTGATATGATTAAATATAGTATACTATAATATGATTGAACATTTAATACAAAGTGATCAGTTTATTAAAAGGGCCCTTTACAATTGATGAGCTAGGTCAACAACAGCAGATAGGCGGTGATCTGCTGCTCAGGATCCCTGCTGATTAGCTGCTCACCCAGTTGCTGTCATTAGAGTCAGAGTAGGAAGTGCAATAGGCGGCTACACTGCCATCAAAATAAATGGGAGCCAGGCCATCTATAACACTTTCAGATTCCGAACCTGAAGAGGACATCTGGCCCTGCTACACTGACAGCAGGCTGGGCTAGCGGCTGATTGGTTGGGCTTCCCAGTATTTTTAGGATAGGTCATCAATAGTAAAGGTACAGAAAATCCCTTTATTATTTTTGGTGTGTCATGAGCCAGAGATGCTTTAAATAAGGGGACCCATAAGATGCCTATAAAATGTGAAAACATTTGATAAACTCGTGAAGGAACAATGATTGCAAGAGAACAACTGACAGGACTGATCTCATGAGGCACATTCATTATACACATGTAGGTCTGTAGCTTGAGAAAGGAGCACTCAAAAATGTGTCTCAGTTGAGATAATAAAGTGTGGACCATGACAGTTACTGGATTTTTAGGTTCTATCCTTTCCTATTATTGAATGGGGGCACAGTTACTGGCCTTTTGTGTCCGATTGTGGTTATAGTTTTCCTGAAGATCTACAGGATTCATCAGGTATAATGAAAAAAAAAAGAAAAGATTTGGTACTGTGTTAGCCAGTAAAGCAAAATGTGATTGTTCCCAGCAAGAGAAACTAAGTAATCTTGTAGACATGATAGCTTTTAATGGCTAAGAAAAATACATGATGTTAGTGTGAGCTTCCGAACCAACGCAGGGTTCTTCTTCAGGCTTAAATGAAACAGATCCGAACAAACATGCAAATTTATACACACATACTTTTGACAAGGCACAGATATGAATGTGATTGGTTTACACTTAAAGAAAGGCTGCAACAGTGAAAGTTTTATGGTCCCTGAATTACTGCTGGGGGGGGGGGGGAGGGGTCACCAGGCCTGCAGTCATATCTGTGCTATAGAGGTCTCATACCTCCCAGTCACGCATGAATCCTAGTGAAGAATTTAACCCACAATTCAAAGTATCAAAAGTTATTAATTTATATTCCCAAATTCTTCTATGGTTTTGTGACTTGAAACCGCCCTTCAGTATCATAACTCTCATATGTTCTATGTTGTGTCCATGACTAGAAAAGTGCTCAGCCACAGGAACTTCTGCCTCTGTTTAATTGTGTGGTGATGAGATCTCATCCTGGCTTTTAGTTTTTGTCCTGTTTCTCCAACATAAAGGACCCCAAAAGGACATTCACTGCACAGGATCAGGTACACAACATTGGACATGGTACATGTTAATGTCCCCGGGATCTTATAGTCCTGCTGTGTTTTGGGGATTTGTATCCTGTCCGCGGTCCGTACATGTGAGCAGGTCTTGCAGCTCCTTACCTTACAGGAATAAGTTCCTTTTTGTGTGTTGAAGAGCAATGCACTCCTGATTATAAATTTCCTCAAATTTGGAGGTTGCCTGTAACACAGTAGCAGAGGGTCCAGGAATATGGTTTTCATATGGTCATCCTTGTGTAGGGTATGGTGGAGTTTCTTTGCGGTTTTCCTTAGTTTCTCTAGGTGCAGATTGTAGGTCACTACTAGAGGTACACGATTGTTTCTTTCCTTCTCTGTCTATCGGAGTAGTTGATTCCCAGGTATCCTGGTGGCTCTGGTGATTTGGTCATGAATTGAGGGGGATAGTAGCCCTAATTCAGAAATGTCCTTTTAAGATGGTATAAATGTTTCTCTCTGTCTGTTGCGTTGGAGCAGATCAAGTTGTATCTAATGGCCTGGCTGTAAACGATCGACTTTTGGATGCGTTTAGGGTGGAAGCTGTCCGATCTGAGTTATATAGGCCGATCAATCGGTTTTCGGTATAGGGATGTCTGTATTGAGTGGTTTGAAATTGTTATGGTGGTGTCCAAAAAGTTGATTTCGGTATACGAGTAGCTTAATGGTGGGAGTTTATGGTGGGGTGAAGTGCATTGAATCTCTCATGGAATTTTATTAATTCTTGTTCCGCGTTGGTCCAGATGATTATGATGTCATCAATGTAGCGAAAGTAGGCCAGTGGTTTGCTGGACCAGGAGGCCAGAAATTCACTCTTCAGTTTTGCAATAAAAGGTTGGCATATTGCTGTACCATTTTACTGCCCATGGTGGTTTCGATGAGTTGCAGGAATATCTCTTTGCCAAAAGGAGAAATAATTGTGTGTGAGGATGAGTCTTGTGAGTTGTAACACGGATTCAGAGGAAACCCCATTGGTCTCAAGGTGTGCCTGGCAGGTGGTCAGCCCATCTTCATCAGTTGATGCAGCATACCCTGTGCTGTCTTATTTTGCTACTACAGATGTTGTGCTCACTGTGTAAGTGCACCCCTTTCATTAGTTACATTTATCAACACAAACTATCCAATGAGGAGCTATGCCTTTTTTTTTTCTGTTTTAGGATATTACGCTTTATGCAAATAAGAAGAATAGAAAAATACATCTATTGGATGGCAGCATTCCTTCAAATCAAAGTGACTTTATCAATGATTGGAAATAGAAAACCACGCCAGAAAAGCATGCACAGACAGACTGTTTCGGGTGATTGCCCCTCATCAGTGAGCTTTTGGCTTAGTCTGTGAGAGGCCTACGACGTTGGTCAGAAGCGGTGTCGTGTCTCCTTAAAGAGAACACCCACAAAGTATGTGGAGACACCTAGGGGGTGAGTTGGTCAGAGAATGGTTTAGTCTCTCCCCAAGGAGGATACCTAAAAGATGAGTAAGGAGTAGAGATGAGCGAACACCAAAATGTTCGGGTGTTCGTTATTCGGAACGAACTTCCCGTGATGCTCGAGGGTTCGTTTCGAACAACGAACCCTATTGAAGTCAATGGGCGACCAGAACATTTTTGTATTTCGCCGATGCTCGCTAAGGTTTTCATGTGTGAAAATCTGGGCAATTCAGGAAAGTGATGGGAATGACACAGTGACGGATAGGGCAGGCGAGGGGCTACGTGTTGGGCTGCATCTCAAGTTCACAGGTCCCACTATTAAGCCACAATACCGGCAAGAGTGGGCCCCCCCCCCTCCCAACAACTTTTACTTCTGAAAAGCCCTCATTAGCATGGCATACCTTTGCTAAGCACCACACTACCTCCAACAAAGCACAATCACTGCCTGCATGACACTCCACTGACACTTCTCCTGGGTTACATGCTGCCCAACCGCCCCCCCTCCCCCCCCACAGCGCACACCAAAGTGTCCCTGGGCACCCTTCAGCTGCCCTCATGCCACACCACGCTCATGTCTATTTAGAATTGCGTCTGCCATGACGAGGGACCGCAGGCACACACTGCAGAGGTTGGCACGGCTAGGCAGCGACCCTCTTTAAAAGTGGCGGAGCGATAGCCCACAATGCTGTACAGAAGCAATGAGAAATAGAATCCTGTGCCACCGCCATCAGGAGCTGCACACGTGGGCATAGCAATGGGGAACCTATGTGCCACACACTATTCATTCTGTCAAGGTGTCTGCATGCCCCAGTCAGACCGGGCTTTTTAATTCATAGACACAGGCAGGTACAACTCCCTATTGTGAAGTCCCTGTCGACCCACAGCATGGGTGGCTCCCTGGAACCCACCGGCGGTACACAGAAATATCCCATTGCATTGCCCAACACAGCTGAGGTAGTAATGTCGTGCTTAATGCAGGTGGGCTTCGGCCCACACTGCATGCCCCAGTCTGACTGGGGTTCTTTATAAGTGTACAGATGTAGTAAAAACTCCGTGTGCACCTACAGCATGGGTGGGTGCCAGGAAGCCACCGGCGGTACATAGAAATATCCCATTGCATTGCCCAACACAGCTGAGGTAGTAATGTTGTGCTTAACCCTTTCCAATCCAATTTGTATATGGTTTTCCTAGGGGGCTTACACTTTTTCTGCTGTTATACAACGGCGCTATATGCTGGCTAAAGCCAGTACTGCATGAGCTGACACGTAGGATAGGCTCCGACAGCAGAGAGGCTGGCAATATACAGTAAGAGAACCCCGACGGACGTCTACCAACAACGGAGCTGTACAGCCTTAAACCCTAATGTCTTCACAGGTCACACAGTGGACTGGAAAGGGTTAATGCAGGTGGGTTTCGGCCCACACTGCATGCCCCAGTCAGACTGGGGTTCTTTACAAGTGGACACATGTAGGTTAAACTCCCTGTGGACCCACTGCCTGGGTGGGTGCCAGGAAGCCACCGGCGGTACATAGAAATATCCCATTGCATTGCCCAACACAGCTGAGGTAGTAATGTCGTGCGTAATACAGGTGGGCTTCGGCCCACACTGCATGCCCCAGTCAGACGGGTTCTTTAGAAGTGTACAGATGTATTAAAAACTCAGTGTGCACCTACAGCATGGGTGGCTCCCTGGAACCCACCGGCGGTACACAAAAATATCCCATTGCATTGCCCAACACAGCTGAGGTAACGTCAGCTGTAATGCAGGTGGGCTAAAAATTAATTTGATTACACTGTAGGCGAGGGCCCACAAAAATTGCTGTATCAACAGTACTAATGTACATCCCAAAAATTGGCCATGGCCAGCCAAGAGGGCAGGTGAAACCCATTAATCGCTTTGGTAAATGTGGCTTAAGTGGTAACTAGGCCTGGAGGCAGCCCAGTGTAACGAAAAATTGGTTCAAGTTAAAGTTCCAATGCTTTTAAGCGCATTGAAACTTATAAAAATTGTTCTGAAAAATTATTTGAGTGAGCCTTGTGGCCCTAAGAAAAATTGCCCGTTCAGCGTGATTACGTGAGGTTTCAGGAGGAGGAGCAGGAGGAGGAGGAGGAGGAATATTAGACACAGATTGATGAAGCAGAAATGTCCCCGTTTTGGATGGTGAGAGAGAACGTAGCTTCCATCCGCGGGTGCAGCCTACGTATTGCTTACGTATCGCTGCTGTCCGCTGGTGGAGAACAGAAGTCTGGGGAAATCCAGCCTTTGTTCATCTTGATGAGTGTTAGCCTGTCGGCACTGTCGGTTGACAAGCGGCTACGCTTATCTGTGATGATTCCCCCAGCCGCACTAAACACCCTCTCCGACAACACGCTAGCCGCAGGACAAGCAAGCACCTCCAGGGCATACAGCGCTAGTTCAGGCCACATGTCCAGCTTCGACACCCAGTAGTTGTAGGGGGCAGAGGCGTCACCAAGGATGGTCGTGCGATCCGCTACGTACTCCCTCACCATCCTTTTACAGTGCTCCCGCCGACTCAGCCGTGACTGGGGAGCGGTGACACAGTCTTGGTGGGGAGCCATAAAGCTGGCCAGGCCCTTAAAGACTGTTGCACTGCCTGGGATGTACATGCTGCTCGATCTACGCACATCCCCTGCTACCTTGCCCTCGGTACTGCGCCTTCTGCCACTAGCGCTGTCGGCTGGGAATTTTACCATCAGCTTGTCCGCAAGGGTCCTGTGGTATAGCAACACTCTCGAACCCCTTTCCTCTTCGGGAATCAGAGTGGGCAGGTTCTCCTTATACCGTGGATCGAGCAGTGTGTACACCCAGTAATCCGTAGTGGCCAGAATGCGTGCAACGCAAGGGTCACGAGAAAGGCATCCTAACATGAAGTCAGCCATGTGTGCCAGGGTACCTGTACGCAACACATGGCTGTCTTCACTAGGAAGATCACTTTCAGGATCCTCCTCCTCCTCCTCCTCAGGCCATACACGCTGAAAGGATGACAGGCAATCAGCCGGTGTACCGTCAGCAGCGGCCCAAGCTGTCTCTTCCCCCTCCTCCTCATCCTCCTCATGCTCCTCCTCCTCCTCCTGTACGCGCTGAGAAATAGACAGGAGGGTGCCCTGACTATCCAGCGGCATACTGTCTTCCCCCGCCCCCGTTTCCGAGCCCAAAGCAGCTGCCTTTATGGTTTGCAGGGAATTTCTCAAGATGCATAGCAGAGGAATGGTGACGCTAATGATTGTAGCATCGCCGCTCACCACCTGGGTAGACTCCTCAAAATTACCAAGGACATGGCAGATGTCTGCCAACCAGGCCCACTCTTCTGAAAGGAATTGAGGAGGCTGACTCCCACTGCGCCGCCCATGTTGGAGTTGGTATTCGACTATAGCTCTACGTTGTTCATAGAGCCTGGCCAACATGTGGAGCGTAGAGTTCCACCGTGTGGGCACGTCGCACAGCAGTCGGTGCACTGGCAGCTTAAAGTGATGTTGCAGGGTGCGCAGGGTGGCAGCGTCCGTGTGGGACTTGCGGAAATGTGCGCAGAGCCGGCGCGCCTTTACGAGCAGGTCTGACAAGCGTGGGTAGCTTTTCAGAAAGCGCTGAACCACCAAATTAAAGACGTGGGCCAGGCATGGCACGTGCGTGAGGCTGCCGAGCTGCAGAGCCGCCACCAGGTTACGCCCGTTGTCACACACGACCATGCCCGGTTGGAGGCTCAGCGGCGCAAGCCAGCGGTCGGTCTGCTCTGTCAGACCCTGCAGCAGTTCGTGGGCCGTGTGCCTCTTATCGCCTAAGCTGAGTAGTTTCAGCACGGCCTGCTGACGCTTGCCCACCGCTGTGCTGCCACACCGCGCGACACCGACTGCTGGCGACATGCTGCTGCTAACACATCTTGATTGCGAGACAGAGGAGGAGGAGGAGGAGGAGGGTGCTTTAGTGGAGGAAGCATACACCTCCGCAGATACCAGCACCGAGCTGGGGCCCGCAATTCTGGGGGTGGGTAGGACGTGAGCGGTCCCAGGCTCTGACTCTGTCCCAGCCTCCACTAAATTCACCCAATGTGCCGTCAGGGAGATGTAGTGGCCCTGCCCGCCTGTGCTTGTCCACGTGTCCGTAGTTAAGTGGACCGTGGCAGTAACCGCGTTGGTGAGGGCGCGCACAATGTTGCGGGAGACGTGGTCGTGCAGGGCTGGGACGGCACATCGGGAAAAGTAGTGGCGACTGGGAACTGAGTAGCGCGGGGCCGCCGCCTCCATGATACTTTTGAAGGACTCAGTTTCCACAACCCTATACGGCAGCATCTCAAGACTGATGAATTTTGCTATGCGGACGGTTAACGTTTGAGCGTGCGGGTGCGTGGCGGCGTACTTGCGCTTGCGCTCGAACACTTGCGCAAGCGACGGCTGAACGGTGCGCTGAACTACACTGCTGGATGGGGCCGAGGACAGCGGAG
Source organism: Eleutherodactylus coqui (assembly GCF_035609145.1). Taxonomy (NCBI): domain Eukaryota; kingdom Metazoa; phylum Chordata; class Amphibia; order Anura; family Eleutherodactylidae; genus Eleutherodactylus; species Eleutherodactylus coqui. Next base: position 133,647,157 of record NC_089839.1, on the reverse strand, counting down.
ATGAGGGTGTGGGTGCAGGCCATGAGGCGGTAGTGCCTGTGTCCTGAGAGGGGGGTTGCATCTCAGTGGCAGGTTGGGGCACAGGGGGAGAGGCAGGGGTGCAAACCGGAGGCGGTGAACGGCCTTCGTCCCACCTTGTGGGGTGCTTGGCCATCATATGTCTGCGCATGGTGGTGGTGGTGAGGCTGTTGGTGTTGGCTCCCCGGCTGAGCTTTGCGCAACAAAGGTTGCACACCACTGTTCGTCGGTCGTCAGGCGTCTCTGTGAAAAACTGCCAGACCTTAGAGCACCTCGGCCTCTGCAGGGTGGCATGGCGCGAGGGGGCGCTTTGGGAAACACTTGGTGGATTATTCGGTCTGGCCCTGCCTCTACCCCTGGCCCTGGCCACCGCACTGCCTCTTGCAACCTGCCCTGCTGATGCCCTTGACTCCCCCTCTGAAGACCTGTCCTCCTGAGTAAGCGTTGCACACCAGGTGGGGTCAGTCACCTCATCGTCCTGCTGCTCTTCCTCCGAATCCTCTGTGCGCTGCTCCCTTGGACTTACTGCCCTTACTACTACCTCACTGCAAGACAACTGTGTCTGATCGTCATCGTCCTCCTCACCCACAGAAAGTTGTTGAGACAGTTGGCGGAAGTCCCCAGCCTCTTCCCTCGGACCCCGGGAACTTTCGAATGGTTGGGCATCAGTGACGATAAACTCCTCTGGTGGGAGAGGAACCGCTGCTGCCCAATCTAAGCAGGGGCCCGAGAACAGTTCCTGGGAGTGTTCCCGCTCCTGAGCAGGTGTCATTGTAGTGGAGTGAGGAGGCTGGGAGGAAGGAGGAGCAGCAGACAGAGGATTCGGATTTGCAGCAGTGGACGGCGCAGAACTGCGTGTTGACGATAGGTTGCTCGAAGCACTTTCTGCCATCCAGGACAAGACCTGCTCACACTGCTCATTTTCTAATAACCGTCTCCCGCGTGGACCCATTAATTGGGCGATGAATGTGGGGACGCCAGAAACGTGCCTCTCTCCTAATCGCGCAGCAGTCGGCTGCGACACACCGGGATCAGGAGCTCGGCCTGTGCCCACACCCTGACTTGGCCCTCCGCGTCCTCGGCCGCGTCCACGTCCTCTAGGCCTACCCCTACCCCTCAGCATGCTGTATTACCAGTGATTTGATTTCACAGGCAGGAAATAAATTGGCGCAAGACTGCAGGCCAAATATAATTTTTTCCCTTTTTGGAAAACGAAAGGCCCCACTGCCTCTAGTGAATGAATAATCTAAGTTTAATAACTGTGCTGTGTCCCTGCTAATGTGTCACAGAACGTGAGGGTAGCAGAATTATTATAACTCTGGCAGAGCAGGTATTTTTTTTCCCAATTAAGGAAAGCAAATGGCGAAGCCAGCAGTAAAGCGTAGCTGGGTGCGTATGATTTAGCAATGTTTTTCACGCAGCTCACACGTGTCCACCGCCCGTAAGGACGGACAGAGGCTGGACAAATAGATTTGTTTTCACTTGTTTTTCCACCAAAAGGCAGCACTGCGTATATTCAATGAACATGAGAAGTTTAATAACTGTGCTGTGTCCCTGCTAATGTGTCACAGAACGTGAGGGTAGCAGAGTTATTATAACTCTGGCAGAGCAGGTATTTTTTTTCCCAATTAAGGAAAGCAAATGGCGAAGCCAGCAGTAAAGCGTAGCTGGGTGCGTATGATTTAGCAATGTTTTTCACGCAGCTCACACGTGTCCGCCGCCCGTAAGGACGGACAGAGGCTGGACAAATAGATTTGTTTTCACTTGTTTTTCCACCAAAAGGCAGCACTGCGTATATTCAATGAACATGAGAAGTTTAATAACTGTGCTGTGTCCCTGCTAATGTGTCACAGAACGTGAGGGTAGCAGAGTTATTATAACTCTGGCAGAGCAGGTATTTTTTTTCCCAATTAAGGAAAGCAAATGGCGAAGCCAGCAGTAAAGCGTAGCTGGGTGCGTATGATTTAGCAATGTTTTTCACGCAGCTCACACGTGTCCACCGCCCGTAAGGACGGACAGAGGCTGGACAAATAGATTTGTTTTCACTTGTTTTTCCACCAAAAGGCAGCACTGCGTATATTCAATGAACATGAGAAGTTTAATAACTGTGCTGTGTCCCTGCTAATGTGTCACAGAACGTGAGGGTAGCAGAGTTATTATAACTCTGGCAGAGCAGGTATTTTTTTTCCCAATTAAGGAAAGCAAATGGCGAAGCCAGCAGTAAAGCGTAGCTGGGTGCGTATGATTTAGCAATGTTTTTCACGCAGCTCACACATGTCCACCGCCCGTAAGGACGGACAGAGGCTGGACAAATAGATTTGTTTTCACTTGTTTTTCCACCAAAAGGCAGCACTGCGTATATTCAATGAACATGAGAAGTTTAATAACTGTGCTGTGTCCCTGCTAATGTGTCACAGAACGTGAGGGTAGCAGAGTTATTATAACTCTGGCAGAGCAGGTATTTTTTTTCCCAATTAAGGAAAGCAAATGGCGAAGCCAGCAGTAAAGCGTAGCTGGGTGCGTATGATTTAGCAATGTTTTTCACGCAGCTCACACATGTCCACCGCCCGTAAGGACGGACAGAGGCTGGACAAATAGATTTGTTTTCACTTGTTTTTCCACCAAAAGGCAGCACTGCGTATATTCAATGAACATGAGAAGTTTAATAACTGTGCTGTGTCCCTGCTAATGTGTCACAGAACGTGAGGGTAGCAGAGTTATTATAACTCTGGCAGAGCAGGTATTTTTTTTCCCAATTAAGGAAAGCAAATGGCGAAGCCAGCAGTAAAGCGTAGCTGGGTGCGTATGATTTAGCAATGTTTTTCACGCAGCTCACACATGTCCACCGCCCGTAAGGACGGACAGAGGCTGGACAAATAGATTTGTTTTCACTTGTTTTTCCACCAAAAGGCAGCACTGCGTATATTCTATGAATAATAACTGTGTTGTGGCCCTGCCTATACAATTCTTTCCCTGCAGTATCAATGGAGGGTGGAATGCTCTGCAGAGGCGATTTTGAGAAGCCCAAAAAAAATGCAGCACAGCTAACAGCAGCCTGGACAGTACTGCACACGGATAAATATGGCCCTAGAAAGGACCGTTGAGGTTCTTGAAGGCTACACTCACTCCTAACACTCTCCCTGCCTATGCAGCACTTCTGTCCCTAATGCCAGGTGCAACGCTCTGCAGAGCCGATTTTGAGAAAAAAAAAATGCCACTGCTAACAGCAGCCAACACACAGCTATCAGTGGCCCTAATAAGGACCTTTGGGGGGTCTTGAAGCCTACACTAACTACCAATTCTTTCCCTACAGCAGCTCCGGTATAAACAGCACTGTCCCTCATCTAACTCACCAGGCATCTGAGGCGAGCCGCGGGAGGGGCCGACTTTTATATTAGGCGAACACCTGATCTCGCCAGCCACTCACAGCAGGGGGGTGGTATAGGGCTTAAACGTTGCAGGGGGAAGTTGTAATGCCTTCCCTGTCTTTCAATTGGCCAGAAAAGCGCGCTAACGTCTCAGGGAAGGAAGTGAAAGTAACCAGAACACCGCATGGTGTTCGTTACGAATAACGAACATCCCGAACACCCTAATATTCGCACGAATATCAAGCTCGGACGAACGCGTTCGCTCATCTCTAGTAAGGAGTCTTATAAGGCCATGCTGTGATTTACTTCTCCTGCGTTTTATACGGATGTCCCCTCGCAGTACCAACGCAGGTGTGAATGAAAGATTTCCATAGACTTCCTTTGCCTTCATTCACCGCGCGTTACGCACGGGAAATATGCATGCGTAATACGCGGTGACAATACGACTGTGTGAATGAGCCCTAAGATATAGCCATCTAAAGCAAGGATGAATCACATATGCCCTTGGCTACTGAAGTGCCACTCTGCAAGGACGTCGGAGATTCATCCTTGGCAGGGAAAGGATTACATTAGGGTTGATACATTATGACAAATTATTTATTTTTTAAAACGGTGGTTTAAAAAAAAAAAAAAAGCGTTACCCAATTAGTTGATCAGTTATGTGCCAGGGCTTTTTTAAGCTAGTTAATACTAGAATAGTGTGGTGAATGCTATAGAAATCATTCAGCAGTCCACCATTTTCCATCTGGCTAGCTGAGAGATTACATAACAACACTCTACATGAATGTGTTTAGAAATGATAGCAATGTGATACTTCAACGAGCACATGCAGTTCAACAACCCCAAAAATAGATTTCGGTAGGCTGTTCAGCAACCCCAAAAATAGATTTCGGTGGGTTGGCATCCAAAAGCACTATTTATATGCCGAATCTGAGTGTCATCATTTGATGGGGAGAAAGGGACTTTTATTTGTATAGCACCAACTTATTCCGCAGTCCTTTAGGTACTTTGTTTATTACCACTGGGAACTCATTTTACCGACCTTGGAAGGATGGAAGACTGAGTCAACCTTAAGCCGGCTACAAGAACCATGCGGGGTTTGAACTCGTAACCTTCAGGTCGTAAGCGAGAACTTAGGGCTGCATACTGTTGTCTTAACACTCCGTGTCTCACGAGGGGATTTTCCAACAACTTAACATTGCTCCGCAGGTGCTTTGTACTTCCTGGTAGCTGCTGATCAGGACATGTGACTACTGCAGGCAATCACTGACTATAGAAAGTCATAGCTGTGCATAGTGATTGGCTGCAGTAGTCTGTATAAAAAATGCATGGCTGAATACGTAATCAGGGTTAATGCCCTTGTTCTGCTGTTAGAACTAACACAGAAGCACAGTTGTAGTGGATACATTGAAAACAACCACTAAACCGTAAATCAAACAAACAATTAAATAAAAAAACAAAAAAAAAAAAGCCTCAGGTTGCCTTCACACTTGCGATCACAAAAATATCACCGCTGCAGAGGACCAGTATATGCTTAAACTACTGTCACAGACTGTAATCCTAGTTTTATTTCTTTTCTTATAAAACTTAACTTTTAATTAAATATTCTATCCTAAAATCCTAAACGGAAGGGAAGGCTTTCATAAAAGAACTTTTTATTACGTATGCAGATGATGCATTTTTATTACTCTCTATATATCTCGTAAGGCACCTTAAAGACAATCTTCTATGCAGTATTTGCAGATTCTTTATTATATCTCTGGATAAATTCACACCAGCTTTTGTAAAAAAGGCGCACAAGATGATATATATGCGTCTGTTTTTACGCTGGTTTGTGGATATACAGGGATATGATATATTGCTCTCTGTATATCTCCTGAGTCGTCTTTAAAGACCATCTGCTATGAAGTATTTGCAGACTCTTTATTAGATCTATAGGTAATTTCACACCAGCTTGTGTAAAGAAAACACTGAGATGATGTTTGTGCGTCTTTATCACGCTGGTTTATGGATGTACAGAGCTGTAATATCAAAAAATATGGTCCTTTGAGATAATATTAAAATTTTAAACAGAAGAGAGACGTGTAATCTCCTTTTTTGGTTCTGTTCTATATATATGCCGTGCTCGGTGTTTTCTTTACACAAGCTGGTGTGAAATTACCTATAGATCTAATAAAGAGTCTGCAAATATCCCTGTATATCCACAAACCAGCGTAAAAACAGACGCATATATATCATCTCGTGCGCCTTTTTAACAAAAGCTGGTGTGAATTTATCCAGAGATCTAATAAAGAATCTGCAAATACTGCATAGCAGATTGTCTTTAAGGTGCCTTACGAGATATATAGAGAGTAATAAAAATGCATCATCTGCATACGTAATAAAAAGTTCTTTTATGAAAGCCTTCCCTTCCGTTTAGGATAGAATATTTAATTAAAAGTTAAGTTTTATAAGAAAAGAAATAAAACTAGGATTACAGTCTGTGACACTTGCGATCACAATATCGCTGCGCTTTCTTAACGTGAATGTCAATAGGACTTTCTAATGTTAAAAACATAACACACAAAAAAAAAAAAATCGCAAAGCACAAACTTACGATTTTTGTGCGATGCGTTTTTTTTTTTTTTCAAATATAAGTTTTATTAATGGCACCAATACAATGCTGATTCATGCTGTGAAGGAACAGTATTTGCAATGATGATCAGGCAGTCCCTATACTCCCACTTGATAGTTACAGACTAATATTTAAATGTTATCCTTTATGTGTTACAGCACCAGGATGGGCCATAGAAAATCTTGACATTAAAGTGAGAGCAAGTATTGTGTTGCAAAATTAAGTTGTCAAAAGTTGTAAAGTCCAGATGATTTGAGAATGCAGGTCCAGAGCTCACAGCTTGTCCAGAAAGTTATCCAAGGCGGGAATACCTTCTTTAAGACCCTTTCGTTTGTGGGTCTCCGCTACAACTTGGAATGGCCTTGTGGTGTTGTCAAAAGGATCACCAGGAAGAATCTGCCAGTGGTCGAACACGCACTGAGGGAAGGCTTGGCCACCAGTATTGGATCGCAGATCAGCAGTGAAGCCAAATGATTCGTTGACTGGCAAATAAGCTTTAACAATAAACATTGGTGTGCCGGCAACCTGGGATTCTTCAAACACATGGCCACGCTTCCTGTTCAAGACACCATAGATTCCTCCAACCACTTGCTCGGGGCACTGGATCTCTACAAGATAGATGGGTTCCATCAAGCGGGGTTGTGCCGTTAGTACGCAAGCGTAGAGACAGCGACGAGCGGTTGGTATTATCTGTCCACCACCTCTGTGAATGGCATCAGCATGAAGGGTCACATCATGCACATCGAAGCGAACAGCCCTCAAGTTCTCTTCACAGAGAGCACCCTCCTTTGTAGCCCATTGGAAGCCTGCCACTACACTGTCCTTGATTTCATTTAGGTACTGGACTCCTTTGGTGACATCAGTGAGGATATTTGGCCCAGTTCCATCAGGACCAAAACACAAGATCTTTCTTGCTTCAGTGACATCCCATTCGTATTTCTCAGCCAGATAACGGGCCCTAGTCTTCAGCTCTTCACGAGCTGCCACATCGCCTTTGTTCAGCTAGGCCATCGGGGAAAGGACGAGCCTTCATGTACAGACGGTTGTGCTTGTTGGGAGACTTTGACAAGCACAGTTGGCTGGATTCCTCACTCTCGGTCTCTCGATAAGACACAACGGGATCAGATTTCTTAATTGGAATACAAGCATGGTCTTCTTCCAGATCTTTCAGACAGATTTCCAAATGCAGCTCACCAGCTCCAGCAATGATGTGTTCCCCAGACTCCTCAATAATACACTGCACTATAGGGTCAGATTTTGCCAGACACTTCAAGCCTTCTACAAGTTTTGGGAGGTCAGCAGGGTTCTTTGCTTCCACAGCAACACAGACAACAGGGCTCACGCTGAACTTCATAACACGCATGTTGTGTGCATGTTCAAAGGTGGTGATTGATACGTGGTACCACAGCTCCCACCCAGAGAGGAAAGCGTGTGGGGTGTCGATTGCTTTTCATAAACAATTTCCTCATCAACTTATATCTTCTGAGATTGATGTGGAAGGGCGATATATCTTCCTAAAAATTTCTTTCAGCAATACAGTACTAACAATTGCCAATGCTTACTTCCCCAACCATTCTCAGGTATCCTTCGGTGTCCGGCTCATCGACAAACTCTCAAGATTTGCTGCAGGTTCCCGAATAATCCTCGGTGGGGACTTCAACCTGTGCCTCGACCCGGAACTGGACTCGTCAGCGGGTAGGACTGGGGTCTCTACACTCTTACTGAAAAAACTTAAAAGGGCCCTAGGCTCGCTGAAACTAGTAGACATGTGGCGAATCTTACACCCAAACACAAAGGACTATAGCTACCACTCTGTCATACATAACAGCTACAACAGACTAGATTACCTATTCATTTCCCAAGACCTACTAGACCTGTCTCCTGACAGCTCTGTTGGTGTCTTTCTATGGTCAGATCACGCTCCAGTGTTTGGGGCCCTCCAGGGTCTTACGGGGAAAAAAGGGAATAACACATGGCGTCTCAATGACAATCTCCTGAACGACCCAACATGCACAGAGGCAATCAGACAGGCAATACAGGACTTTTCTAGTGTCCACGAGGCAGACTCCCCTACAGACGAACTAAGAGCAGACTTATCAGATACCCGAAAGAAAATCCTCTCCATCCTGGACCAATACACACTTTGCTCTAGAGATAGGAGAAGGGGGGGCTTTTACGAATTTGGAAACAAATGCGGCCGGTGGTTGGCCAGGGCTCTCCATCCCAGGACATCTACACCCCATATAACCTCCTTAAACTCCCCTGGTAAGGGCCAGTTACATTCCACCGCTGACATACTGGAGTGTTTCAGATCGTACTACCACGATCTATACAACCTATCGGAAAGTCAGGGTACAGAATCCCAGCGAAACCCCTCTACCATAGAAGACTACCTTGATAGACACGCGCCAGGAACTATACCAAGGGAGGGCACAGAAGGGCTTGAGGAAAGCTTCACAGAGGGTGAAATCCAAGAGGTAATCAAAGAGCTTAAATTAGGCAAAAGCCCAGGACCAGACGGGTTCACCCCTCGATTCTATAAAGCATATGGGAGTCTACTGATCCCCCTCCTATTAAAATCCTTCAACTCCATCTCGGAATCCTGCCCATTCCCACACCAGGCTTTACAAGCCATAATAACAGTCATCCCTAAACCAGGGAAAGACCATTCATCCTGCAGCAATTACCGCCCTATTTCATTAATAAACATAGACACCAAAATATTTGCTAAAATATTGGCAACCCGTCTGAAACCGCTTATCCCAGCTCTAATTAATAAAGAACAGACAGGTTTTGTCCCTGGAAGGGAGGCGAAAGACAATACGATCCGTTCAATCTCCCTGATCTCTAGGGCCCGTCTTGCGGGGAGCCCCCTGTGCCTCTTGTCAGTAGATGCAGAAAAGGCGTTCGACAGAGTGCACTGGGGGTTCTTGGAAGCGACCCTTCGGAAAATTGGAGTGGGACCCAGGTGTCTATCCTGGATCATGGCACTATATCGTCATCCGACAGCATACATCAGAGTTAACGGATCTCTTTCCTCCTCTCTAAAAATCAATAATGGAACAAGACAAGGGTGCCCTTTATCCCCTTTCTTATATGTCCTGGTGATGGAATCCCTGGCCAACGCCCTTAGAAGCAATCCCGACATCCAAGGCTATAAAGCAAATGCATCTGAGCACAAACTTGCTTTGTTCGCAGATGATCTCCTGATGTACCTCACCAACCCGAGAGTTGCCTTACCAGTAGCTCTATCAGAGCTTAGGCGCTTTGGACGGGTTAGCAACTTTAAAATAAATGCACACAAGTCCGAGATCCTAAACATAACAATACCACCGGACGAGGCTTCGAGCCTGAAGACTTCCTTTAATCTAAAGTGGAAAGACGATCACATTAATTACCTGGGGATTGCACTAGCTAGCGACCCAAACAATCTTTTCAACTTAAATTATAAGCCAATGCTGATAAAACTAGGGAAGGACCTTAAAAAATGGTGCCCCCTTACCATTTCATGGTTCGGGAGAATTAACGTTTTAAAAATGGACTCCCTCCCTAAACTTTTATATCTCTTCACAACCCTTCCACTAAAATTGCCTAAATCCTATTTCGACAAGATTAGGCAGATATCACGGGACTTTGTATGGGGGGGCTCTAGACCTCGGATGAGACTTAAGACTCTTATACGCCAAAAGAGAAATGGAGGAATGGGCCTCCCAAGCTTCGCTTTATACCATAAGGCATCCATTTGCAACGGCGTCCTAGACATTATACACAATAGATCATCCAAGCTCTGGGTCGAACTTGAGCATGAGAGCATCCCCTCACAAATAATGGGACTATTCTGGCTCCCGCTAGCCTCAGCTCGCAGGATCCCATCAATACCACCTTTGACAAGTCGGCTTCTGGACATTTGGAACAGCTTCGCGACCCGCCTTGGACTGATATCTAGACCGGGCCCTCTCACTCCTCTATCTGGAAACCCAGATTTTCCCCCGCTAAATGAGAATTTCTCCCGACCATCAGAGGAGACTCCCCCTCCTTTGCGGATCAGAGATGTCATCTCCACGTCAGGGGTTCGGCCTATGAGGGAGATCTTGGGGGAGGGGGCCTCCAAACCTGGAGCGTGGCTACGATATCTCCAAATAAGACACTTTATCCAGACCCAGAGCCCCATGGAAACTCTCAGATCTCCTCTTTCCCAATTTGAACGACTTTGCATATCTCCCACGCCGGTTAAATCCGGGGTCTCAGTAATATACCATCTTCTGGTGTCAGCAGAGACTCACAATGACGTTGTCGGGTACGTAGGGAAATGGGAGAGAGAGCTGGGGAAAACTTTTACAGACGAAGAGTGGCTCAAGTCCTTTGCTTTAACTCACACCCTAACAACATCGTCCAAGCACCAAGAAACTAATTACAAACTACTCTCACAGTGGTACAGAACACCCGCAACTCTGGCCAGGATATATCCCCAGACCCCAGATACCTGCTGGCGTTGTTCCCGGGAAAGAGGCAGCCTCCTCCATATTTGGTGGGAGTGCCCCTTGGTCTCCCCCCTCTGGAGTGATATAATAAACCTCTATAATGCAATCTTTAGGGACTCGGTAGACCTCACACCAGAAGCGGCACTACTTTCTATACTCCCTGGCTCCATAGCTAAAAACAAAAAAAGCCCACTTAGATTCTTCCTAATAGCTATGAGACAAATAATTCCGAGGCTCTGGAAGTCTTCCTCACCTCCCTCGAGAATCCAATGGCTGGAAGCTGTGGACCACATAGCCCAAATGGAGGAAATAACGGCTCACGACGAGAACAAACGGGAGAAGTACTATTCAACCTGGTCAGTATGGATACTATTCCGCAACTCCAAAGCCCTGAAGATCTGGCTCCAATCGGGAGTTGTCCCAACTTGACTCCACCATTCCCACGGTTCATTTTGCTCAAATACAAGATACCCTGGTGGGACCACTAGTACTCCCAACCCCCCTCCCCCACCCCGTCCCACTGACCCCCTCTATCTGCTCTCTATTCTATCCTAAACTCTCTACCTTTTGCTCTCTCTTATCTCTACTAATCGTCACAAGTTAACTCTATTATTTCACTCCGTACTTTCTATCTTTAATAATTCCATACGAATTGTTTTTTTTGTTATTTTTTGAACAACATTTTATGACAAAATGTTCAAGAACATATGAAGCGATATATATGTCAAGTTATTATACTCGTGTAAACCCAATAAAAATATTTTGAACAACAAAGGTGGTGATTGTTCCGGTCTTAACCAAAAACTGGTCCACTCCAACCAAACCAACAATGTTGCCACAAGGTACATCTTCAATGGGCTCTACATAACGTCCCATCATCAGAATAGTTCTCTGAATGGGCTTCAGGTAAAGATCTTCTTTCTTTCCAGGGGTAAAGTTTGGTCCCATAATTCTAACTTTGAGGCCAGTAGACACAACACCAGAGAACACACGGCCAAAAGCATAGAATCTACCCTTGTCAGTTGTGGGCACCATCTTCGATATGTACATCATGAGTGGTGCTTTAGGATCACAGTTCTTAATGCCCATGGCAGCGTCATCATCAGGCGGTCCCTCATACAGAAGCTCACAACGGTACTTCTGAGCAGTCACTGGTGAAGGCAGGTGGATGGTGATCATCTGAAGGAGAGCTTCACCAGCTGGAAGCCAGCGTCTCATCACAGCCTTAAGCAACTGTTTGCCATCCTTATCCTTGTCTTCAGTGTCCAGCTTAATCTCCAATTTCTCAATTAGTTTTGCAGTCTCTTCTTTCTTGAAGTTCATGATGGCATCAAAAACCTTGAAGATTGGGTCCAGGACCAGCTGACAGAATGTTCTTGGCAGCTTTTTACCATCAGCATTGGTGGCAACCCTGGAGAATTTGCCATTTGATGGGTCAAAATACCTATCGCCCCACAGCTTTTTCATCATGTCTTCCACTTTCTTTGCACGATATGTTGTTGACAGCTGACCTTCTCCCTTTGCAGCAAACTTTGCTACGTACATCTCAGCAAACTGTTTCAGGGTAAAAGCCCAGCCATGCAACCCAGAGCCGAAGCCAACGGTACGAAGAACTGGGTCAATCATTATGTTTCCCATTGGTCCAGTTTCTCCCTCACCGTAGGTGGAAATGATTACGTTCACATTTTCAACAATTCGTTGGAAAGTCTGGTACAGCTCATCCATTCCTAGCTGGAGTTCCAGAAGGGCACGGTCCATCTTGTTTATCATCAACACGGGTCGGATGCGCTCGGCAATGGCCTGGCGGAGCACGGTCTCAGTTTGCACACAGACTCCAGAGACACAATCCACTACAACTAAAGCTCCATCAGTGACACGGAGGGCAGCGGTGACCTCAGAGGAGAAGTCAACATGGCCAGGGGAGTCAATCAGGTTGATTAGAAAGCCACAGCCATCTTTACTTTGCTTGATGAAGGCCAAGTCGTTTTCAGAAAGCTCGTAGAAGAGGGAGATTGCGGTAGACTTGATGGTGATGCATCGCTCCTGCTCATCCTTACGAGTGTCCGTAAAACGCGTCTCTCCAGCTCGAGCAGATGCAATAATGCCAGCCTTACATACTAGCGAGTCTGTCAGAGTGGACTTCCCATGGTCCACATGCGCTATGACAGACATGTTGCGGATATTTGCCTTTTTGTCCATGATGGCACGTATCTGGTCAACCGTGAAGTTCACCATTGTGGCGGATGGCGATGGATTCTTTCACGGGGGAGAAGCCGGAACGGACCGTCTGCCTCAGAGCAGACAAACAGGCGGAAGAGCTGTGCGATGCGTTTTTAACATTAGAAAGTCCTATTGACATTTGTGTTTTAAAAAATGCTGCGATATTGTGATCGCAAGTGTGAAGGCACCCGCAATGGTATGTTTACAAGTAACGGAAACGCTACACAATGTCCACAGCAGAAAATTCTGTGACAAATTCTGCAGCATTTCTGCATCCAAAATAGAGTCAAAATCCACACCACTGGTGCGGATTTTGACCCGAGATCAGATGCATATCTGCAGCTGATTTCAGGACATACGCCACTCCCCTCATCTCTGACGTTTTCATACTGTCAGCGCTCCCTAGAACCCAGTGTTCTGTAGTAAGCGCAGTGATGCTGGTCAGGTGATATGGAAGTAGCATCACTTGACTAGGGGCACGGTACTCAACACAGGCTACCAGGTATCAAGTACTGGGGAGCACTGACAGTGCAAAGACTTTGGAAGTGAGGGGAGTGGCATATGTCCTGAAATCAGCTGTGGATTTTGACTCCTTTTTGCATGCTGAAATGCTGCAGAATTTAAATCACTGTGTAAACATTCCTTAAAACAGCATGTAATAAGCCTACATGCTTTTTCTTGCACCACACTTTGACCCCTTTGCTTTAACTTTGGTGTATGATGTTGGTGTCATTCGATGACACACATGCTCACCGGTGCCATAAAATCATCAAATGTGAGTTTAATACATTCAGTTTAATAAAATGTTAAGTCTATGGGCGGTGCTGCTGTGCTTCAGGCATGCGCTGGAATGAGTGAAGCGTTGCTAAGCAACACAGTATACACTTCCCAACCAAGAGCAATAGATAGACAGAGTGAGAGAGAGATAGAGAGAGACAGTGAGTGAAAGAACGAGAGAGAGACAGAGAGAGAGAGAGCGCGCGATAGAGGAACAGTGAGAGAAAAAGCAACAGAGAGAGCGATAAAGAGAGACAATGATAGAGACAGACACAGAGAGCGATAGAGAGACAGTGAGAGAAAGAGCAATAGAAACAGAGAGAACGACAGAGAGACAGCAATAGAGAGATAGAAACAGAGAGAGAGTAATAGACAGAGTGACAAAGATAAAACAGACAAAACAAGAGTGACAGACAAAGCAATAGAAAGACAGAGAGAGCGAGAGACTAAGAGGGACAGACAGACAAAGAGAGAATTAAAGAGACAGACAGAGAGATAGACAGTAACAAACAAACAGAGAGAGAGAGACAGAGAGACCGAGACAGACAAACAGAGAGACCTGTAGGTTTTTTCATATTAGATATATGTCCCAAATACAAAGTGACACTCTAAATAATCACCTAGCCAAGCAGATTTAGGCCTATGCCCACGGCCAGATTTCCGCCATGCTTCACCACAGCTTTTAGGTTCTATTGAACCTTATAGCTCAATGTACACGCTACGGAATTCCACCATGTGAAATTACTCGCGGCATGTCCTATTTGCCGCGGGTATACATGCGGTTGGCTTCCATTGTAGTCAATGGAAGCCGCCCGTCACGCTATACTTCCGCTGTAGCACAGCAGAAGTATTGCGTGAATATGCGACCCGCCCACCGCATCATATGACGCTGCCGGTGGTTCATGTGACACCGCCGGCACGCATGCGCTGTACCGCGCATGCGAGGCTTCTCGCAGCGGATCCGGAGGTAAGTATGGGGTCTTTGGGGGGTTGTTGTGACGGACTCCGCTGCAGTATTCCGCTTGCGGAGCCCGTCACGGCCGTGTGCATAAGGCCTTAGAAGTTTTGAAACTACCACTTTTGAAACATTTCATGTTTGCGCAGCGAACATCGGGTCAATCTAGTTATAATAAAAAAAGAACATTTGGTAATTACACAAACACAGCATATCAATGGCTTACATAATTAATAAACAACACACAGTTAGCCACTTCTTTATGATCACTGAACTTCACTGGGAGACATTAAAAACCTATTCTGTGTTGAAATTTAGTTAGTATATAAGACCAATTTTGTGACGTCATTTTGTCCTGATTAGGGATGCAGTGGCTTCTTCAATTGGTGGTTTATGATAAACTGTTTCCCCGTGTCACACAGAAGCATAAGGGTACCAGACAATGGTGTTTTTTGATCTAAACAAAATAATTAACTAAAATAAATAGCCACAGGACACTCACATCACCTAGAGAGCGCTCCAGACAGGAGGTCATCTTCATCAGATGTAGTGAGATCTTGGTCCCATCTTGGCTCTTCAGCGAAGTCAGCGCATTTAGAAACAACTAAAAAAGATGTATAAAAACATAACTAATTACAAACGTAGGTGGTCAAACTTTATTTTAAGGCTTAAGCTTGTAGGCACCTCACTTAGGGGCCACGAATGTGTGGGCTTGTTTGGCCAATAAGCTAAAATGCTTTCTTGAAGTACCCAGTTTGGAGCAACCCTCAATGGGCGCAGGGGTGACACATGGGATTTTTTTGTGGTATCTGTAAGATGCCATAAATTACATTATCATATATTTTGGACTATAAGCTGCATATGTTTGAATATATGTGCTTTTTAAACTACAATTGCTTCTTAATTTTATCAATGCTTTGTATTTTGTAAATTGGTTGGATTCTGTATGATAAATAATGTGCTTCAAACAACTGCATTCTGAATTAGTTACTTTTTTGAGAATAGGAATATTTTGTTGTTTGAGAAAACTGTAACGTGTCCTTGAAAAACAGATTGTTGTGTCAGTGTGAGTCACTTTGCTGGTGTTTTGGTTTTTCTATGTATTGGTCTCCCTGACTCTGGGGGCTGTGGTTCCAGTCTGCTACTAGAAGCAAAGGAAAGTATTGCTGGGTGCAGTGGTTCCTCCAGAGTTTGGAGTCAGAGTTCCTGACTACCTCGTTAAGATAAGTTCTGGGTTTTTGTTTATTTGTGGAGTGTTTTCTCTTGGTTTGTTATTTTTTTTTTTATTTACAAGTTTCAGGGATAGAGAGTACCCCAGGTTCTGATGTGATTGTGTTCTTGTCAGGACAGTTCATTTACTACTTGGGTAGGGACGTGCACATCTAAGAGTCCCATAGGAATAGTTCAGTTTATTTTCTCTTTTCCGTTAACCGCTTGTTGTCTAGGATCTGTGGTGTTAACAGTTCCCATGCACTTATTCCAGACCTGACAGATTGAATAGCCATACCGTTTCTTAAATACAGTTTCTTCCCGTGGGATTTTGGTAGGGTTTAGTCATGGATCCCATATAAGCTCTTTCCAACCAGCTAAGATTGCTGGAGATTGAGGTCGCTGATGTGGAACAGCAACACTCAGTTCATGGGGTTTCGGTGACGGAACTGAAGCTTGATTTACCTTAAAATTTTGGTCAATGTGTCTTGCGCTTAATTATTGCAAAAAAAAGAAGAAAATTTTTGAAAAATTAACAATCTTCAAAATTTGAAAATTTCAGTTTTGCTTGTGAGATAGATACACATACCACAGAATGGTTAATAGCTAGAGATGAGCGAACGTACTCGGTAAAGCACTACTCGTCCGAGTAATGTGCTTTATCCGAGTACCTCCCCGCTCGTCCTGAAAGATTCGGGGAGCGCCGCTGCTGACAGGTGAGTTGCGGCGGGGAGCAGGGGAGAGCGGGCGGGAGAGAAGGAGAGAGAGATCTCCCCTCCGTTCCTCCCCGCTCTCCCCTGCAGCTCCCCGCTCCGCGGCACTCCCCGAATCTTTCAGGACGAGCGGGGAGGTACTCGGATAAAGCACATTACTCGGACGAGTAGTGCTTTACCGAGTACGTTCGCTCATCTCTATTAATAGCATTCACCATGCGTCTTCCTTATGTTGGCATGATTTTGTGAACAACCATTTATTTTTCTCAGAACTTCATGAGTTTAAGTAGCAGTCTTTTAAAGTTTGAAGAGCACTTCCAAAATCAATTTTTTTAAAGGGATCAATTCAGTTTTAAGGGGTCTACACACTATAAATTCCTCCATAAATCACCACACTTTAAAAACTGTTCTCCTAAAAGTATTCAAAATGCCATTAAGGAAGTTTAATTCTTTTACGGGTTTGATGGAAATTAACCCCTTAATGATATAGACCTTTTTTTTTCCATTTTCGTTTTTTCCTCCCCCCTTTTAAAAAAAAAAAAAAAAAATCTTAACTCCTTTATTTATCCATCAACGTAGCTGTATGAGGGCTTGTTTTTTGCAGGACAAGTTGTATTTTTCAATCGTACTTTTTAATGTACCATATAATGTACTGAAAGACTTTTTTTTTAAAATGGAGTATAATGAAAAAAAAAAAAAAAAAACAACAAACTTCCATCATCTTTTGGTGAGTCTTGCTTCTATGGCGCACAAACTGCAACAAACATTACATGATAACTTTATTCTATGGGTCAGTATGATTACGATGATACCAAACTTATATAGTTTTTTTTTTTTTGCTGTACTACTTTTATTATTATTTTTTTCAAAGACATTACATTTCTTGGTCATAGCTTGGTCTCCCTTCTGGTCCAAGTTCCTTGCACCAAGAGATTCTTCACAGTCCCCCCACCCCCCAGTCGGAAAGCCTGGCATCCGTGGTGAGTACTTCCTATTTAAGAGTCAGAAAGGAACATCCCTGGAACATCACAGATGGAACTCCAGCCACCATAAACAGGAAACGCTGAATGTGCGGAGGTAGACGGATCTTCCGATCAAGGGAAGTCACAGACAAGTGAAAATTGGTCGAAAGGAATTGCCTCAAAGAAATCAGCCACAGCACCCTCATGTTGTGAAGAATAGTCAAAGGATTAAGGATTAGCAGAGAGTGTATATGTTTCTGAAGTAGTTTTGGCTTTGACAATAGTACACAGGCTTGAACAGTGTCGAAGAATAGACCCAGAAAATCCAGCTGTTGTGACTGTGTGAGAGAAGACTTGGGATGGTTGATGATCCACCTGAACCTGGAGAGCATCTCTAGAGTGATATGAAGACTTTCCAGGATGGCTTACAGGATCGGGCTTTTTACCATGATGTCGTCGAGATAGGAAATGACCACTATGCCCTTGGAATGGAGGATGGCCATCACTGACACCAGAACCTTCACGAAAACTCAGGGTGCAGTGGCCAACCTGAATGGAATTAGTAGTGAATCGCCCGGATGGCAAAGCAGAAAATCGCTGATGCACTGCGCAGATGGGTACATGAAGCATAGGTGTACCGTCTGCGACCCCAGGGGTCGCAATGGCGACCTGACCCCTGCGATGAGGGGGCCCAGAGGCCGCCTTCCTCCATATACATATGAATATTCAGTGCATTACCGGCTGGTTGCACTGTCGGCAGCATCACAGTGATCACGCCGCTGACATTGTGACCAGCCGGAGAGGAAGCCGACACAGTGCAGATGGGGAGGGAGGCAGCCACATGTCCCAACAGGAAGTGGAGCACAGTGATGATGTCATTATCGTGCTGCCCCAGCCTTCTGCTGTACAGCGGCTGCATCTACTTGTCCTTCTGCTCTGCTTACATGGAGAAGTGGTCCAGACCCTGGCTATTTGTGTGTGTGTGTATATATATATATATATATATATATATATATATATATATATCCTGGGGGGTGATGGGCCCGAACTGTACTTTTGCACCTGGGCCCCTGAGCCTTTAGGCACACCCCTAACATGAAGGCAGGTTTCCTTGAGGTGGATGGATGACAGAAACTCTTGTGGTTCCATGGAGACAATAGTGAAAGAGAATGTGGTAAAATACTGGTGGTGAAGGCACAACACTCTCAGCTAGTTGAAAACTAAATGTCCAAGATGTGATACCGGTAGTGAAAGCACTTATTTTTTATTTAACAACATAAAGAACCAGCAAGTGAACATGCATTTTGAGGGTTACGCTCCTTCATCAGTTCAGCTAGATTAAACATGACAGGATGCTGCCAGAGGTCCTGTATGTGGAAGGGAGACAGGGAGGAAAGAGGTGCTTCAGCTTTGGAATCTGTGATCTGTCGTACCACATAGGTTTCTAGCAGCACAGCCCCACAGATGTGGAATGATTGAGCTGGCTGGGTGTGGTGGTCTCCTGCTAGCCAATCACTACCGGTCTGGTTGCAGTTAAATATCCTCCCTCTGCAAGAGGATGCTGGTTTCCCTTCACTCTAGGGTTTGTTGGTTCTGTATGTCTGTGCAGGTGGCTAGACATGAGGAGTGAACAGTCCTGTTCTGTGGATAGTGTGAACAGGGGTTAGTCCAGTGTTTGTACAGAGGCCAGACATTAGGGGTGGATAGCCCTGTTTTGTGTATATGCTGTGAACTGTGGCATGTGCAGGTGGCTAGACATGAGGAGCAAACTGTCCTGTTCTATGTGGTTCTATGTCTGGCATGCTAACCCTAGTGTTTTGCAGTGTGATTTGTGTTTTGTGTGCTGGTCTGTTCTGGTTCCGTGTATTAACACTTGAAGGATAGTCATGACCGAGGTTCCTAGTGCAGGGCCGCCTTTAGCAAGGCCTTGCTTATTAGGTAGGGTCCTGCCATTCTCCTTGCAGCTTGGGGTCAGTTGTCTTGCTAGTGTAGGGACCTGCAAGACGAGGAGCCTTGATCGCGGCTTGCAGGCCTAAGTATTTTGGCCAATATATGAAACAATACTGTGTACTTTTATAGCTATAACATCTGTTATGTGTACAGGTATGCATGGCGAGTGTGTGTCGTCAGTCGGTTCCCGTTTGTGTCCTGGGTCACGTTCATGTAGGTCCGGTGTTTGTTTGTCCACACGAACGTAACACTACCATTTTTGGTACAGATGACTTCTTAAATCACTTCTTTGGAGTTTGGATTAACCAAATAAAAAAAAAATTTTTAAAAAAGGAAAACCAAATTCATATAATCTTTCATGTTTTACCACTTTTGCATAATAAAAGCACATTAGAAAAAAAATTGCATCGCCATACAGAGAGCCATGACTTTTTTCTTACATTGATGGAGCAGTGTAAGAACTTGTTTATTTCGGAATGAGCTGACTGTCTCTTTGATGCCATTTTTTTTTTAGCACATACAACTATTTGATCACGTTTTATTGCCTCTTTTGGAAGACAAAATGAACAAAACCAGCAATGTTTTAAGGCATTTATTGTGTGCCATTATTCTATTGTTCAGGTAATGCACATCTAACCATGTGTTGTAAATTACTAAAATCCCTGAAATCATACCTCACAGTTGTTAGTCCACTGAAACCAATCATGAAATGTCTCCTCGTAATTCTCATTAGACAACGACATGAAATGCCCATGAGCAGCATCACACAGGGGTCCCAGCTGTCGGACACTCTCAGCATAGTCCAGTCCCACACCTAACAACAAAGTACGATTAGTCTTCAGCGTCCAGACTCACCCGTAGGTCATGAGCATATAGATATTTCAGGGTTAATTTTATAGGGGTGAAATTCCTTTGCGTAGCAATGGGTGAAGTCTGGGACAAGTCAAATACAATTAACATCAACAACAAATAAGAGGATGATGCAAATCTGAAAAGCTTTTCACACAGTGTGTGAATAGAGCTTCATATGTAGAATTTTTTTCTCAATATAACTCAATACTCGATTCCGCTCCATACAATGCGGGTGTCAACTGTTTCTTACAGCCAACACCCATCTGCAACAGCTGTGATCAGCACTACTGCTGGTCGCAGCTGTTAACCCTTTATATGCCCTGGAGTTCGGGAGTCCTGAACGGCCCCGCGTGATGAGATTGCTATTTGGTTGCCATAGCATCCGGGTGCCTTTTGAAAGCCCCCCTGGGCTGCCATTGCAGATTGCCTATCAAGTCATGCATGTGGTATGGCTTGACAGATTGCCTTTTAAATCATGGTGTAATGTAATACTATGATATTACATCATAATGCAGGAGCAATTAAACCATCACAAGTTCTTGTCGCCTATAGGGACTAAAAAAATTAAATGAATAAATAAAAATATCAGTTTTAAAAAGTTTTATTAATTACAAAATAAAAAAGGTAATAGAAGTTGAACCACCCTCCTTTTCCCATATTTCTAATAAAATAAAGTAAAAATAAAAAATGCATATTTGGTATTGCTGAGTCCAAAAAAGTCTATTCATTAAGTGGCTGTAATTGATGCATCGAGCTCCAGCTCTGATTGGTGGAGCCAGCTGACACTCAGCCAATCGCAGCAATAGATGTGGCCGGCAGCCTGCATGAAACTCCGGACAACAGCAGCGAGGACCCTGGCGGCGCTAGCTAGGCGAGTATTGATTTTGTTTTTTTAGTAGTGCAGCTAGCGCTTGCATTTAGCATTGCCAAAAACATGGTACCAGGTTGTGCCACGTTTTCAGCAGCGCTGAAACCGCTACCCGTTCATCTCAATAGGCAACGTAGAGCTAAAAACAGCCAAGGATAGAACATGCATCGCTGTCAAAGCGCAGTGTTGAAGATGGTGCGTTTTGACACTTCTGTGAACAGCCCTATTGAAATGAATGGGAGTCTTGTACAGCGTTTAGCGCAGTACTGAAAAGGCAGCGCTAACTGCTGTACAAAGACGCCTGTGTGAGGGAGGCCTAAGGGGTTAAAGTTTTAATTTCCCTACCATGGGACAATATGTGTAATATAGAGACTGTTAGGCTGTCAGCCATTTTGTTTTGTGTGTCTTGACCTAGGCCTATATCCAGCAACCAATTTTTTAATCGACTGTATAATCCTTAAATAGTTGGAATGTCACTATAGAAGCGACAGGTTTAGCAGCTTTTTCCCCTGCCTGTTGATATTTCCATGTAGAGAGGCATTGTCACAGCTGTGCTGTGGTGTAAATAACCCCCCTTTTTTTTCTCCCACCTGTATTTGTTTGTTGGTATTAGCATGAGGATATGGGGTTGTATTGACCATGCATTTGCCGATGGAGTTTTAGAAAAAAAAACATTCATCAAGCAGAGAGCTAGATTCATTCATCTGGCAGCCTCACTGGACCTTAAAAAAATGCAGATTAGTAAAAATCTTGAATATTTTGTAATGTGAAGGTACCAGCCCGATATGAATTATATTTTCAGAATTAGGTGGGCCCGCTGAAAAAAAAAGGCATCAATACAGGTTGCGGTAAGAGCTCAGTCACCCCCTCAAAGTATGTATTCCCATACCTGGTTATGATTTCTGCGTCATGCTTGATATCAATGCATAGATAAAATCAGGACAAGAAATATGGCAGCATACCTTCCCGATCAGAGAACCTCGTGCGGACATATGCCTGAAAATGGGGAGTTATGATTTTTTAGAGCCAGTGAGAATCCCACCTTTCTCCAAATGACCTCAGAAGAGGCAGGGGAAGGTGTGTTCTGGGAATCTGTTATGACTAAAGGTCTCAGAGAGACCCAGGGTCAATCCACAAAGATATGCTGCGGCACATGGGCTGTCCCTTTGTTTCTAGGAACTCTGCCGAACAGACCCTTTGGGCCGTGTATCCCAAAATCTGGTAACTTTCTATTAATTTCTCCTGTTTATTTTAAAATACTGTCTGTTCTATATATATGTATTTCCTATACTCCCGTGTAACAACCTCCTTTTTTTTGGATATCTTTAGTACATATATATTCTACACTGCTAGTCCTTTTCTAGAATAAATCTTCAATTTATAAGTCAGCCTTGTCTGTTTTAAAAAAAACCATAACTCCAAAGTTTGTATTCATAAGTCTGGGTCCCAGCTTCCCTTAACAGCTGGTGGGGGCATTCTAGAGCTTTGGAGTGTGTTAGAACGATCAGGTAGCGATTTGTGCTTTCGGTCTGCATGTGGCAAAACCCCAGAAAAGCTGGATACAAATCGGCCTGTATTCTAACGACCCCAAGATTGCAATCTCCCTAGGGTGATTGATTGAGGCTCTGCCACGACGGTTGGTAGCGGCCAGTGCGCTTGGAATAGTCGATCCGTGAGTAATCAGGAACAGAGGCGGGATCGATAGGTATCATCCCCTCTGTCACTCCTGTCCAGTACGTGACAATATGCAATATGGACAATAGTCCTTCAGAAATGGGGATTTAGTTGCCATTTTAAGCAATGGCTTAAAACCGCCCCAGCTTGGTATGGTTTCTCCTAACCCTCATTCCCTATAGAGAGGCACGAGATGAGCGTTTCTATTTTCTACCATAGAAAGAAAGAGGCATAACTGTGCATAGAAGTCTATGCGCTTGTCTTCAGCTGCCGAAGAGCTGGCAAGCAACGACAATAGCTGAGGGGCACCACGATCAAGTAAGCACTGCAGTCCCTTCTTTTCTGCAATCAGTGGGGGTTTCAGCTGCCAAATGTCCACTGTTCAAAACCCCAAAAGTAGTCAGTCTTTAACACTGCAGCAAAGCTGCAAGAAGACAGAACATGAAAATAGTGGATTTTGGATACAAGTGTTAAACATCAGAAATAATTGTTGTGGCCACAGCAGAGATTTATCACGGTGGCTGAACCATAGATGCTTTATGCCAGTGTATGCTTAGGCAAATGCTGCAGTCAGGGGCAAATAAAATACTACAGACAGTTGTTAAACCACGCCAGGAAATCAACCAATTAAGGCCGGATTCACACGGCCATACGCGCCTGAGAAACATTGGACCCCCCTCTGTGTGCAGTCCGATCTCCATGAACCCTGCAAGTCGCATGTCCTCGTCTTTGAAAATGGATGAAAACAGGACATGAAGGACTTTTTTTTTTCTCACACAGACCGTCTGTTTACGTGTGAACCCCTTTCAGCTGAATAGTCTGATGTCCTACTATGGTGTCGTTCGCTGCGGCCCAAAAAGATGGCCATGTGAATAGGCCCTAAGGGTCCTTAGAGGATCCTATTCTCATTTGATCGAGCGAGTGACGTCACAGCTAGTTTTTTCGCTCTCATGCAGCCTGTTTATACCGGCAGATACGTCATTGGCTCAGTCAGATGAGAATTGTTCAGTCTTTCACTGGATAAGTGAGAACAACTGAATGATTACTGTTTAAACTGAACAAGCCAGCGATGATTTCTATGCCTGCAGAAGATGGATGAAAACTAAAAGTGAACAATTAATTGGCTGTTCAGTCGTTTGAAAGATTTTTTTGAACGATAACCATTCCTTCTAAAAGTACATTCAGTTACGGCCATTTACACGAAACAATTGCTGCTCAAACGAATGAAAGTGCGCCCTAATCATTACATCTAAGCACGAGCCATCGGACACTTTTTGTTTGTCGCTCGGTTTAAGCCTGCATAAAAATCACGGGCGGCTCATTCACATATTGTTACTTCTAAATGCTCCCCGCACAGTGTGTCACATACAAATGCGAAGCGCTGAACGAGAAGTTAGCGATTCTCAGCGATGGATCTGCCGGTCTAAACATTCTGCATGATCAATCGCAAACAAACTAGTGGTGACGTCACTCACTCGTTCACACGAGAATCGGCTCATCTAAAAATGGTATAAGACACCGAATCTCCAGCTGCATTCATACCTAGAGTTGTCCAGGTGCCGAACGTGAGCTGGGACAGTATAACTGACCTGATGACAGATAGGACACTCTTTCCCAGATCGCCCTCCAGCGCACTCTGTTCTCCTGGTCCAAGATACTTCTCATCTCAACATGGTCTTGCATCTCAAATCCAAGCACACACACCATATTGTGCACCGCTGGCGAGAGGCATGTGGTGGGAGGAACAGGTCCCAACATCTGTAAGACAAAACCAGAAGTGAGGCAGGCTCAGGCCCCCGACAGTTTTTTAAATCTTTTCTTTACCCATGCAACAGACATGGAAAAAAAAAATGGTGACATGTGGGCAGCACATGGACCCATAATATTCAACAAGGCAGAATACACTACTGAGTTTTGCCACGAAGATATCGACTGCATGAAAAAAAAAAACTCATTGCATGTACTATACTTGTCCATATCACAGATGAGAATTAGAGCATACAAATGCAGGTCAAAGTGCAGGCAGTCCATGTATCGCACAGGACACGAACGTGTGGTGTCCAATGCAAATTGCACTCAAGACTTTTAGGCGTAAATCAGGTACACAGCAAATGTGTCGAAGGCCTTATGAGAATTTCAATAGGATCAAGATGGGATTTAATTTATTTATTTTAATTGTACATCAAACCCCCATAATCCGAGATCATCTAATCTACTGCCATTAGAGGAACTGCTCTCATTAATCCTCAAAACACTTCTATTACTGCTGTTGTTACTCATTCAAGACCATCGGCGACCCTAAAAGCAAGCTCTCTCCACATTTCTCTGTTTGCACTGCTTCTTTCAGTTGTGTGATATCCATGCCAGTATCAGCTCTGACAGTATCAGCCATCATGTTCTTTAGCGGCCAGGCCTACTTTTGCAGTTGATCTGTCCAAACATTAAAGATATTTCCAGTGACTCTGCTCGCTTTACATGGCCAAAATTCGTGACGCCGAGCCTGGTCAACTTGCCCTCCAGTGACCCCCGAGCCCGGTCATTTTGCCCTCCAGTGACCCCGAGCCCGGTCAACTTGCCCTCCAGTAATATATCAGGTCTTATACGATTCAGGACTTCTCTGTTTGTTACTCTGCTGTCCAGGGTATACACAGCAGCTTTCGCCAGAAGCTCTAATGCATCAATCCTCGTTTTAACAGCTCCCCTCACATCACATCTATCAGCTTTCATTTCCATACCCGGCATTTAGTTGCTATACCGATATCCTACGTTTCCAGATTTTGTCCATGTTTAGCATCGTTGTTACCCTCTAACGCTATCCTATGTTTTATCTCTGGCATAGATTCATTTTTCAGAGTTAATCTTGCATATCAGCGGCTTCATACCGGCTTCTGTTTCTGCAAGCAGTTGTGTGATTCACCGAATGGAGATTGTTGATGTTTCTGCAACCTATTCCCCCCCCCCCGATTTCTAATTAGTCTAGGCCCATTTTACGCATGATCACTTCCGCATACAGGTTAAACAAGAAGGGTGAGAGGATGCATCCCTGTCGGATGCCTTTGGCGATCCCAAACCAGTATGTGTCGCCATACTGTGTTCTCACAGTGGCTTCTTGATTGGTATAAAGTGATTTTATTAGCGTGACTAGATATGCCGATACACCCAGCTCTTGTAGGGCCGGCCATAGCTTGTCATGGTTGACGCAAAGACCTTGATTTAGTTGATGAAGCAAATGTAGATATTCTTTTGTAGGTATTCTCAAGTTTTTTATAGTCCTAGGGTAACACTTTTTAGCTCAAGAACCACATTTAGATGTTCTCATGTAACAGAAAGTGGTGCTGATTTTCTGAAGCAGGAAATCTGCAAGAAACCGTGACAAATAATGCATCAAAATCCATGGCACTGGAGCAGATTTTGACTTAGCTTTTTTTGTGGATCCACAGCAGATATCACTTTCAATTGAAGAGGTTAAAGCCGCTGCGTATTTGCATCAAAAGCCACATCAATTGCACAGAGTTTTGGTGCGGATTTTCCACTGTGGAAAATCATCATTTTGTGCTATGTGTGAACATAACCTTAATGGTGCCTTCACATGTGCGAAACAATCGTGCAATGCAAGAGCGAGTGTAAATGCAGAATAATGAAAAAAAAACGATTTTTCTCATTTTTATCTCCCATGAAGCCTCCTTTTTATTGCATTGAAAAGCACATACTTGCGATTTTCATGCAATACGTTTTTAGCATTAGAAACTCTAATTGACTTTTGCGCAATAAAACCGCGGGTAGCAGCAATGCAAGATTCTCAGAAAAAAGGAGCGCTGATGCTCAAAAGCAGAAACAAAGACGTGATCTTGCTGTGATTTTCTTGTTGCAAAAATCGCAATCACCAGTGTGAAGGAGCCTTTAGGCTAGTTTCACATGGGCGATATTAGGTCGTGATACACGGCCAGATATTGCACTTTCCACCATCTTAAAGCCCCACGGATGTGAGTCGTCTTCATATGAAAAGAGCAGGGATGAAGGGATTCCCCCAGACGCAGCAGAGGATTGTGGAGTTCTGCCATTGCTTTAATGGGGCTGAAGCTGTTGCCGTCGACCCCATCGCAACATCGCAAATGCAAAGGAAACCATTGAAAATCATTGGTTTCATAATTCTGCATTTTCACTCACTCTCGCAATGCGCAATTTTCTTGCCCGCGTGAAACCGGCCTAAACATGACATTCAGGGCTCACTCAGACAAGCGCTGTTTTCGCGCACTATAGCCACAAGAAAAGATCGCGGCTATAATGCTGAAATGATCACGTAAATGGGCTACTTCAAGCTACTTAAAGTAGCCCATTCACACAATCCGAGGTGCGTGTTTTCAAGGCTCCCATAGGAGTCTATGGAAAGCACGCAGCAAAGATAGGACATGTCCTATCTTTGCACGCACCTCAGAGCCGACATGTGAGTTTGCACTTGCATGTCCTAACTTTTATGGTTGGGAGCATTTTGTGCACCTAAAATTTCTTTATGTGAGCGCTTCTACAGGAAACCATTGGTTCTATTTAGACGCGATCTTTTCACATGCTGCTAAAGCGTACGGAACGCGCTTGTGTGAAAGGGCCCTGAGCCACATTAGAAGTTTGTCCAAATTCAAGCCACTGTTGGGCCTTGTTCACACCGTTCTGATCTGCAATAGTCCCGTCTGCAGCAGAAATCTCTGTGGAAGATTTGTTCATTAGGATAATGAAGCTGCATATTTTATTCTGGGCCACGTGAACAGGCGTAAGATACCGTTTTCACATGCGACGCTAATTGAATTGCTGCAGATTCTGTCCACATTTAGGTGCGGAATCTGCACCTAAAAATCAAAATAGAATACTGTGTGAGCAAGGTCTTAAGGGGTTATTCCCATCTGGGAATCAGGGACTGGGAGGGGGGGTGGGGTGGGATTAATGAGCAACATTTAGTCACTAACCGGGTTTAAACCTGCACATACATCTTTTTAAGCCGATGTATTGGCAGACTACTGACAGCTGGGAGGCAAGAAACCTCAGAACCCAGAAGTTTAACCCCTTACATGCCACAATCAATAGCAACTGCAGCATGTCAGCAGATGACACCCATCAGCACCCCCACAGTGCAACCATAAGGTATCAGTGGGTTCCCATTGCAACCAGAAGCCTGACAAAGGCCTCCATTTCTGTCATCAAAGTTGCAAAGAAGATCCG
Organism: Eleutherodactylus coqui; assembly: GCF_035609145.1. Classification (NCBI taxonomy): domain Eukaryota; kingdom Metazoa; phylum Chordata; class Amphibia; order Anura; family Eleutherodactylidae; genus Eleutherodactylus; species Eleutherodactylus coqui. The sequence continues at coordinate 133,619,285 of NC_089839.1, read as the reverse complement.
CAGCAGGCTGGAGAAAAAAACTCCAATCAGGAGGCTGGAGTCGGCACACGTGAGGGGGCGGGGCTACGCGATGACGCGTAGAAGGGGGCGGAGCCAGAACGCCGCCACTGCCGGACAGACCCAAAGGCAGAAGACCCTTCTGCGCAAGCGCGTCTAATCGGGCGATTAGACGCTGAAGTTAGACGGAGCCATGGAGACGGGGACGCCAGCGCAGGGAAGGTAAGTGAATAACTTCTGTATGGCTCATATTTAATGCACGATGTATATTACAAAGTGCAATAATATGGCCATACAGAAGTGCTGAACCCCACTTGCTGCCGCGAGACAACCCCTTTAACATTAACATTTTGAGGAACATTTTGTTTTCCTACACCAAGCCAAGATTGCAAAGGCTCATAGGTCTCAGAATGATAGATACCCCTACAAATGACCCCATTTTAAAAACTACAACCCTTAAAGGGGTTGTCCCGCGAAAGCAAGTGGGGGTATACACTTCTGTATGGCCATATTAATGCACTTTGTAATGTACATTGTGCATTAATTATGAGCCATACAGAAGTTATTCACTTACTTGTTCCGTTGCTGGCGTCCTCGTCTCCATGGTGCCGTCTAATCGCCCGATTAGACGCGCTTGCGCAGTCCTGTCTTCTGAATGGGGCCGCTCGTGCCAGAGAGCGGCTCCTCGTAGCTCCGCCCCGTCACGTGTGCCGATTCCAGCCAATCAGGAGGCTGGAATCGGCAATGGACCGCACAGAAGACCTGCGGTCCACCGAGGGTGAAGATCCCGGCGGCCATCTTCACAAGGTAAGTAAGAAGTCACCGGAGCGCGGGGATTCGGGTAAGTACTACCCAGTTGGTTTTTTTTATCCCTGCATCGGGTTTGTCTCACGCCGAACGGGGGGGCTATTGAAAAAAAAAAAAAAACCCGTTTCGGCGCGGGACAACCCCTTTAACCCTTTCCAATCCACTGTCTGACGTCTTAAGACATTATGATTTCAGGCTCTACAGCTCCGATGTTGGAAGACGTCCATCGGGGTTCTCCGACTGTATATTGCCAGTCTCTCTGCTGTCGGAGTCTATCCAACGTGTCACCTCACGCAGTACTGGCTTTAGCCAGCAGATAGCGTCGTTGTATAATGGCAGAAAAAGAGTAAGCCCCCTAGGAAAACCAGAATACACATTGGATTGGAAAGGGTTAATATTTACTGAGGAGTATCATGACTATCTTGACCGCACAGTTTCTTTTCAGAAGTTAATGCAATTTAGAGGAGAAAAAAAAAATCATATTTTTGCAAATATATCATTTTAAGGGCTTATGCACACTTGCGTTTTTTTTCATGTGCATGTCAATGGGACTTTTTAATAATAGAAACGCATCGCAAGTTTGTGCTTTGCGACTTTTGTGTGATGCCTTTTTAACATTAGAAAGTCCCATTGACAATCGCATGAAAAAAACGCAGCAATATCGCGTGAAAAAAATACGCAAGAAAAACCCAAGTGTCCATAAGCCCTAAAGGCATTTTTTCTATAGTACACATGAAAACGAGGATTTACACCTCAAAATGGATCCCCGTTTGTCCTGTGTTAAACATACCCATTGCGGCCTTAAAGGGGTTGTCTCGTGAAAGCAAGTGGGGTTATACACTTCTGTATGGCCATATTAATGCACTTTGTAATATACATCGTGCATTAAATATGAGCCATACAGAAGTTATTCACTTACCTGCTCCGTTGCTGGCGTCCCCGTCTCCATGGCTCTGTCTAATTTCGCTGTCTTCTGGCGTTTTTAGACGCGCTTGCGCTGTGCGGTCTTCTGCCTGGTGAATGGGGCCGCTCGTGCCGGACAGCTGGTCACCGCGTCGTCATCGTAGCTCCGCCTCCGTCACGTGGTGCCGATCAGCCAATGAGGTGGCTGTATCGGCAGTGGAACGCGGAAGACAGAAGAAGAAACTCCACGGTGCACCATGGGAGAAGACCCGCGGTGCACCGTGGGAGAAGACCAGCGGCGCCATCTTTAAAAGAAGAAATGAAGAAGCTGCAGAACGCTGATGCAGGTAAGTGCAATGTGCTTTTTAAAAACTAACAAATGCTTTCTTTTTCACAGGGCAGAATGCAGGGGTCCATTTAAAAAAAAAAAAAATTCGCTTTCGCCGCGAGACAACCCCTTTAATCTTATGTCTGCTTGCACAACTGGGCCCAAACTGATAGGAGCAGCCAGTGGCTTTCAGAACAGACATTTAGCTTGAAGGCGATTTAGGCCCCATTGCTCACAAATAGAGCCCCTTGATGGCCAAAACGATGGAGAACCCCTACAAATGACCCCATTTTGAAAACTAGACCCCTTAACAAAGTCATCTAGTGGTGTACTGTGTATTTTGACCAGTTTCAAAGTCTTTGAATGAATCTGAGCAAAGCAGAAGGAAAAAATTACAATTTTCATTTTTTTGGCAATTGTGTCATTTTAAAAACAGTTTTTTTGTACAGAACACATATGAATGAAGACTTGCACCCCAAAATGGATCCTCCTCTTTGTCCTGTGTTCAGAAACATACCCACTATAGCCCCAATCTACTGGACACATGGCTAAGCCTGAACCTGCTGAATTCTGTTTTCGGCAAGTGATTACGTAATTCCAACCTGCTAATGTGAGCGGAATTGTGTAATCCAATGCATTTGATTGATCCGCGTATTACCGCAGATCAAACGCATTTGGAATCCACAATTTCTATCCGGCCGTGTGAGACCGGCCTAATGTAGAACGCTACCTTTTTATCATGTGACCGCTTACTGCGGCCACCGGTCATTGCTCCAGGCTCTCAGCGAACTTTAGTAGCCAGAAGCAAGGAGATTTTAAATTTCCCGGGCCCTCCCCAGCTTCTGTGCTTGTGTCCACCATTTTGCCGAAGGGCACAGAAGCTGTAAAAAGGTCTGCGAATAAAGATCCCATTGGGGGACATCACTGGAGGCCTTAGGTAAGTAATTTCACCTCCCCTCACGGATCTGATCCATGAGGGGAGGTGAAACTAACTTTTTAAAAAACTTTTACATGACCAACGTTGTCCATTGGATAACAACGATCATGTGACCAGGGATCGTATACCGTGGCCCCACCCACGAAATCTCCAGGCTCTCGGCTACGTTTGGTAGCTAGAAACAGGGCAATTTTAAATTACCCCAGCAATCCTCGGCTTTTGCGCATGCGTGCACCATTTTGCCAACGGATGCATGCGCAAAAGCCAGGGTTAGGTCAGCAGATAAATCCGGAGGCCTTAGGTATGTAACTTCCTTTCCCCTCCCCTTTCCTCTCTGAGGGGAGAGGAAACACATTTTTTAAACTTTTTTTTATTTTACATAAATCGCCGTGATCACGTGATCTAGGAGCGCAGGAGGTTGGAGGGGAGTAGTTTCAGCTCTCCTCACAGATCCGCTCCATGACGGGAGCTGAAACGTCAACTTTTTTTTAATTAACTTATATGCGAGCATTGTTATTTATCCATTGGATAACAGTGATCGTGTGACCAGGACTTGCTCACCACAGGCCCCCCCATTACCGTTCCAGGTTATCGGTTACCTCCGGCAGCTGACAGTAGGGAGCTGTCACATACACAGCCTCCATGGCTTTAGTCTACAGGGAGAGCATAGTTTTATAGCCCTGGGGATTAGAGCCCAGACACCCAGGACATGAAAACATGTATGGGGGGACAATAAGGGGTTAACAACCAAAACAATGAAAATATTTTGTTATTAATTTTGCATAGTGAGCGCCATAAAAAAAATAAAAAAAAACACAATTACTCATTTTCTTTTGTTCGCCTCGCAAAAAGACATAATGAAGAGCATCCAAGAGTCACCGGGAGCTCCATCTGCTAGCAGAACTTCCCACAAACTCCCAACCCAATACTGCTGCTCTGGGTCCAAGACGGCGGCGATGCAGTCAGCGGCCTCGCTCTACAAATGGTTTCTTGTGCTAAAGTAATAAAGTATCTCCATAAAGTCGTTATCAGACAAACCCTGACGATCAGGTAGCGTTCTCGGGTTATCCCCAATGGTGAACGCTGAGAAAACAAGACCCGAGAACAATGGCGCTTTCGGGACGTTTCCCACCCCCCAAAAAAACTAATAATAAACTAATAAAAGTTCTCCACCACATTCTATGTCCCCGGGATGCGCGGTGACAACTCCGACTGTCCTCATGGGGCTGTCAGCCAGTTATGGCTCTTGCAACGTGACACTTAAATCACTTGGCCCTTCAGCACACTATATGCCGGTCACTAAAGGGTTAACAAGACTAATGCCAGGAAGATGATAGGCGGACTGAAGACCAGGGAGTAAGCTGCCGCCGTACCCACCTCTGAGGCATCGCCCGACACGTCCTGCTTCACGGATGGCTCTCCCGCCCTCTTTTCTGTCTCCTCCTCTTTCTCCTTCGGATATGTTCATTAGTGATCAGTCATGGCCGGCTTTCCCGCCCTCTCTCCTCCCCCTTCTCCCACCCTCTCTCCTCCCCCTTCTCCCACCCTCTCTCCTCCCCCCCTTCTCCCGCCCTCTCTCCTCCCCCCTTCTCCCGCCCTCTCTCCTCCCCCCTTCTCCCGCCCTCTCTCCTCCCCCCTTCTCCCGCCCTCCTCTCTGGGCATGCTCTGGGGGCATATTTGTGAGTTCAGCCGCACTTAAGCAGCGCTGCTGATTAGAGCCACCTGTAGTAGTGCACGGCTGCTGAAGGCAATCCGCGTGAACGCTGTGTAGTCACGTGGTGCCGAAGAGCCAATCAGGTGGCTCTAATCAGCAGCGCTGCTTAAGTGCGGATGAAATCACAAATATGCGCTCTGCGGTTATCCGCAGTCGCCGCCTTCCCGCGGGCGTTGTGTGATCCATCGTCCCTGGAAACCATCATTAAACACTTTGATACATTTTCCCATTTCACGGGCTGATATGTTCCGCGCTTCTTGACAGTTTTCTCTATGAAGATCAGATAATACATCCTGTCAGCAGCTGCGGCGGCCTCGGTGACCCCTGACTACAATATATATACCTCATAGGGGGACTACAGTATATACACCTCATGGGAGGGGGGCTACAGTATATACACCTCCTGGGGGGGGGGGGGGGGAGAAGGAACAACAGTATATACACCTAATGGGGAGAACTACAGTATATACACCTCATTGTACTACAGATTCTACACCTCATGGGGAAACACTACAGAATATACACATCCTGATACTGCAGTATACCTCATGGGGAGGCTACCTATATACACCTGGTGAGGGGAGGACTTCAGTATATATACCTCATGGGGGGGGGGGGGGGGGTCTGCAGTATGCACACCTGATACTACAGTATATCCACTTAAAGGGAAGGACTACAGCAGATGTACCTCGTGGGGAAGAGCTACAGTATATACACATCGTGGGGGGGGGGGGGATACAGTATATATACCTCATAAGGGGGACTACAGTATATACACCTCCTGATACTACAGTATATACACCTCTCAATACTACAGTATATAAACCTCATGGGGGCAGGACTACAGTATATACACCTCATAGGGGGGGGGGGGGGTAATACAGTATATACAACTCGTGCGGGGGACTACAGTATATCCACCTCCTGATACTACAGTATATACATCTCATGGGGAGAGAATACAGTATATACACCTCGTGGGGTAAACTGCAGCATATACACCTCATGGAAGGGGGAAGGGCGACTACAGTATATGCACATCCTGTGTGGAGGGGGGCTACAGTATATACACCTCCTAATACTACAATATATATGCAGCGTCCGAAGAGCAGGCTCTCAGCCGAGAAAACAGCGTGGTAGAGAAATGCCTTGTCACAGGGCTCTACCATCTCCTCCCTAGAGGTAGCTAGGGACCCAACCTCGTTCCCGACGGGAATATCACGAATTAGTATCCTTGGTTACATGTAGTCCTGTTTTTCACTCGTGATGCCAACGTTCCAGCCTCTGCCGCGAATCTCTCAGATGGAATAAAGTAGTACACGCACACAGAGTGTATTTTCTGAATGAGAACTGGGAACGCTCGGTTCTGTCCGTTTACTTAGACAATGATAACCAATAACAATAAAACAGTTCTTACAGTCATGAAGTAGGGAGGATTCACTGGGTATTTGTACATCCACAGTCCTAGTTATCTGCAGGAACTCACTCTCCCAATAATTTTCTCTCTCTCCTGTCAGTCACTCACTGGCTTTCTCGCTCGCTGGTGGTTTTCCTATTTCTCCAGACGCACGAACACAGTTCTTGCGCGGCTTTTCCTGGGTCCCGGCTCATGCACTCTGTGTGGCTAGTCACTACGGGAAGTATCTCAGGAAGGCCCAAGCAGTCCATGTTTCGGCCTCCTCCATGTCTCCCTAACTCTCTGACTCCATTTAACTGACTGTCTCGTTCCACACTCCCTCGACGTAGACATGTGACCACTCTTTTATATGACACGCAAGACAAAACACTACATTTTTCAGACAACACCTGACATTACAAACATTAACCCATTTATGTCTGCAGACATCCAATACACATAAATCTGATTCATTCCGCATACAAGACAGTGCACAAGACAAACATAAAACATATTTTGAGGTGCTGGAGGGGACCCCTAACTCTGGGCCACCACAGTTCCCCCATACTTAAGAAAAGCCGACCCGCTGCCTCCTTAAAACGAAGTATAAATCCGGAATCAAAATCTCCCCAGTCTGGGATAGTGTAAGGCAGAACTTTTACACAAATTCCCCCCTTTGGTGAGTACTCAAGAGTTAACCCATCCTGATGTACTCAGACTACCTAGAATCTCAGTTCTGGTGTGCAGCTGTAATATATGACAGCCTGTAGGAAACAGAATAGCCAGTCACAACTACAAATACTGCTAGGCGGAACCCAGAATGCACTAGCATGTGCTATGGGGCCTATCATAATTCTTCTCCCCAAAGCCTGAAATTGAGATACATCACTGTAAACTGACACTCAGATAGAAAAGGGTGACTGGCAGATTTTTGAAATTGAGGATAAGTGGCATGAACTTCACTTTCCTCTGACTTGTGATGGGTGGTAGCCTAAAGTCAAACCCCCCAACCGAGCTGACTATATGATAATGGGGCCACATCTCCTGGGACAGATAAGATGACTAGCTGACGCTGGAGTAATTGAATTAAGTCGGCTGTAGCATGTAGACCTCCTAAATGCTGATTTACAGGGGACGATGATTGCTCAAAGATCGCTCAAAGGACAGTCTGAGAGACAGCTTTGAGCGATCATTTAGCATAAAAATTAATATAAAATATAAAAATAATATAAAATATTTAAGAAGCTACCCCCCCGTGGAGAATTACCGATAAAAGTGAGCAATGATTTTTATGTTGGACTGAAATTAACGATCAGCCGAAAAGCAGATGATGGGCGCACATTTACACACACCGATTATCGCTAAAACGATCGAAGATCGATGATTTTTTAACGATAATCATCCAGTGTAAATGGGCCTTAACTAAAGGCTCATTTAGACAGAATTATTATCGCTCAAGTGACATTTAAAACAATAATCATTGTGTCATTTACAGCGCAAGATGATCACTCAAGATGAGTGGTCACCTTGGGCTGCCAGCGGAGGATGCAGAAGACAAGCGGGGTATCCCCGCTTGTCTTTTGCATCCAGCTGTTACCCGCTCGGAGCGGAGGATGCAGAAGATAAGCAGGGTGTCCCCACTTGTCTTCTGCATCTAGATGCTTTCTACACGGAGCGCCCGGCTGTTATACAGCCGAGCGCTCCGTGCCCGGTATGGAGAACAGAGCTGGACGCTCTGTTCTTTATACCCAGCCTGTGATCAGGGAGCGGGATACAGCTGAAACAATAGTATCAGCTGTATCCCGCTGTGAATCCCTGCTAAGGCTCATCATCGTCTTTCAGCACGCTGAAAGATGACGATGAGTGACGGCATAACGAAAACTGCACGATGTAAGTGCAGTTACACACGATTATCGCTCAAAAGACAGCTTTTGAGCAATAATCGTTGTGTCTAAATGGGCCTTAACTCACTCAAAATACACCATTCAATGGCAGCATTTATTCTATGCAAGCGATGACCTTTAGAACTACTTCACAGGCTCTCCAGCACATTTGCATATTTAACGTTACTCAACTTTATAAATGACGTTAAGGCAAAGATATTGGGCATAACATAAAGAATGATATCACATTCAGCACAAAACTTTGCAGTCTTTTTAGACAACAGACGGGGCAAAAGAAAGTCTCAAGAACAATCTTGGCAACAAGAAAATGAGTTCGCAAAGTTTCTCAGCACTATGTCACTCTTCTGACTGAGGGAACCATGGGCTCATCGGATTCTGACCCAGTAGTGAAGCCTGTAGGTGTGATGTTGAAACCCAAGGTTGAACAAAGGGAAGGGGTGGCACGAGGAAAAGTACTCACTTCAAAGTCCTCAGAGGTGTTGTCCTCTCCTGCTGGGTACAGCTCAGAACAGTCGGTTGAGTGCCGCTGCAGTATAGACAAATCCATGGGGCAATGGTCTCTATTGTCTTCAAAAACAAAAGAAAAGTTCTCATCACCATATTCCACAATGAGAGGCTGCAGGTGCTCCGGCAAAGCCTGCTTAATCGCAGGGTTATCTTTATGTAGCAGGATCCATGGAAGGTAGAAGGATTCTGCAAACCTTGTATGGGTGCGGTATTGTTTAATTGTCCAATCCCTTTTCCTTCAGTGGGAAAAATTTATGGAGGTGTTTATCCGAATTAGCCTTCCAGCCAGCGGATGCTTGAGTGCGGGTAGGCTTGTAGTTGTAGCAGAGGCCACAGCAGTAGCAGGCATGGTAACCAGTCCATTACCTCCTTCTCATCTCCGAAATAAAATTGGGGCCTGGGTGGCAGGTAGCCAGTAGTTATTCCTTTCACTCCTTTAGTAGCCATGTCTCTCTCAGGGGTGCTCTCGCTGGTCTGCCCAGAATTTTCTGTTTGCTCACTTACCACAATTTTTAGCTCCTCCTCTGGGTGGTTCCCCGCGCTCTCCTGCCGTTGCTCCGCAGTGGGGGTGTCCCCCCACCCTGCTTTTTCTGCAGCAACGGTGGGAACTTTGTGGCGGGAGATTTTGGCAGGCTTTTCACTGACAGATGATGAAGAAGGTTGAGCGCCATCTTGAAATTCCATGTTATTATTACTCTCTGCCAGGACATGTAAATCAGACAGTTCAGCCTTTTTCAATAGTACAGCATGGTCTTTCCATAGTTTGCAGCGCATCTTGGGTACATAAGATTTAGGTTGTAAGGAAGATTGCTTACCCTTTTTCTGCTTCTCGCAGGCGGTAGTACTTAGTCTCTGCATCTTGCAGGCGACAATGCCTTGTCTTGCCAGTTTCTTTAGGCTCAGCGGATCCGCAACTTTGTCATTTTCCTCTTTTAAGGTTCAGATAGTTGGAGGGAATTGTGCTTGAATTTTGAAAAGCTTGGAGGGCTCGGTGCCGAAGGCAAATTCAGTTTACTGTTTCTCAAGCACAGGATTGCAATTTCATCCGTGTCTGTTGATGGCAGAAGCGTTAATCCTTTTTAACTCCTTAATGACGCGGACCCTTTTTCTTTTTCCATTTTCGTTCCCCCCCCCCCCTTCAAAAAAATCGTAACTCCTTTAATTATCCATCAACGTCGCTGTATGAGGGCTTGTTTCTTGCGGGACGAGTTGTATTTTTTACTGGTGCTATTTAAAGTACCATATAATGTACTGAAAAACTTTTAAAAAATTCTAAGTGGAGTAAAATGAAAAAAAAAAAATGACATTTCGCCATCTTTCAGTGCGTCTTCTTTCTAAGGCGCACAAACGGCAACAAAAGTGACATGATAACTTTATTCTATTGGTCGGTACGATTACTACGATACCAAACTTGTATGGGTTTTTTTTTACTGTACTACTCTTTTTTTTTTTTTCAAAGACATTTAATTTTTTTCAATTATTTTCTACTGTCATTTTGTGCGCGCAATAACTTTTTTATTTTTCTGCGACGTAGTTGAGCAAGGGCTCATTTTTTGCGTGATGTCCTGTAGTTTCTGATAGCACCAATTTGGAATACATACGACTTTTTGATCGCTTTGTATTGCGTTTTTTCTGGGAGACAGGTTAACTAAAAAATGCATTTCTGGCGTTCTTTTTTTTTTTTTTCGGACGACGTTCACTGTGCGGAAAAAAAAATGCACTACTTTTATAGATCGGACTTTTACGGACGCTGCAATACCAAATACATATTTTTATTTAGATTTAGATTTTTTAATAATGGATAAGGCAAAAGGGGGGTGATTTAAACTTTTATAACTTTTTTTTTTTACAATTATAAAAACTTTATTGATTTTCTTTAAACTTTACTTTAAAGTCCCCCTGGGGAACTACAACCAGCAATGCTTTTGATCACTCCTGCAGTATGACGTAATGCTATAGCATTACGTCATACTGCCATTTAAGAGGCAGTCTATCAAGCCACCCCACGGGGATGGCTTGATAGGCAGTCTGGTAAGGCAGCCCTGGGGCCTTTTAGAAGGCCCCCGGCTGCAATGACACCTGCACGGCTCCACCGATCTCACCGCGGGGGAGCCGACTGGGACCCCCGAACATCGTTTGGGGGATTTAAATGCCGCTGTCAGAATTGACAGCGGCATTTAAATGGTTAATAGCCGCGATCGGCCGAATGGCCGATTGCGGCTATTGCCCGCGGGTGTCAGCTGTAACAAAAAGCTGACGCCTGCACTGTATGAAGAGAGGTTTCGCCGCAATCTCTTTTCATACATACCCCGCCGCTCCATGACGTACCTATACGTCATGGAGAGGGAAGGGGTTAAGCAAGGCGTGAAGGTATTCATCTTGTTTGTGATGTCAAAGCTCTGCCCAGCAGCGTCTGAGGAGCAGGCCCTCAGCCAAGGAGACAGTGGGAGGGAGAAATGCCTTGTCACGGGCCTTTACCGTCTCCTCCCTAAGGGTAACTCGCAACCTGACCTTGTTACCGACAGGGGGGGGGGAACACGAATTAGTAACCATGGTTACCTGCAGTACTGTTTGTCACTCGTGACACCAACGTTCCATCCTCTGTGGTGAATCTTTCAGATGGAATAAAGTAGTTCATGCACACAGAGTGTATTTTCTGAACAAGAACCGAGAATGTTCGGTTCTTTCATTTTACAGAAAACAGTTCTTACAGTGGTGAAGTAGGAAGGAGATATGTACATCCACAGTCCTAGTTATCTGCAGGAACTCTCTCTGCCAGTAATTCTCTCTCTCTCACCTGTCAGTCACTCACTGGCTTTCTTGCTCTCTGGTGGTTTCTTTATTTCTACTGATGTATGCAGTTTTTGTGCAGCTTTTCCTGGGTCCAGGCTCATGCACGCTGTGTGGCTAGTTACTATGGGGAGTATCTTGAGAAGGATAGGCCCAAGCGGGTACAGCAGTCCACGTTTCGGCCTTCTCCATGTCTCCCTAACTCTCTGACTCTGGTTAACTAACTGACTATTTCATTTCACACTCCACTCTCTTGACATAGACATGTGATCACTGTTTTATATCACACGCAAGACAAAACAATACATTTTTCAGACAACACCAGATATTAACCTATTCATGCCTGCAGACATCCAATACACATAAATCTGATTCTGTGCACAGCTGCAACAGGGGATCATGATGTTCTCCCATTGTTTTCAATGGGAGAACATCACAATCCTCTGCCACTGCTGTGACAGAAGTGGCAGGGGATTCCTTCACCCCTGCGGGGAGTCCCATCATCACTGAATACAGTGGCAGGACATTCCTTCATCCCCGCGGGGAGTCCCATCCTCATTGAACACTGTGACAGCAGCAGCAGGGTGTTCAGTGATGAGGGGACTCCCCGCTGGGATGAAAGAATCCCCTGCCACTGCTTTCACAGCAGTGGCACAGGATTGCAATCCTCTCCCATTGATTTCAATGGGGCCAGGGTCGCTGCCACTGGCCCCATTGGAAACAATGGGTGAAATTGCAGAAAGAATAGACATGCTGTGATTTTGTTTTCACTCTGCAACACATGCGTTAAAACATTGCAAATGTGAAGTGAGCCATTGGAAACCATTGGCTTCATAATTTAGCGATTTCTCACAGCGCTGGGAAATTGTGCGATTTCATCTCCAGTGTGAAAACACCCTAAGGGCTCATGTCCACGGGCAAAATGTGATTTAAAATCCGCAGCGGATCTCCCGCGCGCGGATCCGCACCCCATAGGGATGCATTGACCACCCGCGGGTAGATAAATACCCGCGGATCGTCAATAAAAGGCATTTAAAAAAAAATGGAGCATGAAAAAATCTGGACCATGCTCCATTTTCATGCGGGTCTCCCGCGGGGACGGCTCCCGCGGGCTTCTATTGAAGCCTATGGAAGCCGTCCGGATCCGCGGGAGACCTAAAATAGGAATTAAAAGCATTTACTCACCCGCAGCGGACCGCGAAGCTCTGCTCTTCCTCACGGCCGCATCTCCCTTGCTTCGGCTCGGCGGATGTGCCCGGCGCATGCGCGCGGCACGTCGACGACGTGCCGGCGACGTGCCACCGGCGTCAGGAATTCATCCGCCGGCCGAAAATGAAGATCCGGCCGTGAGGAACAGCTGACCTTCGCCGCCCGCTACGGATAGGTAAATGCTTTTAAATTTGTATTTTCAGCGCTCATGTCCGCGGGGCAGGAGGGACCCGCTGCAGATTCTCCATGTAGAATCTGCAGCGGATCTGATTTTCCCCGTGGACATGAGGCCTAAGGCCTCATGTCCACGGGCCCGCACGGTTTCTTTTCCCCATGCAGAATCCTGCAGCGCATTCCACCTGGCCCGCAGACATGAGGCCAACAAATACAATATACTCACCTGTCTGGACATTGCAGGGCTTTCATCCGTCGCTGCCGGATCTTCTTTCTTCTGCCCAGCAGATGCACTCTAAACGCCGGCTCCATGCCGTCTTTTTTTTTTTAAACTCCTGCTTTCCCGCGGTCCTGCAACACGGACGCAGTGACAGCTGCGCCTGTGTTGCGGATCTGGATGGCTTCCCTTGGCTTCAAAAGAAGCTATGTAAGCCATCCGTGCAGGAAACCCGTACAAAATGGAGCATGCTGCGGGTGTTTTCCTGCGCGTGTGACCTGCAAGCCGGGGAAAAACTAACATCTGCAGGTATTTAATTACATGCGGGTGCCCAATGATTCCCTAAGGGAGCGGATTGCATGCGCTGGAGACCCGCACGGTTTTGCTAATCCTATTTTCCCCATGGACATTGGGCCTAAGGAAGGTGTGGGAGTGGTTGTTCATCAGTATTTTGCAGCTGTGCACAAGGGCGTAGCTAAAGGCTCAGAAGTTCAGGTGCAAAAGTTAACACATCTCCCCCACCCCTGCTTACCGCACTTGATGACTGCTAGCTGTGGTCTGCTCTGAGCTTTCTGCCGCATCACTGGGTCTCTTAGGAGGCCGATCCATGCAGCATCAACAACTAAGGATGTTACTAAAGTCTGAAAAGGTTAGAAACATGAGCTCCAAAGCTCATCACCACCACCCCTCCTCCCCCCATCCCCCTCTACTAGTAAAAATATACATATCTATTCTACTATCTCATATCTATCATCTCACAGGCACTATATCTATAAGAAAACTTTTATAATAGTGGTCTTAGATACAGCAGTTTAGCTCTAGGATCTCGAATACCTCATAATAATGTAGTCACCATATAATAGACACCAGCTCTACACAGTTATACTCATTCCATTCCATTTACGGTTACTTTACACAGGATGATAGTTGGGACCATAAGTACATGACAGTTGTCCCAATGACTATTGTTCCTGCACTAAGTAGATGTATGTGGCAGCATAGGTAAGGTGCAATAAAATTCAAATAGTTTATTCCTCCATGACATCTCCAAGATATCTCTCACGTGAGTGCCATATATGTGGGTCCAGGGTAGTTCAGGATCCAGGTGCTGTTCATTGTACAAGCCATTATTATCTCAATCATAACTGGCGTCTACACTGATGGACTGAGCAAGCACCACTCGCACTCTCTCGTGACACTATGTTATTCATCTCTTCAGTCAACTCACATCATGGTACTGCGCATGGGCGGGATTTATATTTATCTATATAACGTCACAGTCTTGCGGGACTACCATAGCACAGTTGCGTGGTTAGCATTGCCATAGACGGCAAAGCAAGAAGGAGCACAATCCAAAATCTAGAGTTCACCAGCATTTTCAAATACCACCTCTCTCAAGGTTATAAACCTTACTAGTATTTATTAGGATATTATAGTACCAGTGTTTCTGGTGGCGCAAAGTGCCACACAGCTCTGCTACATGTACGTCACACACACACAGCTCTGCTACATTGCTTTTGCAAATGAGCTACATGTGATTTATGAACTTCAGCAGCTCGCTGAGGAGACATGTTCGTCCCTTTTGCATATCTGTTGCACAAGATTTACAAATTTCAGCTGATGGCTGAGGTGAAATAGTGGCCTGTCGCAGTGTCATTTTAGCCTTACGGTGGTGTTGAACCCTCTGTGGTGACATGTTCCCACAATAGCAATGTTTTATTTCAACAGTGGACAACAGTTGATGATTAGATGAAGGTGGTATTATTGTATCTTGTCACCACCAGGAAGCTAGGGGTTTGACAGGGCTTGGATGCAGGAACGCCAACGGCTCTCTGCTTCCTCCTTGCCGCCCAAGGTAATGGGAAGGGAGCTGGGAGAACACAGGCGCCAGGGAGAGTCACAGCAGGGCCACTACAAGGGAACAGAGGCGATCGTCTTCCTCCACAGCCAGCGCAGCTGTAACACTACAGCCACTGGGGACAGTGCCGCCAGGGAGAGTCACAGCAGCCCCGGTAAGGGGAGCCTACAGTCAGTGCAGCGCCACTGGGGAAAGCCCGCCACCTACATTCACAGCGGGGCTGGGGACAGTGCCGCTGGGGAGAGTGACAGTGGCTTGGGTAAGGAGAGCACACAGTCAGTGCAGCGCTGCTGGGGGGAGGCCGCTGGCTACATTTACAGCTGGGCCAGCAGCACACGAGGTATACTCACATGTGGAGACCGCAGTGCAATGCTGAGTGCCAGGACCTGCCTACAAAGAGCAGCCTATCAGGAACAGGAGGCATCATCCGCCTGTCAAGAACCAAGTATCTTGTCACCACCCACGCTTCTGGTAGTGACAAGATACAATAATACCGATGAAGGGTTGATTAGTGTTGTCGGCATTAGACTGTGAAGATAATAGTGTAGGACTATGCTTCAATGTTGTTGGTCAACATGCACCGCCAGCTATGTATGTGTACATTTGTGAGGTGTCATTTATTGGAGTCTCCAGAGAGGTGTTTGGCTGTCTCACAACCAGCTACAAACTGCCAAACTCAGTGCTGCAGTATTCATAGCAACTGAGGCCACAGAGGTTTGTGGGGAATGTAGTCTGCCCATAATCCCTCATTCAGCTCAGAGACCATGTGACTGATCACATGATGATGACCTCAAAACTGGTCCTTTCAGCACATGAGCTATGTATGTGAAAATTTGTAAGGTGCCATTTATTGGAGTCTCCACACAGGTGTGCAGCAGTCTTACAACCAGCTACAAACTTTCAGACTGAGTACTGCTGTATCCATAACAGCTGAGGTCACAGGGGTTTGTGGGGGATGTAGTTCACCCATAAGACCTCATTCAGTACACAAGGAGGATAAAGGACCTGTGATGATGTCACAGTCATGTGATAAGGGGGCAGAGCTAAGAGTCGGTAACTGATTACATGATGGTGACCTCATCACAGTTGCCGTCAGGCTTTGCATGTAACTCACACAGCACACATAGACCGACGGATACGTGGTTATTGGCACTTTGACTAGTAATTATTAGGAAATTATAGTACCAGTGTTTCTGGTGCTACAATGTGCCACACAGCTATGCTACATGGTGCATGCATTATGATCCTCACACACAACTGTAGTACATCCATCCGAACCCTACACATTACACAACATATTAAACACACAGCTCTACTACATGCCACACACAGCTGTAGTACATCCATCTTGATTCCCACACATTACACAAATAACTCCACACAGATACAGCAGCACTCACTCATCAGGCTCCCGTTAGAACACGGATACAGGCCAAGGTGATGTCATGCCTCCACGCAGGTTGAATCCAGACCTGCTCCAAAGTCAGCAGAGAAACAGCACAATTAGAGGCAGCATCCACGGCATTCCATGGTTAAAAGGAACTTTATTCCATTCAGGTCCCACGTACAGAAATAAAAAGATGCAGTAGTGCAAGTGACATTTCAATCCTAATGGATCTTTGTCAAGCCCTCCCCACACATTACACACACAGTTCTGCTACATTGTACATTTATTATGATTCCCACACATCACACACACAGCTCTACTACATCCGTCTTGATTCCCAGACATTACACACACAGCTCTACTACAAGAATGCTGACCCAATGCATCACACACACAGCACATTACACACACAGCTCTGCTACATTGTACATCCATTTACATCCATCCTCACCCCACATATCACACACACATGACATGACACACACAGCTCTGCTACATCCTGATTCACACACAGACATAGCTCTCATATTCCACACATCACCAGACTCCTGGATACAGTGATCACACCTGGTGATGTGATTCCTGACTCCTCCCACACTGGTGATCACATGATGGTGACATCATCACAGGTCCTGGTAGTAGCTGCTGTCGGTTTATCCAGTATACAGTACTTTCTACCAATCTGTGCAATGGCTCCTCCCACAGCAGTGACGTTACCACAGGTCCTTCAGCCCACCGGATCTCTGTGGCAGCGGTAGGTTGGTATCTTCTGTCAAGACCGCTGAGTTGTGTCTGATATAATAACGGCTTAGTTGTATTTTCATTGTGTTATTTTTGTCCTCCCCTTTTCAAGAGCCCTAACTGTGTTGTTCTTCTGTCGGTCAGGCTCTGTGTTTTATATACGTTATAGGACCTTCCATGACATGACCAGGGCGCAGAGCGATGACATACCCAGGGGCGGAGCATGAGAAGCACTCACATACCATGTTTCCCCGAAAGTAGGTCCTACTCGATAGTAAGCCGGCGCTCGATGAGCCAATCACAGAAACTCAGTGATGTCATTTAGTGAGTGGCTGTAATTGGCTCATCGAGTGTCGGCTGTGATTGGCTGCTGGCGCTCGATTAGCCAATCACAGTGCTCGGTTTGCTGGAGGCAGGGTATTCAAAGCCCCTTTACCAGCATAGCTGAGATGGCAGATGGGAAGGACTCTGCAGCTCGCTGCAGCACCGTGGGAGACCTCCAGGACGCCGCAGACCAGGTGAGTATAAGGCCCTTCCCCCCAAAAATAAGACACTGTGCCTCTTTTGGGGCAAAATTTATTATAAGACAGTGTGTTATTTTCGGGGAAACATGGTACTAACTGACAAGTGGTTGTTAGTAGTTTGATAATACTTAATTTAATACACATTATGGCTCAATTAACTACCCCAAGTGTACCAGCTTGATGTTACTAGAGGTCTTTGGTCTTTTTCTTTGTAATTTATTATTCCATTAGTAGTACTTTCAGTTGTTATAATAGGCTTTGAGAAGAATAATAGCCTCTCTCTTTATCTCATACTCTTATTAGGACTATCGTTGGTATAGAACACTTGTGAATAGTAGAAGTTTCTTAATATCCAATAGGAGACCCATATAAAATGTAAAAATAAAGTCCAATCACTTAACCAGCCAAAGAGGATCCTCACATACATATATATGTATACATCTCTGTATATTATTAATAGAAACATCACATCAACAACTAGATGTGATTGTTCCCAGCAAGAGAAACCATGTAATCTTGTAGATATAATACCTTTTAATGGCCAAAGGCCTAATTGTCCGCTTTTCGGGCACTGGTAGCTGATCGTTAAAGGGGTTGTCCCGCGGCAGCAAGTGGGTCTATACACTTCTGTATGGCCATATTAATGCACTTTGTAATGTACATTGTGCATTAATTATGAGCCATACAGAAGTTATAAAAAGTTTTTTACTTACCTGCTCCGTTGCTAGCGTCCTCGTTCCCATGGAGCCGACTAATTTTCGCCTTCCGATGGCCAAATTAGCCGCGCTTGCGCAGTCCGGGTCTTCTCCTGTCTTCAATGGGGCCGCTCGTGCAGAATGCCGGCTCCGTGTAGCTCCGCCCCGTCACGTGCCGATTCCAGCCAATCAGGAGGCTGGAATCGGCAATGGACCGCACAGAAGAGCTGCGGTCCACGGAGGAAGAGGATCCCGGCGGCCATCTTCAGCCGGTAAGTATAGAAGTCACCGGGCGCGGGGATTAAGGTAAGCGCTGAGCGGTTTTTTTTTTTACGTCCCTGCATCGGGGTTGTCTCGCGCCGAACGGGGGGGGGGTTGAAAAAAAAAAAAACCTGTTTCGGCGCGGGACAACCCCTTTAAATTCAAGCTAACCCAAAAATCATCATTCACTTTTATCAGAAGTTCTGCAGGTGTGTGTGTGTGTGTGTGGGGTGCTGATAACATTGTTTCCCCATGGAGAACAAAGGATCTGAGTGCAGATAATAGCCATAGGCTATTAACTGAGTTCAGGGAAGGCTTCATTTGCACACCTAATTGGTATTTAAGAAGCTGAGTAGCTACTTAAATACCAATGATCACATACCAATGATTTATGCAAAATGATCGCTCAAAGCTGTCACTCAAATTGTCATTTCAGCGATCTTTGAGCGATCATCGGCCTGTGTAAACCAGCCATAACAAAAATACATAATGTTAATGCGAGCTTTCGAACCATTGCAGGGTTCTGCTTCAGTCTTAAATAAAATAGGTCCGAAAAGGCATGCATATTTATACACACAAGGCACAGACATGAATGTAAATAATTTGCACTTAAAAGAATACTACAACAGAAATACAAACAGAAATCTTTAAATAGTCACTGATAAGGGAGTTAAGGTTTATGTGTGTGTGTGTGGGGGGGGGGGGGGGGGGTCACCAGGCCAGCAGCGTTATCTGTACTATTGATTTCTCATACTTCCTATTCATGCATGAATCCTTGTGAAGACTTTAGCCCTCTATTGATACCACATACGGCCATGTGAGCCTGGTGTTATTCAGATCGCTACCTGTAATACGTACTTCACAAGAAGCCCCCGGGAACGCTCGCCTTCCTGCAGTTCCAGGAGCAGCCTACTGAACACCTTCTGTTTGAGACCGCCGCACCTCAGCAAGCTTACAAAGCGTCATAGAGTGCCACTTCTTACACCCCATCCCTGCCACTGAGGTCAAGAAATACCCCCGACCCCCCCCCATCCCAAAAAAAAGTGTTGAAGCATTTTGCAGGAAGCATTGGAGGAAGAGGAATACCCTGTTCTATTGCCCCATGTGCCAATCCCAACCAGGCCTCCGTAAATACCCCTATTTATTAGACAAACCACACAGTTTGCATTATTACTTTTTTTCTTTTTTAATTTCTTTATTTATTATTTTCCCATACACTTATGTTGGCATCTCAAATACATACGGACCGGTACAAAGCTTAGAAACATATTCTTGGTTAAACATCCAATGATAGATACTGTGTGTGCGTATTTTAATGGGACAGGCTTCCCTGACAGGAGGGGAGGTGGAGGGGAGAAGCAAACTTTGTTGAGGAAGGAGTGTAGTACACTGAGCGGGAAGTGGGACTGGTGGGAATGGGGGTATTTGCGTACCAGAGGCCAGGGAGTAACTCTAGAGGTTTAGTGACTGCTTAAAGTTCCATATTCAGGGGACTTTTGGAACTCCACACAGTGAAACCAGGTTTTCTGGAATTATTTTTGTGTTCCTTTGAGCGATGCCGTAAGGTCCTCCATCTCAATGATCTCCCGGGTGATACTGAGACACATGGAAATGTGAAGTGGAGAGGTCACTCGCCACAGCCTCGGTATGCAGGCTCTAGCTGCATTTACCAGATGTCGTACCACAGAGCGTTTGTAAGTTGAAACTGGGATCTCACTGAGATGCAGGAGAAAGAGCTCAGGAGATTTTGGTAGGGTGAAGACATTCCCAAAAGATGTGTAACATTGTGCCTTGTTCCCTTCCGCATCTCCAGCATTGTGGGCATACGGATGGCACCATCTTATGGAGTTGAGAGAGCACCCTGTACCAGCGTGTGAGGATTTTGAATCTGGTTTCCTGGAATTTGTTGGAGATAGATGATTTGTGGGTGTAGGTGTAGATTTTCTGTTTATGTTCTGTTGAGAATGACCTTGACAGGTCTCTTTCCCATTTTTGCATGTACAAGGGGTCTGGTGTATCCACTTGGGAGTTTATCAGATTGTATAAATGTGACAGGGCGTGGCGGGTTGGGCCCTCTTCATTACAACTGCTCAAATGCAGTTTTTGGGCATGCAAAGTCCTGCGGGTTTGGTAGCAATGCTAGAAAGTGACAGAGTTGTCGTATGTGCCGGTGTAACAGGGGGGTCGAGTCTGTGATTTCAGACATATTCTCCGCAGTCATCCATTTGCTCCCTTGAAGGAAGTGGTGTGCTCTGTTTTTGTGGTTAGTGAGCCAATGTCAGAAAGTGTTGCCCTCTGTGAATCCCGGGTTTCCCAGAATCTGGAAAAGAGGAGAGGGTGCTGGGGAGGTCTTGGGAAGGTTTTAGAGGTCACCCTGAGAGTGGGGCCAACAGTAGGGTGATTCTGAGCCTCTGGGGAGATGTTCTCTTGGAGCCATTGCAGGGTAGCCAGAGGCACGGGCAGTCAGGTCTGCTACTGGGTAATACACCTATTGTCACATCTCAGTCAGTACATATATGAGATCAATAGATTCTCCCAGGTCCAGCCTAGAGCTTACTTCATCGTAGAAACTGATCAGATTTGTCTGACATGAGCGACCCTTCATGAATCCATGCTGGTGAGGAGTTATTGCCTTGTTCTCCTTGAGGTACTCATCGATGGCGTCTCTCAGAATCCCCTCGAAAAAATTTTCCGGTGCTGAAGTGAGACTTACTGGCCTGTAGTTACCAGGCTCACTTTTGGTCCCCTTTTTGTAAATTGGAACCACATTGGCAATGCGCCAATCCAATGGTACAACATCGGTCTTGATAGTGTCTAAAAATATTAGATATGGCGGCCTAGCTATCTCATCACTTAGTTCCCTTAGTATCCTTGGGTGTATTCCATCTGGGCCTGGCGATTTATCGATTTTAATCTTCTTTAATAGTGTCACGTCTCAGTTAGTACATAGTTAACTATTTGCCAGCACACCTTGTTTTTGTAGGTTCTGCCCAGACTAGTCAGGGTTAACAGCTCCTGTGCCTTCTAGTCTAGGTTAATTACCCTGCTAGTGTCTGAGAGGGGTGCTGGTGACATGTCTGTCTGCCTGTCAGCTTCTCCTGCCTCCCTATAAGATCCAGCTCTGGCTGCCGGGGAGTGGCCGATTATTCTCCAGTGATCCCTGAGCAGTCCTGCTGCTCAGACCTGCTGAGTTCTGGCTCTGGTACCTTGACCTGTTCCCTGTTTGTGTCGGGTGTTCTGCTACTGCAGATAGTAGCTGCTGCGTCTTTACAAGTTATTAGTTATTGGTTGCGTTCCCTGTGTGTGACTGCGGTCCTGCCCCAGTGGTAGTTACCTTATCCCGATCCAGCTCTGCCTGTGTTCTGTGGTTTTCCTGTCATGTTGGTCTATTCTTTCGGCCTAGCCTGTTGGTGATAGTAAGGTGTCTTCTGCATAGGTACGGTGGTTCCTTCCTGTCTTGCCACTAGGCATCGTAGGGTCAGTGTTGGCGCCCTGGACCTGTCCACCTTTGGGGCTACCTCCAAGAAGGGACATTGGCGTGGCTGAGGGTCAGAGAGTCCCGTACCTGTGCACACTACTAGTATTGTAACACTCATTGTTTAAAACACTGCTGCTCAGATAGCGCCAAGGGATTAGAGGTGGGTTACCCATCTTAGCATTTTCAAATCCTTTGCAGGAAAGGAGAGCTGCAACAACAATTTGGGGGGTTCTCACAGGGAGAACGAACCCCAAGGGAAAGAAAACACAAAGTTTTATAATAAAAACGTTTTGCGCTCGTGGAAAATGAAAGAAAAGTAGCCCAAATTGGTTGTCAAATCCGGTGAAAAGAGAAATCAAGACGGCACTTACTCAGGAGGAGGGGGGTGTATGAAACAAGAAGCCCCCTCCTTGAAGTGTCGATTCCTCAAAGAACTCCCAGTCGCGGATAATACTGCCACAGGAGGGTTAAAGGGGTTGTCCCGCGAAAGCAAGTGGGTCTATACACTTCTGTATGGCCATATTAATGCACTTTGTAATGTACATTGTGCATTAATTATGAGCCATACAGAAGTTATCAAAAGTTATTCACTTACCTGTTCCGTTGCTGGCGTCCTCGTCTCCATGGTTGCCGTCTAATTTTCGCTGTCTAATGGCCAAATTTGACGCGCTTGCGCAGTCCGGGTCTTCTGCTTTTCTCAATGGGGCTCCGTGTAGCTCCGTGTAGCTCCGCCCCGTCACGTGCCGATTCCAGCCAATCAGGAGGCTGGAATCGGCAATGGACCGCACAGAAGCCCTGCGGTCCACCGAGGGAGAAGATGCCGGCGGCCATCTTCAGCAGGTAAGTAAGAAGTCACCGGAGCGCGGGGATTCAGGTAAGCGCTGTCCGGTGTTCTTTTTTAACCCCTGCATCGGGGTTGTCTCGCGCCGAACGGGGGGGGGGTTGAAAAAAAAAAAACCCGTTTCGGCGCGGGACAACCCCTTTAAGTCTTTGTTTTTTATTATAGGATAATGTTGGCCAACATTATCCAACAGTGTTTGGAGTTTCCAGTTTGGATCCCTGCGATATTTTGGTTGGAACGGATGTGTCCTAGTAATGGTTTCAGGCATAGGATAAAGAGGAGAGGTGAGAGTGGACATCCCTGCCTCGTGCCGTTTGTGATGTTAAAGGAGGTTGAAATATATCTGTTAGCCTTCACTGCCACAGATGGGAGGGAGTATAGGCTGAATCCATAACTGCATTTTGGCGCCCACTCCGACGTAGCGGACTGACTCTAGCATGAATTCCCAATTGATTCTGTCAAACGCTTTGTCTGCATCTGTTGATAGGAGGTATAGTAGGAGGGCAGCTTTCTTTGCATGGTGGATGAGGTTTATGGTTCTAATGGTGTTGTCCCTGGCCTCACGTAGGGGTATAAAGCCTACCTGGTCTTTGTGTATAATGGGATGTAAGAGGGGTGATAGTCTGTTTGCTAGTATCTTGGAGAAGAGTTTCAGGTCTACGTTTAAAAGGGAGATCGAGTGATAGCTCTGGCATAAGGATGGGTCTTTCCCTTCTTTTGGTATTATTGTGATGTGTGCTCTCAGGGCGTCTTTGAGCAAAGTACTGCCTGCTGGTAAAGAGTTGAGGGCCTGAAGGAAGTGTGGGGACAGGATTTCTGAGACGTTTTTATAGTAAGACAGCGTGAGACTGTCTAGGCCTGGTGCCTTTCCTGTTTTGGCTTCTTTCAGTGTGAGGTCTAGTTCCTCCTGTGTAATAGGGGCTTGCATATGCTGAACTATTTCCTGTGGAAGGTCACCCATGCCCGAGTTCCGTAGGTATGTTTGTATTAAGGTTCCACAGGACTTCTGTTCCTCTTCCGAGGGAGTGGGGGGGATAGGTTATACACGGAGTGATAATAGTTCCTGAATTCCTAAGAGATTTGTTGAGGGAGGTGGAGGGAGTTTCCTGTTGGCGTGGCTATATGTGGGATGTTTGATTGTGTTCTTGCTTTCCTCAGGGCCCCGGCCAGTGTGCGGCTTGGTTTGTTACCATATTCAAAAAAGTGTCGTCTGCATTTAGTCAAGGCTGCTTTAGCTTTTGTTAGACAGTAGGAGCGAATCTGGTTTCGTACTTGCATAAGTTCTGTTCCTACTGACGTGTCTCTGGAGGACTTATGGGTTGTCTCTAACTGCTGTAGGAGTTCTAGTAAGGCCTTTAGCTGGGTACTATATTCTTTTTTGATCTGGGACCCAATTCCTCTTAGGGAACTCCGGATGACACATTTGTGGGCTTCCCAAGCGGATAGTGGGTTGGTGTCCGGTAGCGCGTTATCACTAAAGTAGTTTTGTAGTTTTTTTTTTTCTCAGCTTCAATGAGTGGGCACTGAAGGAGGGATTCGTTGAGGCGCCATTGCCCTGTCTTAGGGTGCATTGTTGGGAGATATAATGTTAGGGTGATGAGTGCATGGTCTGAGAAGGAAATGTTGCTGATCGTCACTGTGGAGAGGAGTGGTAGGTTCCCGTGGTGGAGCAGGAAATAATCTATTCTGGAGTACGAGTTATGTGGTGAGGAGTAGAAAGTTTAGTCTTTAGTAGATGGGTGGAGGATTCTCCAGGGATCTATTAGTTGGTGAGCGTGTAGCACTTTACGGAGTCTGCGATAAGTGGAGGTTGGTAGGCTGGTAGCGCCACTGGATGAGTCTAGTGTTGGGTCGGGTGGAATGTTCATGTCTTTCCCTAGTATTAGGGTGCATTCCTTGAACTTTTCCAAGTCCTTCAGGGCTCCCTCTAAGAAGGGAACTTGACAGGAGTTGGGGAGGTAGAGAGATGCCAAGGTGAACAGTGTGTTGGCCAACTTACCTTTGATAAATAGGTATCTGCCTGCACCGTCTCGGCGTGTCTCCAAGGTGTTCTCAGGGCATGGAGTTGGTGATGAGGATAGAGATACCTTTGGTCCTGGAGTCTGGATATGTGCTGTGGTAGTAAGCTGGGAAATGGGAGTCTGAGAGTTTAGGGATGGAGTCTTGCCGGTAGTGTGTCTCCTGTACAAAGGCGACATGTGCTCTTTTTTGCCACAAGAGATGAAGGAGGGAGGACCTTTTTTCAGGAATGCTCAGTCCCTGTGCGTTAAAAGAGGTGATAAGAAGATTAGCTTTGTTACAAGCCATAGCCTCCAGTAGCCCTGGGAGCAGTTGAGGCCGAGAGGGGGACAGAGAGAGCTCACAAAAGAAAGAGGGATCTCACGGAAGAGAAAGAGAGAGTAGGAGGGGGAGGGAGAGCGAGCGGGAGGGAGAGAGAGGAAGCAGAGAAAGAAGAGAATGAAAAGAGAAGAAAAAAAAGAAAAAACAACCCAACTCTTCACGGGGTGGGGAGGGGTGTCTAAGGGGGCCTCCTGAGTATGCAATGCGGGAAGCCGGGTTATTCCCTTATCCCTACAGAATATCTAATATAGCCTGTCTGAAAATCTATGAGATTCTTAAATGTCAGGGATCCCCACCCCGACCAGAGTCCTAATCCGGGACAGGATCCAAGATGCCCTATTGGGGTAACGTAGAACCGCGAGTTGCTGTTTGCGCTGCCTACCCTTTAAGCCGGTGGGCCGTCAGGGGAGTGTGCTGTGGTGCAGCAAGCTAATTAGTGGCCTGGGATGTTTGCATATGTGGTGGGACCATCTATTGTGCCATAAACGTGGGTGAATTTGTTACGGATATAGGCATAGGAGGGGGATGGAAGTGAGGGCCAAGAGAGTCAGTGAACCCATGGTGGTCCCCAAATCATCTAGAGGTCTGTATCTTTCGGTGAGGCAAGATACAGTCCGATCAGTCTCTTGCGTCGTGGGGTTGGTCCATTGTGGGTTTGGTGTGGGAAAACAAGCTGCAGCTGGCCGGGTTTACTGCCTTGGTAGTGTGGATGTCTAGTTGGGGGTGTCGGTCTGGTCTTCTGTGGGAGGGCTGGATAGTTCAGCAGTCGTCTAGCCTGAGATCTGGATAGGGGGCACGTCCAGAAATTTGAGGTCTTCGGGTGTGCGGATAATGTATGCTCTGCCGTGTTTTCTTATGATGATGGAAAAAGGGTGTGCGCATCAGTAGGAGCCATCTGCATCTTGGATAACTTCTAGGAGAGGTCGGACCATCTTGCGCATGAGCGGAGTGCGTCTAGAGACATCCGGCAGGATGATGATGTCCGCGTTATTGTAGGGGAGTGGGCCTTGTTCCCAGGCCCTGCGTAAAATGTCCTCTTTTTGGTTATAAAAATGTACCCTGCATATGACATCACGTGGGCAATTGGTGTTTCGGGTCTTTGGGCCCAGCAGTCAATGAACTCTATCTAGCTCAAGTACCCTGTTTTCCAGTCTGCGAAGCAGTCGGTTGAAGATGGTGACATCATTTTCGCGAAGAGCATCGGACAGGATGTCTTCTGAAAGTTCTCTAATTTTTAGGTTGTTCGCCTTAATGTGGAGCCCGGTTGCCTCCATTGGATCGGCAATATGGTCAGATCATGCTCCGGTTCTCCTCACATTATCCGTCCCAGGGGCTCTGGAGAGGCAGGGGTCTTGGAAACTGAATGACAACCTTCTGAAGGACGTTGTGTGCTGCACCGAGTTGCGCAGCACCATTGACAATTTCCTCAACGACCACTCTGGGGACCCCACACCTAAACCAGTCCAGTGGGAGGCCCTAAAGTGTGTCCTGAGGGGGGTCCTCATTAAACATGGAGCACGCCTCAAGCGAGAAAAGGCTTCCAAGGTTGTCTCTCTGTTAGCCAAGATCGTGTCCCTGGAGACGCTATTTCGCCGTTCAAACGCTGCAGCCACTCAAAACGAGCTGGTGAATACCAGAGAAGAACTGAGACACATCCTTGACCAGAAATACTTGCGTTACCGCGATAGCTTGAAGCGGTATTCATATGAACATACCAACAAAAGTGGACGCTCCCTGGCACGCTATCTCCGCAGTAGGGCAAACCTCACGTACGTTCCCCATATACTGGACAGTGCAGGCCACAAGAGACATGACCCGAAAGGTATCGCTGAAGCATTCCGCAATTACTATCACGGGCTCTACAATATAAGAGGCCACCTGCCTGACATGGCTCACAACACCCGGGAAAACAAGATCGACAAATATACTGCGGAGACGGCCCTCCCAAGCATAATAGGAGAGGACAGAGAAACCCTGGAGATGGATTTCACTACAGAAGAGATTAGTGAAGCTATTAAGGCCTCGCCGTCGGGAAAGGCCCCTGGTCCGGACGGGTTTACTTCCGTTTTCTTCAAGCAGTTCCGGGAAATTCTGACACCCATTCTGAGAGACACGTTCAACCAAATCTCGCCATTGACCCCATTCCCCTCTCAGTCACTCATGGCCCACATTACGGTGCTCCCCAAGCCGGGTAAAGACCCGGGGCTATGTCCCAGCTATCGCCCTATCTCGCTCATCAACCTAGACATCAAGTTGTTTTCCAAAATTCTAGCAAATAGGCTAACCCCTATCTTGCCAGCCCACATACACAACGACCAAGTGGGTTTCATAAAAGGACGAGAAGCTAGAGACAATACCAACAAGACTCTCTTGTTGATTAGTCAGGCTAAGCAATTGTCGCAGCCATTTTGTCTCCTCTCAGTGGACGCAGAGAAGGCCTTTGATCGTGTTAGCTGGGACTTTCTGCGTTCCTCCCTGACGAAGTTGGGTTTGGGGCCTAAGTTCCTGAACTGGGTCTTCGCACTGTATGGGAACCCGTCGGCGAGGATCCGCGTGAACGGCCTACTGTCCGACCCAGTACCTATTAGGAACGGGACAAGACAGGGATGCCCACTGTCCCCTCTTCTCTACGCCATTGTCATGGAGCATTTGGCTGTGGCACTACGAGACAATCCCAACGTACGTGGCTTGCAGATTATTTGTCTCCCAGCCGCGGATTTCGTTCCCAGCGATTCTTCAGGAGTTTTCCAAATTTGGGCGTCTAAGCAATTTTAAAGTAAACCTTCACAAGTCCGAAGCTATGAATATATCCCTCCCGGCTGCGGAGGTGGCCCATCTAGCAGATCAATTTGAATTCAAATGGCAAGCAACCTCCATCAAATACCTAGGGGCACATATTGCAGCAGACATCTCTTCCTTATACCATCTGAATTATGTTCCCTTGAGAAAGTGACACGTGAACTGGATGGGTACGCCGCCAAACAATTGAGCTGGTTTGGACGAGTAAATGTCCTAAAAATGGATGTGACCCCCAAGTTTCTATACCTCTTCCAGACATTGCCAATTAAACTCCCTATGCAGTTTTTTAAACTGGTCCAGCGGGCGTTCCGTAGATTCGTGTGGGGAGGCCGGAATAACCGCATCAGCTACCGGATCATGTCCCGTACAAAGTCGAGGGGAGGGGTGGGTTTACCCGACCTCAAAATTTACTATTCAGCCGCGATCCTCACAAGGCTTTTGGACTGGCATCATCATGCCGGCTCGAAACAGTGGGTGGACCTAGAAAAGGCGTTGGTGTGGCCGCAAATACACATACTGCCGTGGATCTCCTTGGGGGATAGGCCCGAGGCTCTTCCCCATACACCCCTGACCATAAACTGCCTTGACGTGTGGGATAGGCAGACGGCTAGAGGTGATGTTGCAATCCGCAGGGGGGCACTGACCCCCATATTTCACAACCCCGCATTCCCACCGGGACAGGAGAAGCAGAGCTTCCTTGGCTGGAGAGAGGAGGAGGACACAAGGTGCTGTCAGATAACGGGTCCAGCGGGCCTCCCATCATTCAACGACTTACAGGCATCCCGACCAGATCTGAAACTACAGTGGTTGGAGTACCTCCAACTGTCCTCCTTCTGGAGGGCCCGGATGGGGTTAAATCGCATTGGGGATCCCGCCGAACCGATTGAAAAACTATTCTTACAAACCAGCCCCCCCACTCGTGTCCTCTCGAAGATATACAACATTATATTAGGGAGGCTCACACAGGGTCTTCCTCATTACACCAAGGGGTGGGAGAGGGACTTGTCTTTGGAGCTGCAGGACTCTGATTGGGAGAGAGCATTCACGTTCGCACACAGACTACCCCTGGTCTGCGTGGCGCAGGAGAAAAACTTTAAGCTCCTCTCTAGATGGTACAGATGCCCAGATCTGATTCACCGCATATTTCCATCGGTGCCTGATGATTGTTGGAGATGTGGGGTCGGGCGTGGAACCATGCTGCACATCTGGTGGGAGTGTCCGCTTATACAGCCATTTTGGAAGATGGTCTTCGAACTATTCAAGGGGGTGTCACGCAGCACGGTGGATGCCACTCCGCAACTGGCGCTGCTCTCAATCATCCCTGGTCCCTTTGCCGCGATTAAGAAGGGTCTTCTGCGACATTTCCTCACTGCAGCCAGGGCCGTTATTCCACGCCACTGGCGAAGCGGCGTCACCCCCTCAACTATAGAATTCATTCAAGAGCTGAATCACCTGATGTACATGGAGGAGCTGGGGGATGAGGGCGCTGGAGCCGAGAGCTCGGGCAGGCGTGCATGGTCAGTATGGAATGAATTTCGTGACTCAGCTGAGTTTCAGAATATTACGGGGTGGTGAGGCGACAAGTTGCCCCAGGGTTGCGGGAAGTTATGATGCAGATCTGATCCCTGGATTGTTAACCTACGAGGACTGGGTGCCCTTGCACCCTCTCCCTTCCTGTCTTCTTATTTCCGGTACCTCCCCCCTCCTCCTCCTTTTTCCCCTCTCCCTCCTCTTTCTCTATCCCTCCCCCATTATCTGCGTGTACTCTAGGTTTTCTTGAGTCCTTCTTTTCTATGTGTTTTTTCTCTTTTTTGTACTGGTTGCCGTAGCTATTTAAAAACTGGACGTTGTTTTTTATCCTATTACTATCTGGTTCTCCTGGATTACGTGTAACCATGGGTTCAGTAACCAAAGGACTCGCTGCCAAAGTACGAATACCAAAGGGGTGTCAGTTGAGCACCGAGCAACTACGAGTCCGGTCACATTTTGGTGTGATTTATTGTTATAGCCCTTATACTAATGCAGCAGTCCTGCGAGACTAGCTACTTGTTATATTTGTTTTGTTATTATTGTGAAAATTTGCTAAAAGCTTTAATAAAAACATATTAAACATAATTTTTAGGTTGTTGCATCGTCCTCTATTTTCCAGGTCGAGATTTAGTGTGAGGTCTCTCAGTTGGCTTTGGTGATTGTTGATGTTCTGGGTCAGGTGTTGTATATCTGGTGAGGTTGCTGCTGGCTGTTGTTCTAGTGATAGGACTCGTTCAGACAGGGACTGCACCGACTGTTCCACTGCCTGTATGGCCGTGGTGTGTTTTTCTTCTATACGCTGGTATTGTGCCTCTAAATCCACCTTCGTATGCAGAGCGCTGATCATGTTCCAGATTCCCTGCAATGTGTGCGCCGTGTTTGCTGGCATAACCTGTAGCTCTCCCATGTGCATCCCAGGACCTCCCTGAATGGAGCAGGTAGATGTGTGGGCTGCTGTGTTTTGGTTTTCGGTGGGTTGTGTGGAAGTTGTCGCACTACTGCTCCCAGCAAATCCATGCATATTGAGGTTTCTGTCTGTGGTAGGCGAGGGTTTTGCTGTGGATGTCTGTGGTGTAGCAGTATATAGTGCTTCACTCACGCTTTGCTGGTCTTATTGTCTGGGCTGTGGACCAGGCTGTTCCTCTCTCCTTGCTGTGGCTGAATTGCTTTTTGTTCTGACAACGGTGCTGTTGAGGCCGCCTCGTTGTGCTGCAGCTTTCTCCATTTTATCCCTGTCCTCCCGGGTGAGGAGGGATGGGACCGCGTGGTTTGCCGGTGCTCCACTCTGGGCAGGTTTCTGGGCAGGAGCAGGAGAAGCCACCGCCGCATCTTCCGTTGCCCTGGGGACCACTGCCCCCAACGTGGCTGTGTCTGGGCTGCCCCGCTGTGCTGGAGTGACTGATCTATCTGCTCTCTCTCGCTGGAGAGAGGGGACCATGTGGTGTGCCGGTACTCTGCTTTGTGGTTGCTGGGCAGGAGAAGCAGCTGCCACACCCTCCGTTGTCGTGTGGACAGCTGCCTCCTGCACAGCTGTGTCTGGGCCACTCTGCTGTGCTGGAAAAGCTGATTTGTCCTCTCGTTGAGAAGGGAACCATGTGGTGTGCTGGCACTCCATTCACGACCGCTGGGCAGGAGAGGCAGTCACCGCTTCCTCCGTTGCTGTGGGGATTTCTTGCTTCGCGTGGCAGTGTCGGGGCCACTCTGCTGTGCTGGAGCTGCTGGTTTAACCTTTCTATCTCGCTGGGGAGCAGAGGGGGCCATGCAGTCTGCCGGCTCCATGCGCCGGGTGAGCTGAGTCGGGGAAGCAGGAGCGGCTGTGTTGCAAGGGTAACGGCTCATCGGGGCTGTAGCCGCTGCTGAGAAAGATTTATGTTCCCTCTTGCCATGGTGGAAAGGGACCTGGTCTGAGTGAGTTTTTGGCTGAAAGATACGGTGTGGGTCTGGAGCTAACATAGTAACAGTATTTTAGGCTGAATGAAGAATATGTCCATCTAGTTCAGCCTGTGTGCACATCTTTACACCGCCATGCCGAAGCCACGCTCCCTACATTATTACATCTAAGATTGAGGGAATGCCAAAAAGGGCAGGGAAGGTTGGTGGGCTATTTTTAGGGATTTCATTTGTTTTCTGGGCGATGGGACCTGGAATTTATTCAGTTGTGCCGTGAAATCCTATGGGTGTTCCTTCCATTACAGGCCTAGCCATGTGTCCAGTAAGCAGATTGGGGCATCAATGGGTATGTTTATGAACACAGGACAATCAGGGGTATCCATGTTGGGGTGCAAGTCTTCATTCATATGTGTATTGTACAAAAGCAAATGTTTTTAAACTGACACAACTGCCAAAAAAATGAAAATCATGTTTTCGTTCTGCTTTGCTTAGATAAATTTAAAAACTGTAGGGTCAAAATACGCAGTACACCCCTAGATTAATTCATTAAGGGTTTCATTTTGAAAATTCAGTTATTTGTGGAGGTTCTTTATTGTTTTGATTGGCCAAGGGCTCTACAAGTGTGCTATGGACACCTTCAAGGAAAATTTTTGTTCTCAAAGCCACTGGCTGCTCCTTTCATTTTGGGCACCGTTGTGCATACAGCCATAACATTAGGGGCACAATCAGTATGTTTCTGAGCGCAGGACAAACAGAGGTATCCATTTTGGGGTGTAAGTCTTCATTCATTTATGTGCTGTACAAAAATAAATGTTTTTAAAATGACACAATTAACCTGGCTGGACTATACAAGCAACAACCCCTTATAGAAAGGATAAGAGTCTGAGGGGTAAAAGACACGGGGGCTCCAAAGGATAGACATAAAAACTACTAACATAAGTCAATGAAACACCCCCATCCTATCAACCCCAAACACTCTTCACCACCACCTCCCTATCCTTCTTAACCCTTTCTCTTCCACCTAGACTCCTCTACCTCCTAACGGATGGAATTCAGACCTATACCGTAAAGACCTATTAGCATAACCCAAGGAGAATTACCTTCTCAAGAGGGAAAATGTACCTCCGCTGGTTTTACTTTTTTGTTTTTTGCATTGTTTTATAAGTGTTGTTATGTTTGATTATGTTTTTGTCTGTATGTCCACCCATGTTACAACTCTGTACTGCTAAGATTAAGACTCACCTATTAAGGTGCTTCTACAACTATGTAACTGGTTGAAAAATTTTGAAAAATTCCAATAAAAATTCAATCATAAAAAAAAAAAATTACACAATTGCCAAAAAAACGAAGATCGTACTTTTTCCTTTTGCTTTCCTTAGATTAATTTCAAAAACTGTGAAGTCAAAATATACAGTACACCCCTAAATGAATTTAATAAGGGGTCTAGTTTTCAAAATGGGGATATTTATGGGGGTTCTCTTGGCCGCTCAAGGGCTCTACAAGTGTACTATGAGGCCTAAAACTCCTTCAAGCAAAATTTCTATTTTTAAAGCCACCAGCTGCTCCTTCAATTTTTGGCCCCGTTATGCATACAAACATAAGATTAGGGCCATAACGGGTATTTTTCTGAACAAAGGACAAACATGGGTATCCATTTTGGGGTGCAAAGCCTTATTTTCATGTGCACTATAGAAAAAAAAAGTATTTTATTTTTTTCTGCTCTAAAAATTGCATTAACTCCTAAAAAAACTTGTGGAATCAAAATACTCATGGCATCCCTTAGTGAATATATTAAGGGGTGTAGGTTTGTGGGGGTATCTATCATTCTGACACCTATGAGCCTTTGCAATTTTGGCTTGATTATGTTGATAAAAAATAATTAATGTTAAAATTTGTACATCTCCTAAATGGTTAAAAAAAACTAAAGTTTTTCAAATGTGCATCCAAAATAATAATAATCTTTATTTGTATAGCGCCAACATATTCCGCAGCGCTTACATAGACAGGGGGAATACAGAGAGACAAAAGTACAAAAATTATAGAACCACGGTTACAATAGTAATCAGTTGATGGAAACAATAGGGGTGAGGGTCCTGCTCTAACAAGCTTACATACTACAAATAGTGGTGTGATACAGAAGGTAAAATGGCTGGAGATTTGCACAGTATGGCGGGGTGGAGAGTGAGGGATGCTATACACAGACAATGGTCAGACATTTAGCCGTGAGACGGCAGAATCGTTATGACTGCAGGAGCGGTTTATGACGGCTAGCAGGGATTGCAGTCAATAGGTTAAAGGGGTTGTCCGGCCATAAACATCATATCTCATTACTTCCGTTTGCACATTTCCATGCACTTTGTAATGAACATTGTGCATTGAAAATGTTGCAAACAGAAGTTATTCACTTACCTTTAGGGTGGCCCCCCCTGTGTTGACCCTCGGTCGTCCGTGGTTACGACAAGAAATCGTCTGTATTTCTTGTCGGGCCGGCAGCAGCTCTCGTCGGCGCGGGAACGCACCTCTTCCCCTCCGCGCATGCGCAGTCCTTCGTTCTTCCGCCGGGACCGCGCTCTTTACCTAATTATTGCAGGGGACGCGCGCCGCCGGTCGGCGCATGCGCAGTACACTCACTTCCTGGTTTCATATACCAGAGCGGAGTGAGTGACTGCCTGCCGCTGCTGCTTGGAGAAGAGCCAAGGAGACACCATCGGGACTTGAAAAGTATGTGGAAGGGGAGAAATGTTGGAGAGGAGGAGTTGAAGGGGTGGAGAGGGAGAGATGGATGGACGGATGGATGTGTGCAGGGGGGGGGGTGCAGTGATGTGTGTGTGTGTGCACGGACCCGGCTGACAGAAGTCCCGGGGGAAGGGGGGGGTGTGTGTGGAGAGGGAGAGATGGATGGATCGATGGATGTGTGCAGGGGGGGGTGCAGTGATGTGTGTGCATGGACCCGGCTGACAGAAGTGGGGGGGGGGGGGTGTCATTGTGAGAGGGGCACTATGAAGGCATGTGTGTGTGGGGAAATGTTTTATTTTACTTTAGCAGGGGGCGGGGCCTGGGCGGGGAGAGACTGTAGAGCAGTTCAATAGAGGTGGGCGTGTCATGGGCGGGGCTAGGACGTGAGCTGAGGGAAATCCTGCCTTTTCATGCCTCTTACTACCATCGGGAGCACGCACACAGAAGAGGGAGAGCGCAGAGCATTGTGGGAAGGCAGCACAGAGGCGCCATCTTTGAAAGCTGCAGTGAAGATCAGAATCTAAGGTAAGAAACTGACATTCCAGCTGATCTGCCGGCCGGTTTGAGCCTCTGTATGCTGTCTGTTACTATCCTTACTGAAAGGAAAGCAGCAGCATTATAAAAATTTTTACCCTGTGTGGCCGTACAACCCCTTTAAGGAGCAATGTTATCAAGCAGCGTACAGAGGAGTTTTTTTAGGGAATGCGGTATGCCTTCCTGAAGAGGCGCGATTTTAGAACACGCCTACTGTTTTTCGAGTCCTGGATTGCCCAGGTAGCCTTTGGTAGTGCGTTCCAGAGGACCGATGCTATTCTGGAGAAGTCTTGGAGGCAGGAGTGAAAGTTAACCGATGGAAATATATATATATATATATATATATATATATTTATTTTTTGAAACATTGGATTTTTATTAAGTATTTAGCAGGGCTTATTCAGATGACCGTATATCGGCTGGGTATTCACGCTGGCCGATATACGGCATCTCTCTCTGCAGGGGGATGAGGCTGGAAGAGCTGGGAGCAGTGCTCTGAGCTCCCGCTTAGAATACACCCAAGGATTCTAAGCGTCAAGATAGCTAGACCACTATTTCTTATATTTATGGACACTATTGAGACT
This sequence comes from Eleutherodactylus coqui, assembly GCF_035609145.1. Lineage (NCBI taxonomy): Eukaryota > Metazoa > Chordata > Amphibia > Anura > Eleutherodactylidae > Eleutherodactylus > Eleutherodactylus coqui. Next base: position 133,584,204 of record NC_089839.1, on the reverse strand, counting down.
GCGGTTGTACCACTGGATTGGTGCATTGCCACTGTGGTTCCAATATACAAAAATGGGTCTAAAAGAGAGCCTAGAAACTACAGGCCAGTAAGTCTCACTTCAATAAAAGGAAAAATATTCAAGGGGTTTCTGATAGATGCCATCCTAGAATACCTCAAGGAAAACAACGGCATAACTCCTCATCAGCATGGGTTCATGAGGGGTCGATAATGTGAGACCAATTTGATCAGCTACTACAATGACATAAGTTCTAGGCTGGACCTGGGAGAGTCTATCGATTTCGTATATCTGGATTTTTCTAAAGCATTTGACACCGTGCCATATAATAAACTAATATATAAAATGAGACAGCTCGATCTGGGTGAAAACGTGTGGATCTGGGTAAAGAACTGGCTCAGAGATAGAAAACAGAGAGTGGTAATACATGGTTTATACTCTAATTGGGCCACCGTTACTAATGGGGTGCCACAGGGTTCAGTATTAGGCCCCATTCTGTTCAATATATTTATCAATGATCTGATAGAGGGACTGTACAGTAAAATATCAATATTTGCCGATGATGCAAAATTATACAAGATAATTAATACAACGGAGGACAATGTGCGGCTACAAAAGGACCTAGATAAACTGGGGGCTTGGGTAGAGAAATAGCAAATGAAGTTCAATATTGATAAATGTAAGGTTATGCACATGGGCAGAAGAAATGGATGTTACCAATATTCACTAAATGGGTTACTGCTAGGGAATAGTGATATGGAAAGAGACCTGGGCATATTAGTTGACTGTGGACATAACTGGAGCAAACAATGTCAGTCAGCGGCTGCAAAAGCAAAGAAAGTCTTGGGGTGCATTCAAAGAGGTATAGGGGCGAGGGACGAGAACATTCTTCTTCCACTATATAAGGCACTTGTCAGGCCTCACATGGAATACTGTGTACAGTTCTGGACACCGGTGCTCAGGAAAGATGTTGCAGTGCTTCGACGGGTTCAAAAAAGGGCAACAAAATTAATAAACAGAATGGGAGGACTGGAATACCCAGAGAGGCTATCAAAATTGGGATTATTTACCCTGGAAAAAAGACAGATAAGGGGTGTTCAAATGCGTATGTATAAATACATTAGGGGACAATAACGAGGATCTCTCCCATGATCTGTTTATACCCAGGACTCCTAGATGTAGAGGATGCCCTCTTGTTACAGTCGAAGAAAGCAGGTTTCATCACCAACAAAGAAGGGGATTCTTTACTATAAGAGCAGTGAGACTCTGAAACTCTCTGCCTGAGGACATGGTGATGGCAAAATCCATAGAGGAATTTAAGAGGGGACTAGATGTCTTTCTAGAGCACTAGGATATTACAGGATATAGACATGTGTGTCATCTAGTTAGGTCCCTAGGTTCCAGCGTGGAGGCCGGCCCTTTCGAGACAATCGCCCTGCATGCAGGCAGGTTTCATGCATATCCAACATAAGGCTGTCCTTACCTCCAATGATCACAGGTGAAATCTCTCCAATTGGTTACATCCATTGTTGTTTATTATTTTCCAGCTCAGTATCCAACTCAAATGTTATCCCTCAAGACCTAAACTATAGAGCCTGCAGTCATCTGTAACTGTACCCATACCTAAAACACACAGCCTGCAGTTACCTGCACCTGTACCCATACCCAACTGAGTTGGGGTCTGTATAAGAGATCGGTTAGTCAGACTTCACACCACATTTTTACATTATGTTGAACGTTTCTTTTTTTTAAAGTAAGGTGCCTATATACTTTATAGTTGCAAGAAAAAGTAAGTGAACCCTTTGGAATCAGCTGCATTTTTATGATATAGTACTTGAAGAGTTAAATATAATTGGTAAGGCTTTGTAGTATGTACGGTTTAATTTACTTTAAGCCCTGAAAGAGTAACTGCACAATTTAAAAACTTTGACTTGTCAAAAGTTTTGAGCAAAGGTGGTCCAAGTCTGAAAAGAAGGGGCTGCCATGCTCACCCACACGTTGTGCCCTTTCGTCTCTTGGCTCCTATCAGCAGCTGAAGACGCATCCATCTCCCTAGAAGACCAACAAGCGCGAGTGAGCGCTGCAGCCCCTTTGTTTCATTGATCAGCAAGTGTACTTACCCAACCTCTGCTGCAGCAATCTAGTAGTGCAGCCCTTCTGCTGTTTGTTATGGAAGAGGAAGTCACCAGATAGCACTTGACCCATGTAGCCAAGCAGAGGCCACAGCAGACAGGTGCCATTCTTTTGGCTACACGGCTGCCAGCATCTGAGCAGTGATGCCAGGAGAATGGCAAGTGACCCCTCTGACCTCTGATTGGCTGCAGCACTCAGGTGACATCCTCTTCCAGAACAAAAACTGGGATTAACGTGAGGCTGCAGTGCCTGACTGCCGCAGCAGAGGTCAGGTATGTACACCTGCTTTTGTTATTTTAACACAGTTGGAGCTGTAAGAGAGATGTCCAGCAATCAGACAACCCCTTTAAAGACATATTAATAATAATCTTTATTTGTATAGCGACAAATTAGTGTGCATTTAGACTGAAACATGATCGCTCAAACTACAGTTTGAGTGAAAGTTTTGAACAACCATCTTTGTATAACTCTTAAGTAGCTAATTAGGTACTTAAAGAGTTATGCAGGCGGAGCGGGTCACGGCTCATAACTCAGAGAAGAAAGCAGCTGTTTTGATTATGCAAACAGCTGCTTTCTTCTCTGAGTGTCCCGCTGAGCTGCTATCTGCGAGAAACAGCAGGAGTGCTGACAGCAACTTTGTTCTCTGAGCTTTCAGCTGCTATCCCGCTGGGAAGTCCCAGTGGCACACCAGTTGAAAGAATGCTATCATTGACGCTCGGCTGAGAAAAATCAGCATGCCGCACTGAGAAGGCTCATCGCCAATTTCTAGCTTGCTAGAAATGAACGATGAACAAATAGTGCATGATGGCAGCGCATTTAGACAGAACAATTATCGCTCAAAAGATAGCTTTTGAGTAAATTTTTGAGCAATAATCGTTGTGTCTAAATGGGCCTTTATTCCGCAGCGCTTTCAAGCATGGGAGAACATAGACCATACAACAATTACATGTGATATACAATCAATTTGAAACAAACGGGGTGGGGGTGATACAGGAGGTACAAGGTGGGGGGGGGGGGGGGGGAGATAAGGCATTGGGGGGGGGGGGGGGAAACACAGGCAGTACGGGAATTGCATGTAGAAATCAGTCATTAAGAAGCAAATGGAGTGGGGCGGTAAGGGAGTGCAGAGGTAGAGGTCGTATGCAATAAGCAGCTTGGAAGGTGTGGGAAGCCATAGGGAGGGGCAGGGGGACCAGGTCTAGAAATTTGGAATGCCTCTCTGAAGAGGTGCGTCTTTAAGGCACGTCTGAATTTTCGTGCATTGATGCTTTGGGGTAGAGCATTCCAGAGGATGAGTGCTGCTCTGGTGAAGTCCTGTAGGCGAGCATGTGAGGTTTGTATTAGAGGGGTGTTTAGTCTGAGTGTGTTAGCAGATTGGAGTGTGCTGGCTGGGTGGTGTAGAGACAGGAGGGAAGCGATGTACAGTGGTGCAGCACCATGGAGAGCTTTTTAGGTGAGGGTGAGGAGTTTAAATTTAGTTCTGTAGTGGATTGGCAGCCAGTGTAGCAACTGGCATAGTCGAGAGGTGTCTGAGAAACAGCTGGATAAAAAAACAAGCCTAGCTGCCGTGTTTAGTATGGATTGGAGAGGGGAGAGTCTGGTGCGGGGAAGGCCAATGAAAAGACTCCTCCAAACGCTAATTAGCAAAAGGAGCTTCAATTAAGGGGATGTTATAGGAAGTGTGGGTTTCACATGTGCTTTGCCCATTGAATAAAGGCACACAAAGCTTGGTTACTGAAAAAAAAAATCTGTTCTCCTCAAGATAGACTGACTACTGTGAACCATGCCTTGATGCAATAAATTTTCAGAAGCACTTATACTTTTTGACACCTGTGTGCTGTCCGAATTCCATGGATAGTGGCTATTCCACGTCTAATTCTCGTCCGTGGTATGGATCAGAATAGCACATGCTACGTTTTTTTTTTCACACCATCGTTCCATGTGAAAACTCACCCTTATGAATAGCCTCATAAGTCCATGTGCTGTCCATGAAATACACTCTCCATTAACAATAGCTTTTTCACATGAGAACAATGGACCCATATCATTCAATCTTTTTAATTTGATGGGAAAGACCTTCAGGTCAGCCAAGAAATATTGCCTCACATTTATCAATGTTTTTTCAATTGTCCAGTCAGCAAGCAACCCATGTCCATAAAATAGTCAAGATGAAGGATCATGTGACTTCATACGGCCATGACTGTTCTGAACATGTGCCAAGTTGACAGTAGAAAATGATGCAAGGAGAAAGGCTCAGTTCATTAACCTCAGGTCCTATGTAAAGCAGGCTTAGACTGCTCTTCCTGCCCGTTGTTCTCCAGCCTCATAAAAGGTCCCGCATCCCTCCAGTCGGCCCAAAGAGGAGGGAAATAAATATACAGAGACCATCTTATAGCTCCACTACTGATGTCCCGCATGGTGGCAAGTATATGTGTGTAATATGTGTCAAGTGTTATGTATCCCATGTATGCGTACTTTCACCCACACAAGCCTGCTGGTTATTGAACTACCAGAAGAGGATGGTGAAGCAGAAGGTTATGTACCGTATTTTTCGCTCTAAGATGCATTTTCCCCCCTCCAAAGCAAGGGAAAAAAAGTTGCTGCATCTTATAGAGCAAATGTGCCGAAAATTCATTACGATCACCATTTTTAGCACGATCACGAATTTAATGCGCAACCGCGATTTAGTTAGCATGATTGTGCGTTAAACACGCAATCGCACAAACAAATGTGCCATCAGTCAGAAGTTTTCTCCCCTCCCTACTGCCGCTCATACGTACCACTGATTGGTGGTGAGCGCCAGTGGGTACTGCTGCTGCTCCCCGCCTCCACCAAACGTCTTCCTCCCTTCCTCCTGCCGCACACAAGCACCGCTGTGACATGGAACGCCAATTTTTCAGACCTCTGGTGCTTTTCCTGCTGCTCCATCGCCCAGCACTAACCCTGCACTGTCCCTGGGTCAGTTCAAATATTTATTTCCCTATTTTCCTGCTTCAGGGTGCGTACTATAGTCCGATGCGTCTTAGAGAATGAAAAATACAGTACATTATGCACACTGTTTCTCACAGCCTTGATAAGACCAAGTGAACTGTACCTGTGCATATGAAATGCTAAATCTTTTTTTTGTAAAGAAGAGTGTGAGTTGAGCTTACTAAATGCAGTGGAGAGAAAGCAGAGACACAGCCTGCTCTGCACACTCACCCTGTGTGCTAAACACTGGGACAGAGCAATTACATAGAAGTGTAAATAGAATGAACTGAGCATGCTCAGCCAGAGTGAGGAACTACTGGAGGTCCTAGCAACCAAAGCTTAACACAGTTGAGAATGGATAATTAGTGGTGAGAAGTCAGAACTGGTGTATTTTCTATATTTAGATATAGAACACATTACGCAACCAATGTGATCTTGGAAAAATAACTTGAAGGCTGGCTTCACACGAACGTATTTTGGCACGCAATACACAGTAAATAGAAAACACTGATTTCAATGGGTTTGTTCACATGCGCATATTTTGTGTGTGCATTTCGGCCACGCAAAAAAAATCTAAAAAAAAAAACATGCGCGGTTTACCTGTATATTTGCAAACCAGAGATCCCCATTGACTTCAATTTTGCAAATGCGTGCAAGATGCGCAATAAAACGCTGCACAATTGCGATAGAAAAGTAGACATTTGGAACTAATTCTCCTTTCAATCAGTGAGTTTGTTTGCCTCGCTCAAGTGAACATGCCCTGTGAGCAGAAAACATCCAGTAAAATACCTCAATATGCGTTCGAAAAAAGACTCGTTCATAATGCAAAAACACTGCGCTACGGCGCTCTATTGCACTTACGTCCGTGTAAAGGCGGGCCAAGGAAGCAGTACCAGTATGCTATATTACTCTATAGATATTTTATACACATAATGCAAGTTCAGAGACCCTTCAAGTATGCCATATTTCGTGCAAGAGAAAAGAAAATTTGCTAGTCCCATTTTTACTTCTGATTTGCAGATTATAACACACAGATTTAAATTATATATTTATTTTATCTCTTTTTATGAACTTACATTTTTGGGAACCAAAGAATGTACTGTACAGTAGCCATTTTCCACTTTTCCAAAATCTTAGACATGCCACCAAAAATAATAGAAGTGCAAGTGACATGAGTATTTCACTTTAAGAGCTTTTGGGTTACAGTTAATGGCAATATTCCAAGATATAAAAACATAAGCAACACTAATATGTATCAGTAAGGACCTGAGTTAGGGATTCAAATGTGAGATCTAGATGTCACATGGTGTATCCGGCAGTGTCAGAATTTTCTGTTCTAAAACCATCAGATTTCTTGTTCTGCTACAACACACACACGCACACACACTATTAAAAGTGCCAAGTTATTGACTCCATACAAGGGGATGCAGTTAAATTCACTAATAACAGTGTCCCCATTTTCAGTGCAATTCGCTCCTTAGCACCTCATTTTACTTGATGGGCCACCAAAACCTCATGAAGAAAGTCATAGTGCATCAGCAGCCGTTAACACAGGAACATTTGTTCTTGGCTCTTTTTTCATTGGCATAGTGATTAGTCCATAAAACTGACCCATAATGAAGAATAGGTAAGCTACCCTTTTCTTCCTTCTTCTGTTCAGAACACTTAGCAGTTGAGCTTTCAAGTGACTGGAGTAGTATTTAAAAGCGTTGGCATAACCAAAATAGCTCAGTGTACTGCCATGAATCAAAGTCGTGGTACTGGGATCTTCATGATTGGCATCTGCAGTCCTATTAAGAATAGACACCAGTTTTAAAATTTGCAATTGCTTACAATAACACATATGCATTAATGGAAATGTTTCATTAGGCAACTATATATAATACAGATTTTACACTAACCAGTAGAGCATACAGAAAGGACATAACATTTCCATTTTTTTCTAACCCCTTAGTGACCGCCCTATAGTGTTTTTACATCCTGGCGTTGCAGGTCATGTATAGAGGGAGATCGTGCGGCTATCTCCCTCCATACACTGCGGGGGCCAGCTGTTTCTTACAGCTGACAGTCGCGGGCAACAGCTCCGATGAGCCGCGTGGCTCATTGGGCCTGTCAACCCTTTAAATCCCCCGACCGATGTTCGGGGGTCAGGTACGGCCCCCCCATGATGAGATCTTAGGGTGTGTCATGGCAGCCAGGGACCTTCTGAAAGGCTCCAGGGCTGTCATGGCAGAATGCCTATTAAGCCATCCCATGGGATGGCTTGATAGACTGCCTGTCATATTGCAGTATGATGTAATGCTATGGCACCTTGCCACAATCGTGACAATGGCAGCAGGAACTGCAGCAAAACAATTTATTTTTACACTCTTAGGGCCAATGCACATGGCTGTATTAGGAATCGGTTTTTCACTGAGTGGTAATAGGGCTGTTATAGCAGCAAACCACTAGGTCACAGGAAAAGCAGGACTTCCAGTGATCTAATAAATATAACATACCTTTCATTGCATCTTCTAAAAGGCAACACAGTGGAGAGCAGAGCATAAAAAGGGACACTTACATGTTTCAAGCCATATAATCCTGGCTCTAAATCATAGCAAATTTCCAGGATTATTCGATGTTCCTTTTTTATGCTCTACTCCTCACTGTGTTGCCTTTTAGAATATGCAATAAAAACAATGTTTTATTTATGAGACTACTGGAAGTTCTGCTTTTTCTGTCATGCTTCAAAATTTCACTTTTTTCAAATATATTTTTTACATAAGGCAAGCTACATTGGTAATAACATTATAAATTATTACATCAATGGAAAAATACAACAACATCTTGCATGACTGTAATATTTATAACCACATTAATAGAATTTCATGTTTCTCACCAAGTTTTCCTTCCACATCTGCCATAGCTTGCTTATCTACCGTGAAGATGGCTGCATCAATCCTGAGAAATAGAAGATGAAAAGTAATTAAACAACACAGGCGTACTTTTAAAATGTTAAGGCTCCATTTACATATGGGTCAGAAGGTCCAGTCTGAGCCACTGGCGCAGATGTAGTACACAATCCCAGATGAAATTGTGCAGCTTGCTGCACTATTTTGTCCAGAAGAAGACTGGTCAAAGTACCAGAAGTTGAACAGACCCTTTTATAGTCAAAGGGCTTTTGTTCTATTCTGTTCAGTATGTGCCAGATCTGTCAGTTCTGGTATTCCGTTGTTCAACTCAAGAGAATGAAGCCAAACAATGTAAATAGGAACCTCAAAATGTGATTGCTCTCAGTAAGAGAAAGCAAGTAATCTTGTAGATATGAGACCTTTTAATGGCTAACAAAAATACATGATGTTATAGCGAGCCTTCGATCCTATGTAGGGTTCTTCCTCAGGCTTAAATAGCATAGATCAGAAGAGGCGCATATATATTATACACATATAAATGTGACTAGGCACAGAGCTGGTGTGATTAATTTGCACTTAAAACAATACAAGAACAGAATGAGCATAAGAATACATACTTAAATTAGTCCACTGATAGGAATGTGCCAGGCACAGATTTGCACACCCCAATAAGTTTGCAAAGTTGGAAGGTGAGGGGGATGCCATTACAGGGTCAGCATTGCTAGAGCACGACTTGCCCTCTTAACGCCAGGGAGATGACTGCTCCAGTAAGAAGGGGAAGGGGAGCACAGGGCAGGCTAGACAGGTCCTAGTAGTGGGGCAGAGCAATCTGCCACAAAGACCTGGATCGGTCTTACCCAACTTAGCCAACTAGAGGGAGGGCCATCCTGGACTTAACAACAACAACCCGGACAGAATCAAAGGGGTGCAGGTGGAGGGACACTTGAGAAATAGTGACCAAAATATAATTAATTTCCAGGTGTCATTCAATGGGAAGCCCTATCAGGGAGCAACAAAAAAAAAAAACCTAAACTTTAGTAAAGAGAAATTTGAACAGCTCAGAACTACTATCGACAACATTAATTGGGACAGCGTTCTCAAAAATAATAGTACAAGCAACAAATGGGAGAGGTTTAAAAACATCCTAATTACCTAATGTGAGCAGTTCATACTCTTTAAAAATAAAAGAACTACAAGTAGAAGGAAACTAATGTTGCTCAACAAGACTGTAAGGGGGAAATAAGTGAAAAAAGAAAGCGTTTAAACTATTAAAACAAGAAGGCAGTGAAGAAGCGCTAAAAACATACAGGGAAGAAAACTAATTATGTAAGGAAAAGATAAAAACTGCAAAGGAGGAGGCAGAAAGACTGATTGCCAAAGAGTAAAAAAAACCCTAAACTATTTTTTAATTATAGAAACGGTAAAAGGATTTGCACTGAGAGCACTGGCCCTTTAACAAATAATGCAGGAGAAAACATAGAAGATGATGGAGGAAAGGTGAATCTATTTGTTTTTTCTTAAGTGTATTCACGAAACAAAAAGAAATGTTACATGAGAAACATAGGGGTAAAACAACCACAACCACACAACCACACACACACAATTACCTACCTAACTCAGTAAAAACAGCAGAGCCGGTTAAACAAAGATTAAAAATCTAGGGTTTTAAGGGAACTAAGTGACAAGATAGACAGACTGCTATTTCTTATATTTAGGGACACAATCGAGACTGGGGTTGTACCACTGGATTGATGTATTGCCAATGTGGTTCCAATATACAAAAATGGGTCAAGAAGGGAACCTAGTAACTACAGGCCAGTAAATCTCACTTCAATAATTGGAAAAATATTTGAGGAGTTTTGAGAGATGCCATCCTGGAATACCTCAAGGAAAACAAAAGTATAACTCTTCATCAGCATAGGTTCATGAGGGGTGGATCATGTCGGACCAATTTGATCAGCTTCTGAATAAAGTAAGTTCTAGGCTGGACCTGGGAGAGTCTACTGATCTCATACATCTGGATTTTTCTAAAGCATTTGACACTGTGCCACATAATAGGCTGATATATAAAATGAAACAGCTCGGTCTGGGCAAAAGCATGTGGAGTTGGGTAAAAACTGGCTCAGAGATAGAAAGCAGAGGGTGGTAATGAATGGGCAACCGTTGCTAGTGGCCCCATTCTATTCAATATATTCATCAATGACCTGATAGAGACCCTGCACAGTAAAATATCAATATTTGCAGACAATACGAAATTATACAAGGTAATTAATACAACACAGGACAATGTACGGCTGCAAATGACACTAGATAAGCTGGGGGTTTGGGTAGGAAAATGGCAAATGAAGTTCAATATTGATAAATGTAAGGTTATGCATATGGGAAGAAGAAATGGATGTCACCAATAAACACTAAATGGGGAACTGCTAGGGAAAAGTGATATGGAAAGAGACCTGGGATATTAGTTGACTATAGACTTAACTGGAGCAAACAATGCCAATCAGCTGCTGCAAAAGAAAATATAGCCTTGGGGTGCATTAAAAGAGGTATAGGGGCGGGGGACGAGAGCATTATTCTTCCACTATATAAGGCACTTATCAGGCCCCACATGGAATACTGTGTACAGTTCTGGTCACCGATGCTCAGGAAAGATGTTGCAGTGCTTGAGGGGGTTCAAAGAAGGGCAACTAAATTAATTAACAGAATGGGAAGACTGGAATACCCAGAGAGGCTATCAAAATTAGGATGATTCACCCTGGAAAAAAGACGGCTAAGGGGTGTTCAAAGAACTATGTATAAATACATTAGGGGACAATACAAGGATCTCTCCCATGATCTGTTTATACGCAGGACTCAGACTGTAACAAGAGGGCATCCTCTAAGTCTAGAAGAAAGCAGGTTTCATCACCAACATAGAAGGGGGTTCTTTACTGTAAGAGCAGTGAGACTGTGGAACTCTCTGCCTGAGGAGGTGGTGATGGCAAAATCCATAGAGGAGTTTAGAAGGGGACTAGATGTCTTTCTAGAGCGCTATGATATTACAGGATATAAACAATAAATAACCAATGGGGTTCTTAATCCGGGTCTTGGAGTCAGGTAGGAACTTTCAAAATGTTGATCCAGGGATTATTCTGACTGCCATTATGGAGTCAGAAAATATGAAAAAAAGGTTTGGTACTGTGTTAGCCAGTAGAGTCAAGTGTGATTGTTCTCAGTGAGAGAAACCAAGTAATCTTGTAGATAGGATACCTTTTAATGGCTAACAAAATTATATTATGGGCTAACAAAATTACATTATGGAGTCAGGAAAGAATTTTTTCCCTCAATGGGCTAAATTGGCTTCTGCCTCATTGGGCTTTTTTGCCTTCCTCTGGATCAACAAGGGGGTGGAAACAGACTGAACTAAATGGACATTTTCTCCCTTCAGCTTAACATACTATGTTATTATGTAGATGTGAATGGGGCCTAACTCCTTTAAAATGAGACAGTTACATAATAAAGATCTCACAATGTATTCAGGTAAGCTATATCCCAACCCACTACAATAATTGAAGAGCTCTCTGGGTCAAAATCAGGAAAACATCAGAACTGATGATCTTCTACTATATTCCACTTCAATGTCCAAGGAAAGTCTGTGATATCCTAGTAAAATCCTGAGACAGGGCAGAGTGATGGGTAACTTATTGCTCTGTGACAAAGTATGCAAGATTTGTGCACATTGGTACTCTGCTACTTCCAGAGCTGTCACTGAAATGAATGGAGTGGCGGCATGCAAGTGTGACCTCAGCTCTATTCACACGGGCTGCTTGGACGTATTATTTATCCCACACAGTGAACGTCACCAGAAAAAAAAATACACAACATAAAGATTGCGCTTTTTTAGTCAACCTGTCTAAGAAATGTAATATGGAACCAAAGAAAAGTCTTATGAATTCCAAGATGGTACTAATAACAACTACGGGGCATAAAAAAAAATCCATACCCAATTATATCAACAGAAAAATAAAAAACAAATATGGCTCTCAGAAGGCGTGGCAGAAAATAACTATTCTTTTCCAAAAATGTTTTTTTCCAGCATAAGGACATCATGCTCTTTAGGGGATTTTCATCTCCACTCTTCAAAAGCTGTAACTTTTTACATTCTTCCACTGACATGGCCATAAAAAGGGCTTGTTTGTTGCATGGCAAACTTTAGTTTTTATTGATACCAATTTTTCAGTACACTTAGGCTGGGTTTACACAGGGCGGATTTGCCGTGGAAATTCAGCTGCGGCAAGTCTGCCTGCGGCCGCTAATCTCGGGATTAGCCAGCCATGTGGACGAGATTTCTCAGAAATCTCATCCATACGGGACGGGCAATCCGCTGTGATAAGTCAGGCTGGAACCGCGGCTTCAGAAGATGCAGCATGTCTAATTATCTTTTCTTTCCGCCGCGCTCTCCTCTATGGGAGTGCCAGCCGCAGCGGAAGAGCGAGCGGCTGGGCCGCTTCAAAGCTGCCGCTGGCTTTTCCACGGCGGTTCTCCCGGCGGAAATCTTGCGGTTTTTGCTGCGGCCAAACCGCGGGATTTCCGGCGGGAATACGCCCAGTGGGAACCCAGCCTTAATGTATTGTAGAACAACTCTGCTGCTTTTTTTTTGGGGGGGGGGGGGAATAATTAAAAGTAGTACACCAGGAAAAAACAAACTAAAAAAAAAAACAAAAAAAAACACATTTGGATTGGGTACTATCTAGAGATGAGCGAGCACGCTGGGTAAGCCTCGCTCATCTCCAGTAACTGGCTTCTCTTCCAAGCGTGCTCGGGGGGACAGAGGGATGCGGCGGGGAGAGTGAAAGAGAACTCTCTCCCCGCCGCTCAACCCCGCCGCCCCCCCGAGCACCCTCAGAGGAGAAGGCAATTACTCGAGATGAGCGAGGCTCGCTCGAGTAACTCACCTTACCGAGCGTGCTCGCTCATCTCTAGTACCATCGTAATGATTCACAGAATAAAGTTAGGTCATTTTGGAAATAAAAAAAACAACAAGCCCTCAGACAGTAACGTCAATGGAAAAATAAAACAGTTTGTTTTTCTCTGCCTTCTGACTTTCCAAAAATCATAACAAAAAAAAATAAGGGATCAACCACGTATACTTACGATTTTTCAACCTTCATAATCCCCAGGTGCATGAAAGATGCTAGTGTATTTTTTTGCATATCAGAAGATAAGGCCTCATAACACTGGCTGTCTCCTGTAATGGTAATAGGCATGAGTATAATATTGTACTAATGCTTCCCTTGTGACTCTGTAATTGCTATACAAGAGATACATTTACATTACAGCACAGTACTGATACATAAGTGCATAAAGTAATAAGAATTCTAAAGTGGTTAAATAGATTGTAAACAGATTCTGTCACCATCTTTTTGTGCCCCTCTCCTAGGACATCATAAGGTAGTGACAGTCACACGGATTTGTCTGTTGTATGTATCTGTGCAGTAGTTTGGGAGAAACTTACATTTTATGCATACAGGAGTACAGGAAGTAGTCCTAGATATTCATGAACTGCAGGCTAGCTTCACCTATCCCGTCCTCCAGGCACTGCTTGACAGCTGTATGCTTATTAGGCTGGGTTCTCACACTGTGGAATCCTGTCAGAAATCTCACGGTTTGAACACAGTGAAAAATCTTGCGGGTTGTGGAGTGGCTTGGCCGCACGCTCTTCTATTGCGGACGGCGCTCCCATAAAGGAGAGCGCGACCACAACGGGAAAAAAAATTGACATGTTCCGGCCGGGGAATCCACAGCACCAGCTTCTGCTGGCTTTGCCGCAACAGATTGTCCGTCCCGTGTGGATGAGATTTTTCATAAATCTCGTCCACATGGTTAGCCAATCCCAGGATTAGTGGTCGTGGAAGGAATTTCTACTGCAAATCCGTTCTGTGTGAACCCAGCCTAAAGTGCATAGATAAAGCTATGCCAATTATTGGCTGGAGGGTGGGTTGGGTGTGTCTAGCCTGCAGCTCATGAATATGCAGGACTAGTTGTGTATCTGGCTGATGCTAATAAAAGGTTTCCGAAAAACTCCTGCACCGATTCACATAAACATATCACTGTAATCAATACGATGGGCACTACATGACTGTGCTCTCACAGGGTGCTGCATAAACATGGTGACAGATTTTATTTAAGTGTTGCAGAGGCTGCACCCTAAAATGGTCTCTAATGCCTGCAACAACACTCTAGAGACCCCCTGCAGACAGTAAAATTTGATCAGTATTTTGCATCAGCACTTAAAAGCTAAACCCAAGATGGGTCCAAAAAAAGAAATGGAAATCCTATTATACTACTTCTCTGTAGGTCCCACTCCTGGTTCTGGATCGCAAATACTGATGCAAAATGCTAACCAAATACTGCTGTCTGAATGTGGCTTTAGGGGCAAAACCTAACCAGTACAGACTGCACTGTGCAAATCACTACTTCATTTTAGGGTTTACATTGCAAAGTTATCACAAGCAATATCATCACCTACTTTTTAATGGGGGCCAGGAGCTTCACAGTTCTACTAGTAAAAGCCCACCTAGAAAACGATTATCGTTCAAAATTCGCTCAAAAGCAGACTTTTGAGCGATAATCGTTGTGTCTAAACATGCTGCCATTGTGCACTGTTTTTTCTACTATTCGTTCATTGGTGATTTCTAGCAAACTAAAAATCACTGATGACTTATCAGCGCCGCACACAGATTTTCTCAGCAGGCGGGGCTGATCGTATTCTTTCAGATGGCATCCCACTGGGACATCCCAGCGGGATACCAGCTGAAAGCTCCGAGAACAAAGAGCTGTCAGCGCTCCTGCTGTTCTCGGAGTTATCAGCTCAGCGGGACACCGCCGATAACTGTGAGAACAAAGCAACTGTTTTGTATGTTCAATGTCCCACTCCGCCTACATTTATAACTCTTTAAGTAGCTAATTAGCTACTTAAGAGTTATGCAAAGATGATCACTCAAAACTGTCACTCAAGCTGCTGTTTGAGCGAATTTTGAGTGATCATCGTTCCATGTAAATGGGTCTTCATACTGGTGGAGCATTAAAGGGGTTATCTAGGACAGCTAAAAGACCAGATACAAACAGGAAATGTTTTAAAATAAAACTACTACTATACACCTGGTAAATCGTGCTGCTCCTCCGATGCTTCCCCTGGTCTCTGTTACTGTGCTACAGTGCGGCAGTTTCTACATACGACCACCGCAGCCAATCACTGTCCTCAGTCGTCACATGCCAACTGTGCAGATGAAGACCGTATTTGGCTGCTATGGTCACATGTAGGTTAGGGTTGTTTCACACGGTCGATCACGATATCTCTGTGAGAAAATCATGGCAAAATCGTGTATTTGTTACCTCGATTTTTGAGCGTCAGCGCTGCTTTTTCTTGTAAAAACATTGCTGTCACTTGCAATTTTCTCGCGAGAAAGGTAATAGAAATTTCTAATGTTAAAAATCGCATAGCTCAGAAATTGAAAGTTTGTGCGCTGCGATAAAATGAAGGCTCCATAGGGAAACATGGGGGATAAAAAAAAAAAAGAGCAAAAACGCAAAAAGATCGCATGAGTGAAAACATTGCAGATGTGAAGTAAACCACTGAAAAGCAAGGGTTTCATAATTCTGCATTTTCACGCGCTCTCGCATTGTGCAATTTTATCGCCTTTGAGAAACCGGCCTTAGTCAGACAGTCATTACTACTTGGACATCAACAGAGAACAGTAAAGATTACTGGAGCGATGGAAGATTTACCAGGTTAATAATATTTATTTTGTTATTTTTCCTATCCCCTGCTTGAAAAACCCGAATGTAACATTTTCTTGGCAACCTCTTTAACACACTAGGCTCTGTAGAAACATGTTACTTTTTCTCAGACTGTCAAATTAATACAAAATCTCATTGTAGAACAGCTGAAGAAATCAGGAGGGAGAGGATTCCAAAATTCCTTAGCCACTAGAACTGTGTTACATCGGTTGACTTTGTCAGACAAGGGTAATGCTTAGCCCAGCTTTTGGCAATTTGTTTTCCTTTTGTCGTAATGTTGGATATACCTTAGGCATATTATATTGTCTTCATGTTAGCTAAAGTGGCTTTTTGCACTGAAAAACGGAGCTACTCATGAGTCTTCAGTTGTTGCTGCAGTCAAGATACGTTGGAGTATTCCTTTACACTTAGAATCAGTTATAAGGCTCCCAGGATCTGAGTTCTCTCATGTGTCCAAATTCATTAACAATTATCATCAGGGAAAGAACAAGTATGCTTGAAAAAGGCTTGATTTAAGCCGAAACGCGTCGCAGCGCCATCTACCTGTTTTAAATGTAATAAACTGACCTATGAGGAATACGCCTGTTCTATTGGAGTTCTCTTCTCTCTTGGATATTGGGGGTGCCCGGAGTCCAGGCACCCCACAACAAGTAAGATCCCTATACATTGATATAGTTTGACGGAGCGCATAAAGTGAGTCTTTTTCCTATCTTGATTGTATCAGGGAAAGAACAAGAGACATCAACTGTGTGAAGTCACCACTGTGCTCTCTCTGAGGGACCAGCCCAATGTTAGCTTTATTAATAGCACAAAGCAGAACAAAGAAAGGTATAGTGTTCAATCACAAGAGACCATGTCTTAGAAAGCAGCAAATCATTACAAAGTCTTACACTGACAAATGGATATATAATGTGACGTGTTCTTTACATTACTTACATTGATAAACGTACAAGAAAGCAGATAGAATGACTAACTATGGTCTCCAGGAATGGCTGCTTCTATGTGCTTTGGACTAATCTTTAATAATCCTTGAATAATATACCTTTTACACAAGCTGATTCTCGTGCAGCCTCTTTAGACAGGCAGATTAAATTTGAGAATTGCCCATTTCTCGCTCAGAGCTCTCACATTTCTACATATACACGGAGCAGGGAGTGCTTAGACGTAACAAGAAGTGAGCGAGCGGTGATGATTTTAATGCTCGCTGAAACAATTCTGCTTAGTCATCTAGTTATTAGTTCGCGTTTGGAAGTAACAAGATTCGCTCACTTTAGTTCGTTTGACCGAATTTTGAGCGACACTTGTTGTGTGTAAACGTGCCATGACAAGTATAAGACCGAATACTTTCACAAATCTAAAATCCATAGCAATGAATGGTAAGAGGATTTATAAAGACAATTCAGAAGTACAGCTGAAAGCTGAATAGTCACGTCCTCTTACTGTTTATACATTTCAGACTTTTACTGCAGTACGCCGACACCTCATTGGTGAATGCTGCAGTTCTTTATTCATTGCATTAAATGTTGCCCATTACTGTATAGCAACACCAAGATCAAGTGAGAGTGGCTGATTACACATTATGATAACATCTGATGTACATATATGCTCTATAGGTTACTCAGTGTACAACACATGCATGTCAGCATGTAGCCTCCAGGCTAATCATACTCCATTGCTGTTAAACTTTTTAAGCTAAAAAAAAAAGTACAATGTATGAATATTAGTATATGTCCAGGCAACTGTAGAAAAAACCCCGAGGATATGTGTAATGCACAAAATAATTATATCAGAAGTGGAATATAAAGATCCTAAAATCCGGACTGGAGTACAGAAACATTGTTCTTGGCTGCTTGGTGTATAATGTGAATACAACTATACCCTCTGAACTATACAAAGTACAAGATACTAATATTAGTATGCGCTCTGCTTGCTACATAGTGTGCAATGTCTGAATGTCAGTAAAATATTCCTTACGCTATTCAAAGGACAATGTGTGCAAATATAAGAAAACGTCCTCCAAGCTACTAAAAAGGAATCTGTCGCCTACTTTCAGCCTTATAAGCGTAGCTGAAAGTAGGTGACCTGAGGAGTCTGGGGTTGGAAGTGTTATACTTGCCTTCCCCGTCGTTCCCCCCCGTTGTAAGCACTGGAAGCCACTGCTGAATGCATTGAACAGAACTGCTAAAAATAGTCTGCCCATTCTAATTTTATAATGGATGGACTACTTAGCAGCGCCAGATTTCAGCGCTGACACCGGGAGAACGACGGGGAAGGTAAATAAAACGCTTCCAACCCCGAACTCAGCAGGTCACCTACTTTTAGCCCATAAGCTTAGCTGATAGAACTAGAAGTAGGTGACAGTCTCTTTAATGTGAAAGGTGCATATTCGTTAGTTATGTTTTCTTGGCAACTCAATGTACAATTTGCTCATATTAATATATGATTTCTAGTCTGCTCAATATACTCCATATGGGTGCAGCCCTTTGTTGTCCCATACACTTTTAACACGATTTTTGAACCCAGACACTGGAAAGAAGGATTTTAGAAAGGTTGTGTCTTTTATTCACCAAGGTGTTGATACATACGACAACATTTAAATGCTCACCAGCCAGGATCCTTCTTGTGACAAAACTTCTCATGCCAGATATGTACTGTTTTTCTGTCAAGCTACCTGTCACCTCATTGGCCAAGTGCATAAAGGCCAGCTGTAAAATATGTAGAAAACATACTTACTGTGCTGTAAATGTGCCTATAGCTCTCTTCATCTTAGAACACTTTAAAATCTAGTTTTACAATTTTCTGAAATTGGATATACAAAGAATACTAATAATATATAGCCATTATTGACACACTCTTTTTGCAGTGAAATTGTTTTGATGACAAGGCATTAAGCTTTTCCTTGCCAATGAGGAATTTAGAAAATGAGAGCAGGTAAAGGCCGGGCTCACATGGGTGTATGATTACCACCTGTGCTGTACGCCCCTGTGATACAAGGTAAGTTACAGCTAATCAATCAAGTACATTGCCTTATGCAGTTCTGCTCACATTGACATGTCAGAAATGTGTACGTGAGCACAAAAAGAATGTAGCAGGTTTTATTTTGCCACATATATATGCGCTTACGGTTCTCTAAAAACAGATCGATCAGGCATGACAATTTCGCTGCCATATGTGGCAGTACACCGGGCCACTGCTGGCTCCACAGCAGTAAAACGCTGCATGACCCACATAGTGTGTGAGCCCGGCCAAACAGATCAGTCTATTCCTGCCCTCTCTCCTCCTCTACAGCCTTCCAATTAGCCTTAGTGGTGCAATTCAAGTTTTCAACACCCCCTGCCCATACCCCACCCCCAATCGGAGAAGCTATGTGCACTATTTTTTTACCCCCAAAAAAAGTTAGAACATCTGCCTATCCTCTGAACCTCTGTGGTTATTTATTACAAGAATGGGTAGAGAAATTAGACAAATCACGGGAAGACAAAAAGTGAAAAATGTACATTTAGATCAAAATACATGAGAAACAATGTCCATCATATAGGATGATTTAAACCACTAAAAAAGAGATCAATGAAAAAAAGATTTTCACGGTGAAAAACATCCTGTTTGATTAAATTTTTTGTGTGATTCGGGTCCTGACATGTAACAAAGAAAATAATATGCCATTGAATTGACCTACCTGGTAACCTTCTAAGAAGGGCTGGAACATTCTGACTAAGAACATGGCTGCACTCTCCCCATTCTTGGTAAGGACTATTTCAAGTGGTGTTAAGTGAACTATGTCACACTTCGACAGCAGGAAGCTGCCTTCCTCAAAATCCTGCAATGTAAAATAGTTTTTAATAAATACAGAAAGTCTCCTGAAAGTAAAATATACAGAAACATGTCAGAAGATAAAGTCCAAGAAAAACTCAGCAGAGAGGTTGACTGGCCAAAGTCAAAAGAAAGCACTATAGTCATAAGAAAGCACTACGGGCAAAACTCACACGCTAGTGCAAAGCCCAACAGGGTAACATATGACACAGGGATTGAAGAGAAGCTGTCACCTACTTTTAGCTCTATCATTTAAGCTTATGGGCTGAAAGTAGGAGACTCGCTGAGTCCAGGGATGTGTTATACTTATCTTCCCCGTTGTTGCCCCGATGTCAGCGCTGAATGCTGGGCTAAGTAGTCCACCAGTTCTAATTTTATAAAGGGAGCACTACTTAGCAGCGCTCATACCAGGGAACGACGGGATAGGTAAAAAATAACATCCCAGGACTCAGCGGGTCGCCTACTTTCAGCCAATAAGCTTAGCTCTTTTATGCTTCTTTTTTAAAGGAAATCTGTCACCTTTTAGCCCTGTGTTATTTAATATCCCCCAAATCATGCCAGATGTGTCGCTTTTAAGGGAACCTGACATGCTTGTTTTAGTACATACCTCTATAATCATCATTCTGGAATATCTAATTCTTATAATGCTGTTCCTCTGTTATTCCTACTAGAAATTTATCAACAAATTGACACCTAGGTCGCAGTTTGTGGATGCATCCCTAAAGCTCTGACAGTATCAGAATACACACAGTCAAAACCATATATATACACACATACATACAACATAGTCATTGTCAGTAGCTTCCCTCCCCTAGAAGTTGAAACTTTCTCTGTGTGATTGTAACATTTATATAAGTAAATGATTACAATAGCAGAGTAAAAGGATCATTCATTGTGGAGAACTGACTCCTTGTAGGCAGGCTCTAGTACCCTGTCGTATCGCGTCTAGCTTGGATTTAAGATGTGATACGGGCGGGCATGGAGGCTCTAGTACCCTGTTGTACCGCCTTTAGCTTGGATACAAGATGTGATACAGGTGGGCACGGAGGCTCTAGTACCCTGTTGTACCACCTCTAACTTGGATACAAAATGTGAAATAGTGGGCATGAAGGCTCTAGTACCCTGTTGTACCACCTCTAGCTTGGATATAAGATGTTATACGGTGGGCATGGAGGCTCTAGTACCCTGTTGTACCGCCCCTAGCTTGGATACAAGATGTGATAAAGACAGGCATGGATGCTCAAGTACCATGTTATACTGCCTCTAGATTGAATACAAGATGTGATACAGGCGGGTATGGGGGATTTAGTACCTTGTTGGTACCACCTCAAGCTTGGATATCAGATGTGATACAAGTGTGACAATGTTGTGGAGCCATTCCTGTGACACCCTTGTGTGTGTGGCCGAGCATTATCCTGGTGCCTCTCGGAAGCTCTGCCATGAGAGGAACACATGTGGCTGCAGGATGTCCTGAACATATAGCTGAGGTGTCTTTGTCCCTCGTACCACTACTAGGGGGTGACAGACTGCTGTATGCGATGCCCTCCCAGACCATCACATCAGTAGCAGGGGCAGTGTGCTGCTCCACAGAAAAGGCAGGATTGAGGCGCTCACCCCGAGGTCTTCAGACACGAATACGGCAGTCGTCAGCACCCAAACTAAACCTAATTGCTGAAGACAACCCGGTTCCACTCTCTGGCATCCACTATCATTGTTCACGACACCACTGTGAACGGAGGCGATGGTGGGTGTCAAAGGCCTGGAAATGTAATGATGGCACCACCTGGAGTTGAAGCTGCTGGTGCTCGTCGCATGATCAGGCAATCCTCTCTATTGGTGGTCTGTCGAGGACATTCTGAGCCCAATCACCTTGTGTGCCCTCACACATCCACTGGTCCTAATAGTCTGGTCAGAATGGCCCCGATGGGGACAATTTGTTGATATGACCATGCAGCTTCTCACATCCCAATAATGCACCACCTCTCAGATACTGGTAACGGGGTGAGATCTCTTCTCTGCGTCGTAGAGGGGTCCAGTGGTCAACAAGCTCTACACAAGCGGAAGAAGAGGTCACTACACACAAGGAGCCTCTGAGAGTGTTTTATAGGCCAAGGGGGAAACCATTTTAGGGTCTCAGATGACAAAACCGTTTTTATAACTCACACCACAACTCTCATAATTTTTTGTAGTACCCCAGAGTTGGGTACTACAACACTTTTGTGGCCACTTCTCATGACAAATGTGTATATGTCTTTAAATGGTTAATTGTGAGTTAAACTTATGTGCTCCTACAACCTAACCTTGCAGTATTCTGGTAAATCACCCTAATCTCCTTGTGTGTCTGTCAATCACCCTAAGCTAGCCTAGGGATTAGTTATCTAGCTAGCTAGTTGCTAATGCTCAAAAAGTTGACTGTCACAAGGAAATTTAGACCTCTCTCACACATGCGTTCAGAAGACAGCCAGTTCAAAGTCGCTGCGTTTTACTGCGATTTCGCGCTGCATTTTCAAAAACGCATGTTACAGCGCTGGTCAGGGTTTTTTATTAAAGCACCCCATCATTGTGATGAGGTGCATTAAAAAGAGCTAAAATGCGCAAAAATAAAGCAGACCGCACTGAAAAAAATTGCAGCTTTAGAAATGCCGTATTCAAGCACTGGTCCGTGAAGCCCCATTGAAATCAATGAAGGTTTTGTACCGTGGTGTTTGAAATGCCACGTAAAAAGCAGACTGTGTGAGAGCAGCCTTAGAAAGCTAAACCCCAGCAGCACAACGTTAGGCTGGTGGCTTAGTGGCCACAGGGCTTCTGACTGGGACTTTTTGTATCTTTTTGATGTACGTGTAAAACTTTGGTAGAGTGGGAAAGCAGAAGTAGAAGAGAAATTGATGCACATTTATAGAACACCGTGCTGTTGTTAATATGTACACTACATTGCTAAAGCCAGTGACCAGTAATGGTAAGCATATTGTTGATCCTCTCTTGGAAATCTTTACATGCAACAAAATTATCCCCTTGGGTAAAAAAAGGGTTTTGTTTCTTACCTTTTCTTCAAGCCCGGGAAAGAAAATAAATTCTTTGGAAAAGAGGCTTCTCAAGAAGTAAAAGGTCCTGGAAACATCATCTTTAAAAGATAAGAATAAGATTTATGAATATAAATGTTACATAATGATGTAACAGTGATAATGTGAGTTCATTCACCATACTGATGTTCACTATATAATGGCGCAGGCTCTGTGGACATCTGCATTTTTCTCAATGTTATTTTCTTCTGCAGTTATTTTCCCTATTGTATTAAAATCGATATTGATTTCAAGCAGATCTATCAGCGCAATATGCTGCCAGACATAAGGATAGTTTATTCCAGCCACTGCTCAAGGCTTCTAGTGCAAAAACAGCAAAACAAAACTTGGTGTAAAAAAGAATACACTGAATATAGGAAGGAGTTTGATGTTTTCGGGAGGAGAGCACTTTCCTCCTACTTCCCCAGTGATTGACAGACTGCTGGGTACATGTGCACACAAAGCAGCCTGGTAATCACCACCCAAGGGTGGGGAATAGCTCCCTTGATTAAAACATCAGACTCAATTAGGCCTTGACTGGCAATCTACCCGTGAGCCGCTGGCGAGTAGGCCGCTGCAATGGGCGGATTAAAGGGTCGTGCAGACATGAGAAGTTTTTTCAAATTGGACGGGTTGAAGAATGGGACGCTGAAAGAAGGACTCACCCAACCCTGAGGGACAGCAGTGGGTGGGGACGGCCTGGACACTGAACCCCTTCTCTTTGCATCAGTCAGCATATCCTGTGACTGTGAGAAAGGAGCAATGGTGGGTACTAAGAGGAGTTAGAGTCATAGTGCAGCGTGGAGAAGAAGATGGAGAAGAAAAAAGTAAGGCCAACAATCAAAGGGAAGGAGAAGTGAGGAAGGAAGGATAGTAGATAAGAAACAGGTTCCAGAGGCTGCAAGCAACCTGGAG
The DNA here is from genome assembly GCF_035609145.1 of Eleutherodactylus coqui. NCBI lineage: Eukaryota > Metazoa > Chordata > Amphibia > Anura > Eleutherodactylidae > Eleutherodactylus > Eleutherodactylus coqui. The sequence goes on along the minus strand of NC_089839.1, from coordinate 133,560,650 downwards.
GTCTGAAGTGGCAGTTAAGCAGCAAGCCCAGGAGAATGTCAGGTAAGACCACAAATAGGTGAGCACGACAGCTACTAGTCCCCATGACCCCCTAGGCAGGGAACTCCTCTAGTGCAAGCCACAGTGTTCCCCCTAAGGCCATGTTCACATGGGATGAACTTGCTTCAGATTTTTCAAGTAGCAGCAAAGATTGAAAATCCCATCCAGAAGCTGTGGACAAAATCCACATGTAAACTGACCTGTGATGCGAATTTTATATTGATAGTATGTCAAGTTACGCTGAAGATTTTCAGTGGGGCTTCCACCCTTTGTAATTCAAAAGGTGAAATCTGAGGCTCATTTGTAGTCTCCACAGAAAGTGCACAGCGACTCCACCACCCGTGAACACACCCTGAAGTGCTGCCAGACGCTTTATTTATTGGTTTCATATCTGAAGTGAGCAAATGCTGAAAAATAGGAGAACGAGACTACTCCTCTCACTTAAGTCACCGGGTGTCAGCTGACTTCTGCATAGCAGAGTCATGTGTTGTCCAAGTGTATGACTGCTGCAGTCAATCCATGGCCAGGCATGACCACAGCGGTCAGACGCTTGGACAGCAGACAAGTAGTGAAACGGAGCGGTGGGGGAGTGACAAAAGAGGTCTCATATAGGCTGGTTTATTTCTTTGTCAACATTCACCACAGTACAATATTGTACATGGACCGGTGAGATTTATATGCCAGGGCTGCCTTTTAGTACCCATCTGGTGCAGTTGTATTCAGTGTATTCTTTCAGCACTCTTATTAGCCCATTCGGATCTGTATATAAATATAAAAGGTCCATGAAACATACATTTAGCAAGAGTTCTTGTTTGGCATGTATTAACTTTGATTCTTTCCTTTCTTTGCTATACTAAAGACTAGAGATGAGTGAGCGTGGTCGCTCAAGGCTTCTGCTCGAGCAAGTAGCAGTCTTATCGAGTAACTGTGTACTCGCCCGAGAGGCATGCGGGGGGGGGGGGGGGGGGCAGCGAAGGCAAGAGATCTCTCTCACACACAGTTACTGGCTCAAACAGAATCCTTGAGCGATTACGCTCGCTCAGCTCTACTAAAGGCATATCCTGCTACATTTTAAACATTTCTTTTTACCTCCTCTTTGTGGCCAACTGCACTAGTAGATAAGAAAGAAATGCCATCAGTTTTTTGAATACACGTAGATATAAAAAAAAACAGAGAACCCCTGTAATAAATCAATCATCGGAACCCTTGTTTTCATCTATCAAGACCGCTGCAACAAATTCACCACAGTTTTGGTCCCTTTGGATACGGTTTCAAGATACCCGGGAAGTCGCCACCTGGCTACTTAGTCTGTGATACACCCTAAGGTGTCATTTCCCCACCACCTTGCAGCCCACCGTCTGTTCCCCTTGCAGCCGCCACCCCCCCCTTCATCTGTCCCCGTCGCAGCCACCCCGCCTGGCCAGGGTCTAGTATAACCCTCCAGCTCTGCTGTAGCAGTGAACCCCGGCGGTCACATGACCCCCTGGGCTCCCGGAGTGAAAGTTACACTGTACTTTCACTTTCTAGTACACAGTGCTCATTGAGCGCTGTGTAGTCAGGGGAGGAAAAAGGCTAACGGCTGAAACCCATCCTGCCTCTAATTGATTGCAGAGTCAGGAGGCTTAAAGCATCACCGTAATTTTACTATCGGTGGTGCCTAGGACCAGGCGCTGTAAATTTACAGTGCCTGGTCCTTAATATGTTAAAGAAATTTGAGGTTTGCTCCAATTGACTTCTCTAAAGTTAAATTGAAATGTTCTACAATTGATCACTATTGACTTGTACTTGGGTACATTTGAGTGCAGCTTAATATTTCATCGACTTTTGTATGTTATGCTTATTGTCAGTTCTTAATAAAACAGATTGAGCCATAAATCTTTGCATTTGGCTGCATCCTTTTTAATAATAATAATAATAATAATAATAATAATAATAATAATAATGAGATTATTCAGGCTACGAATAAAAAAAAAAGAAACAGGTCCTCATCCCCCAAATTAAAAAAAAACAAAAAAAAACAAAACAGTGCCCTTCTTGTATACGAGCTGTGTCTCATATATTGTAGCTCAATCCCGTTCCCCTAGGTGATTGGAAATGAGTTGCAATACTAGACACAGTTCACAGACAGCGAACTGTCCCAGATCCATCTTTCTTCTAATCCTAGTCAACCCCTTTAATTATAGGTGTAACTTGGTTTTTGCTCTGCGGTGACCATTGGATCATGTAGACACTGTACGCTAGCTTGTTTTTCTCTCAGACATACAGAAGTCTCTAAATCTATGACATCTATTTGCATACATCTGAGAAATATTTACAGCAACTGTATTGAAAAGTGGTTTGAATTACTGTATGGAATGTTCATATGTTTGGAGCAGATCAGTACAAAACATGCACGGTTTGATGTGGATTTTGACAAGATCTGCGTAGCAGATCCGCACCCCTCTCAATTTAAGGAATAAAGTCTGCTGTGAATCCTTTTGTTTTCAGTTATTTTAGTTTTTCAAGACTTCTTCACATGGATGAAAGCAGAATAGCAGACATCCAACTAATCTGAAATGTCGTAACTGAAATCCCTTCTTGGGGGATAATTATTAATTCTCACTAAGCTGGAAGTATAGCGGCTCGTACCTCTTGATGAGCTTGGAGCCATGTTGCAAGCTAGCACCACAAGAGCAGGTCTTGCATAAGTATTGACCATCTGGTTCCTGTAGGAGGCACACATAAGTAAAGTAATAGCGCGAGTGAAGACCTTTTCTTCTGTAAGTACATCATTTGGTCCATTTTCAAATAATACAACTTCTCCATCAGCAATTCTCATAAGATTTGAGTGAAGGTCTACGCTGGCCAGAACCACTTTGCTGGCAGACATATTATCTAGAAAGTAAACAAGACATATTAGCTTCAGGTCTGGTAAGTGTACATACACCCGCGCAAAATTATATACACAGCACTGTGTTCAATCAACAGGTGTGCGAGTGGTCTGGTCTGGTTTCTCATCATGCTACTATTGTAGCTAGTCCAGAAAAATTGCAACACTCCCAACGCAGTCCAAAAAGTGGTTCTGTAGTCACCCACGCGCACAAAAATGTGACATTTCAGCTCACTGGATGGAGCTTTTCTCCATACATTAACACACATACACTGCGTGGTCATTTTTATTAGAGCCCCATCAAGCAGTGCGTTGGACCTCCTTGGCCAACAGAACCGCAGCAATTCATGGTGGCGTTGATTGTACTATTTGTGAAATTGTTCTGCAGGAACATTGGCCCATGCGGACAGGAAGCTTCTTGTAGTTGCAGCAGATTAGATGGGGGTACTGACATGTTTTGAAAAGCCTGTTCTACCTACCTGAGATTCGCTATAGGATTAACATCTGGGGACCGTGAAGGTTAGGGAAGAATAAAAACTTGCTGTCATGTTCTTGAAACCAATACGTGGCTATACAAACCACTTACCGTGGCACGGTACATTGTCCTGCTACAAGCGTCCATCTGCCATAAGGTAAACAGCTGCCAGGAAGAGATGAACTTGCTTGGCCACAATGCTGAGGATGTGCCAAAAATCACCACAACATTCCCCAACAGCTGTCAGGAAAGGTTCACCAAGTGAGTTGGACATATGAACAAGTTAGTTGGAGCATAACAAGCCCTACAAGTTTTTGACATACTGACCCCGACTCTTCTAGCAGTGATGACCAGACCCCATTGGAATTTGCTCAGTTTGCTTGATTTTTCCATTGTAGTGTGGACTCTGAAATTTGTCCATGGAAAGCTTGCTCATTTGGTATTGTACTGCACGCGTCCAATCTTCATACAAGGAAACTCCAATCTTGTAAGGGCAGGTGCCACTAATGATGTTGCTATTCAGGGTATAGTCTGTTAAATACTTTAAATACAGTATGACAGAACACTAATCTGCCAGTTCTTTCCCTCCAGCACAGACTTTACACCTCATCCCTCTCCTACATTTTTTAGGTATACTTAAGTTGTTGTGAACGGCTAATAAACAAAAACTCATGATTAAAAAATAAATAAAAATTATATATATCTATCACATAGTTTTGGACAGCTTCACCTTTCATACAAGAATTGCATTAGGATGGTTTCACACTAGCACTGGGAAATCTGCTTTCCTGCTCTGTTCGGGAATCAGGAAAGGGGAATCCCTGTGTCCGAACAGCGCCGGGCGGACGCCATTGACTATAATGGGGTCCACCCACTTTCCACCCAGCTGCCAGGTTTTTAGATGGAGGAAAAAGCACTGCATGCAGTGATTTTTCTTCTGTTATTTGGACATCTGGCTGGAGGCACTGATGCACATGTGAAACCTGCTTTACCCTCTGTTTGCGAAAATAATTGCTAAATGTTGGGTCTATTTTTGACCTGGGAAATATTCCTGGTGTAAACCTGCAAATGGGAACGGTATGAAGGAGTATTGTGCCCATGTGATACCACCGATTGATCCTTGTCACAAATTATTAACTCCATGGTTTATTTATTGCGGATGTGTTAACCCTCTTGCACCACTGAAAAGCAGCTTCAATACACATTTATTTGAGTACTACCTGATTGCTGCTAACCAAATGAGCAGAAATTATGAACAGCTAATAGGTTACTTACCCGGCCACTCTAGACATCCCCCAAAGGCTTCTGTTAGATCTTTCAGCCAAATCGTTTTGTCAACTAATAGACTGAAGTTCAGTGATGGAACATTTTGTAGTAATATGGCCGCTATCAAGACTCCAGGGCTCAGCACCATATTAGCGATTTGCTGAAGTTCTACTTTATAGGCCACATCAGAGATAAACGTGTGCATTTCCTCCGAAGGTCGTTGAGAAAGATGTCTGAAAAGTTTAAATACCAAAAATTACGGTAATCTCTGGAACAATGATTTCTGCTAATCAGCACGTCATTAAAGGGGTTGTCTCGCGAAAGCAAGTGGGGTTATACACTTCTGTATGGCCATATTAATGCACTTTGTACATCGTGCATTAAATATGAGCCATACAGAAGTTATTCACTTACCTACTCCGTTGCTGGCGTCCCCGTTTCCATAGCTCCGTCTAATTCTGATGTCTTCCGGCGTTTTTAGACGCGCTTGCGCAGTCCGTGCTTCTGCCTGGTGAATGGGGCCGCTCGTGCCGGAGAGCTGGTCACCGCATCGTCATCGTAGCTCCGCCCCGTCACGTGTGCCGATTCCAGCCAATCAGGAGGCTGGAATCGGCAATGGAACGCACAGAGCCCATGGTGCACCATGGGAGAAGACCCGCGGTGCACCATGGGAGAAAACCGCAGTGTATCCCTGGGAAAGGACGGGCGGCCATCTTAGGGAGAAGATTTTTAAAACTTCATATTTCGTCGGATCAGTAAGTAGCAAGCGGTTTAAAAACCGCTTTAAAATGCTATTTTATGCCAGGGGGGGTGACAGGGGGAATGGGGTAATGTTAAATTTTGATGTTTGCCGCAAGACAACCCCTTTAACCCCTTTGTGACCGCTGATACACCTTTTGACGGCCTGTATCGACAGTCTATGTATAAAAAGAGTTCGCGTCGTGACCTCTCTTCATACAACGTGGGCGCCGGCTGTCTCTTACAGCCGATACCCTGAGGCAAATAAGAACAATAAAGTTTTACAATTTATTTTTTTTTTTAAGTAATAAAAATTTCAACCCCCCCCTTGCCATTTTTGTAATAAAAGAATCTAAATAATAAAACAAAGATACATATTTGATATCGCTGCATGCGTAAAAGTCTGATCTATGAAAATAATGCATTATTTACCCCATGCGGTGAACGTCAAAAAAAAGACTGCCAAAAGTGCGCTTTTTTAGTCACACTGTCTCCAAGAATAAAATGCATTAAGAAGCGATCAAAAAGTCGTATGTATTTCAAAATGGTACCATCGCAAATTACAGGACGTCTTGCAAAAAATGAGCCCTCGCGCAACTATGTCAACAGAAAAATTTTAAAAGTTATTGCGCACAAAAGATCGCAGCAGAAAATAATTTTTAAAAATGTAAACATCTTTGAAAAAGAATACAAGTAGTACAGAAAAAAATGAATAAATAAAACTATATAAGCTTGGTATCATAGTAATTGTACTGACCCATAGAATCAAGTTATCATGTCATTTTTGTTGCAGTTTGTGCGCCGGAGAAACAAGATGCACTGAAAGCGGTGGAATTTCTTTTTTTTTAAATTTTATTCTACTTTTTAAAAGTTTTTCAGTACATTATATGGTACCATTAAAAAGTACCATTGAAAAATACAACTTGTCCGGCAAAAAAACAAGCAGTCGATTGATAAATAAAGCGGCAGGAAAAAAAGAAAATGGAAAAACAAAAAAAAAAAAATCTTGGTCACTAAGGGGTTAAACTCATCAGAACGCCTTCTTCACATCCAATCAGGAATATTGGAGCATATCTGCATCAGGTAAGAACTACCAATGAGGAATTAATAAAACATTAAACACAAGCGAAGAGAATTTTTATCTACTAATAAGAAGCTACAAATACCTGGGAATAAGATTATATTGAGAGCGATTTAGTTTTCCAGATGCCAGCGACCGCAATGACATGGGTTCCCCAAAAAATATGTGAATACTTCCAAAGTCGTCACTAAGAATTTTCCTGGCTTTGATCAATCCCTGCAGGAAGACATGGCAATGAAATCATGCACAGTGTCAGTATTTAAGCAGTGACAGGTCATTTAGATGACAGAAATCTTACCGATGTGGATTCCTTTGGTTTTGGTACTCCAAGGAGCTCATAGGCATAGAGGGACTCCTCTAGTACTCTCTCATAGCTTATACTGACTGGTACCAGGTGAGTATCAAACACTTCTCCTTTAAAAAATGGTTCCATGACTACACTTAGAAGTCCTGCAATAAATCCAAAGAATAGGTTAAAACAGTATAAAATTATAGGCTGGCTATCAGAACGGTAATCGTGGAGCTCAAGTTGATGCACTACAGGGACCCAGGAAGATAAATACAAATGTCTTTATTTTGTAGTCCACAAATAGAAAGACATATTTTGCTGTTGTACCAACAGCTTCCTCAGGTATGACTGTTAAAAGTAGGGATTGAAGAGGAAGGAAAAGGGTGGAGAAAAACACAACAGACTGAGCCCTGGGTGTGACCAAAAAGCCTTGAAGAGGGTTATCAGTAGAAAGTATGGTGGAGGTGCTGCCAACCAGGTAAACCCAGCAATGGTAGGCAGATTAGATCAACAGGGACATACATATAGCCAAATTGGGGACTGAAGTGGATGTGGGAAATTCCAGCAACATTCCCCTAATATCTTGTGTACCTAAGGATAAATCTTCTACTCTGTCCAATAAATCCCAGATTGCGAATTTGTCCTTTCACGAGCTAACTTATGCTAAAGAACAGGTCCTTATTAAAGGCTTATCCTTTGTACCCAGCCCGGCATTTTCTCATTTTGCTCGGATATGGTCTTTTTCCAAACTGAATGCGATTCTTTGTAAGCTAGATTTAAAACTAGAGGATATCCTACTCACATTCTGAAGAAAGCATATAAGCGTGCCTGCTCTGATGACAGAGATAGATTTTTGAGACCTATTACAAGTACATAAATGGAATCCATACAAATCAGATATATTGGTACATTTGATGGATATACCACACAGATTACCAAAACTCTCCCTAAATATTGGCCTATAATACTCGCTGATTCTAATTTGAAGGACGTATTGAAGGACGTACTGAACATCCTGGCATTACATTCAGAAGGGGTGTTCACGATTTATTAGTCAAGAGCCACCTTGGATGTCATTGATGTTAGAAAACTCAGACACAATGTAATGCCCAGACTGGATGTTCACCTTGTTGAGAGTGCATCTTTTGCCCCTATGTTGATTCGACCAACATCTTTGTGAACCGTATTAATGGCAAAACATACTATACCATATTAAACCGCCCATAAATTGTTGTAGCAAGGGCAAAAATTTATGTTGGAAAAACTAGCCAAGAAATGAGGAAAAGAATGTCAGGACATCTTGGCACTATCTGGACAAAAAAAAAAAGATACATCACTGGATCGCCATATTATTAAAATCCATGGTGGTGACCTTTATTGCTTGAGATTCATACGCCTCAGTCAGATTTTATTGGGGCCTCAAATTGAGACGTTAGGAATCTGGATGGATTTTTAGGTTGAAATCCATGAGCCCTACTGGTCTTAATGAAGATTTTCCAGAGTCTCCATTTATATAATCCTTCTGGCTGATATCAATTTCCTATATATGGATTGATCTGATATATTTTGTTTATAATTTTTTAATTAGAATTGTGTTTGTATGACCCGGAGTATTACTAGGTCCACTAAGGTGATGGTGTGTGGGATAAGGAGTGCTTGCTGCTAGTGGACTACCTTCAAAATGGTTCCACTATCAATGCAAGGTATTACATTGAACTTTTGGACCAACTGAAGTCAGCTCTGAAGGTCAAAAGGCACAGCAAGCTGTCCAAAAGAATCTTGTTCCTGCAAGACAACGCCTCCGCTCACACTGCACAATCGACCATCGAAAACTGGTGGAGCTAGGCTTCCAGCTGGTTGACCACCCACCTTATTCACCAGATCTAGCTCCCTCCGACTATCATCTGTTTCCAAACCTGAAGAAACACCTCAAATTTCACCCCATTTCTGATGCCATGGCTGCTACAGATGACTGGTTTGAGGCATAACCAAAATCCTTCTTTTTGCAAGGCTTACAGAACTTGGAACACCAATGTAAAAAGTGTGTTGACATCAGTGGAGAGTATGTGGAATAAATGTAAAGTTTCCCATCTCGTTTCTTTCTGGGTAAAGCCAAAGACTTATCAGCAGCCCCTCGTATAGGCTGCTCTGGGTTCTCCTCTGATCTTCCACTAGGTGCTTACTGGTACCTGGATCCAGCCACACATATGGCATCTGTAGACCATGGAGTTCCCCTGGCAAGGGGAATTCCACCTCCTTGAGTAGCTATTCCAGGAATGTCGTGTGGCATGGAGTACACTGATGCCATTGCTGTTTCATCCACTTGGAGGTCAGAAACAGATATCCACCCTTTCCTGTATTCTGTAAAATGTATTCTGTATCTGGTGTTCTGTGCTGGTAGAGTTCCTGGTCAACTTGTTTTGGTGTTCAGCAGCCACATCCACTCCTACTGATTCCTCAAACCATGAAAGTCTATGGATCCTGGCAGTGTATAGATCCCCCTAGTCTGGCTAGGAATATACCCTCTTCTAAGACACCATGTGGCAAGGCCTCTTGCAAAGAATGTGCTAGTGGCATCCTACAAAACTCCATTGTGCCCGAAATGTACAGAGAAGTTGGTTACAGAAGATTCTCCCAATCTTCTCAACAGCATGCAGTCTTTGATAAAGAAAAACATTGACTCTGCCATTGATCACTATTCTCCTTCTCTTGACAAGAACTCCTACATCTACTGTCAGACCTCGAGAGCTGAGTCCATTAGACCTGGATAATGAGACAGACATCAAGATATTGTTTGTAAGATGAATCAGATTCCTCTAGTGATACCTTGAACCGTCCTATCGATTTTACAGAAGGACCACAGTTTGTCCTGTGTGAGACGTTCCAAGGCCTTGGTGATAGAAGAAGGGAGTTATCGATCTCCAAAATTGTCAGGAAACAAACTGCCAGGGAATGGAGAGATCCTGAAAAAGCTCTACAATTTCCTGAACCTTATGGGCAATAGGTATTTATTAGCATTTTTCTAGATTCTCCCCAGTTAACTTCCTTTCTTCCCCCAAAAGTCATTGGTTTTAAAGATTTCTTCCTTCCATTACACCACACTAGTTCCATCAGAGACTTTATGATGGTTGGCCAGTTGACCTCCACAATCCCAGCAGTCAGATGGGCTCAAGGCCCATTCAAGGCCTCTGCAATCCTTCCTTCTGTCATCTTGGTATAAAAACAAAACAAAAAAAAAAAAGACATTCCCTCAAGGTAAAGGCTTGTTAGGTTGGTGACTTGTCAGAGAGAACCTGCAGGGAGGGGTTTTCCAGAACCAGCAGAATCAAATAGGGATTACACAACCATTGCCAGCACGCAAAGTTGTGGAGCCCATACATTTCAGTCCATGGTGCAAAGCACATGGTACCAGTCTGTGAGCCAGGCTCCTCCAATCTCAGGGTGCTTTTAGCAGTCTGGAAATCTTTCAGGGCTCTAGCTCTTTCCATAAAAGTAAGTTATGTGAAAAATACTTTTGGACAGTGTGATCACAGGTGCTTGCATAAACCAATAGAGGGGGCACAAGAAGCTTTCTTTGGTATGATCTTCTCTTGGGCAGAAATGATTATCTACATGTGCACAATCCACCTAAGAAGCAAAGAGGAGAGGGAGACTGCATTTGAAACTCAAGATAAAGCTTCAAACTCACAAAGAAATTGGAATTGCCAAGTCTGGACTTATTTGTCACAAGAAAGAACTGCCAAGTCCCAAGTTTTTTCTCTCTGTCCCACTTTAACCAGCCACTCCAGATGGATACCGTCTCTCAGACCTGGCCAAAGGATCTCCTCTATGCGTTTTCCCCATTTCAAGTATAAAGATTCTGAAGGAAAAGGTGCAAATGACCTTGACTGCTCCTCAATGGCCAAAAAGAACTTAGCCCCCTACTTCCTCATTTGTCACCAGAGAATTACTGGACTCTGCCTCTCCCTTACCAGACCTAATCCAGTACAATGGTTAGCTTATTTATCACTTCAAAATAACAACCCAGAGACTGAAGGAGCCATCCTGAGCAAAAAAGGACCTTGAAGCTGTCATTTCTATTCTACTGCATGGCCACAAGCCATGGCACCTTCATTTTCTTTGCAGAGATAAATAGCATCTTCCTGAACAACTAGTTTTCTCTACACCTGAAATTTTTTAAATTAGGCCTAGACAAAGGTCCAAAAGCCTGCCCTCTTAAGATTCTGGCGGCTACTTTGAGTGCTTTCTTTGACTTCAAATTACTTGATAACTTCTTAGTCAGAGGTTTCACTAAAGGCTCTATGAAACTCTGTTCTTTCTTTTGTTATGCCACAGTGGAACCCTGACCTAGTGCTCTCTGCCCACTCAGATATCCCACATTTGAGCCTGTTGCGGAAGTGCTCTAATGTTCTTGACCACTAAGACTACTTTTTTGCATGTTATAACCATGGCAAAAAAGTTGGCAAGCTTCTGGTTCTCTCGTGCATGGCTCCATACCTCCCCCTCTTAGAAAATCCAGTTATTCTGAGACACCAGTCTTAGTTTTTTGCTAAACTGGCACAGATTTCCACTGCCAACAAGAAGTCTGATTGCCTTCTTTCTGTGCTAATTCTTCTACAAAAATCAAGAGGGAATTCCATACACTGGATGTGCAGAAATATGTTCTTATGCATTTCCAGATAACTTAAGAATTTAGTCCAACCATCATCTTTTCTAATATAAAGACAGAAACAAATGTGTGACAGGTAAGACCACTGTTGCCCATTGGCTTATGCTCACCATTTCATCTTGCTATCCAGCTCGCAACAATAAGATTTTTGTACTTCCTGTAAAAAAAAATCTTTTCCTCCTCGCGTTCACTGGGGGACATAGCTTGGTTATAGCTACTGCTACTAGGAGGCAGACACTAAGCAGAAAAAGTGATTGTATACAAGTACAGGTGCTCCCCGACTTGCGAACAGGTTCCGTTCCGGGAGCCCGTTCGCAAGTCCGTTTTGTTCGCAAGTCGAACACATGCTTGTATGGAGCGGGATCGCGGGTGGATCCCGCTCCATACAACGTCGGGTGCAGGCTGTTCTTACAGCGGGCACCCGGCGGCAGCAGTTCCGACGAGCCACGCCGCTTGTCAGAACCGTTAACACTTTAAATACCGCTCTGACAGCGGTATTTAAAGTGTTAACAGTTCTGACGAGCGGCGCGTCGGAACTGCTGCCGCCGGGTGTCCGCTGTAAGAAGCAGCCGGCACCCGACGTTCAGGGGGCCCGTACAGCGTCCCACGATGAGATCGCGGGACGCTGTGTGGTTGCTAGGCAGCCGGGGACCTCCTGAAAGGCCCCAGGGCTGCCTATGCAGAGTGCCTATCAAGCGCACGGCTTGATAGGCGCTCTGCATAGACAGCCCTAGGGCCTTTCAGAAGGCCTCCGGCTGCCTAGCAACCGCGATCTGACCGGACAGGCTTCTATCAGGCTTGATAGAAGCTTGTCCGGTCCCTGCACAGTATGATGTAATGCCATAGCATTACATCATACTGTGCAGGACAGATAGTTCGTATCTAGCGAAATTCGTAACTCGAATGTTCGCAAGTCGGGGACTATCTGTAGTAGGAGCAACAGAGTAGGATATGAAAAACGTACAAATAATGTAATGTATACAAACATTAACAATTAAACTGTAACAGTGGAGAACCATGTGTAACTCCAGGAAAAAAAAAACTCTCCAACAAGGAGGGAGATATAAAACAAGTCTCAACAAACTGGATGGGTGCTGTGTCCCCCAATGAACAAGCAGAGAAAATTTTTTACGGCAATTCAAATTTTCTTGTCCATGTCTTTGGAGGATGCAGCTTAGACTGTTGGATGTTCTAGAGCAGTCCACGGGATGGGAAAAATATGTAAGAAAACATACGGTCAGTTAGTGCATCTAGGCTCAAGTTAATGTCCCAAGGTGGAAATGGTAAACAATAGGGAGGAGCAGCATGGGCAACTCCCTGTATGAAGGTGTGGACGGCCGAAAAGGATGGACAGGGCTGATACCTGCCCTTTCAGGGAGCTGAGGTCCAAGCCCGTGTCTAGACCTGCCTGGAGAAAAGAAAGGTGTTAGGAAAGAGAAAAATGTATGGGGTGAAGACCATGCTGTTCGCACCAGAGCAAGAAAGCTTTCCACACCCAATAGTAAAACACGAGAGGAGGAGGTTTTCCTAACTTTCATTATAGTCTGATTGACAGGTGCAGTAAAACCCCGATCCTTCAGGATTGCAGCTTCAACCACCACACTGTTAAATAAAGCATGGCTAAACTCGGGTGGAAGAGGGGTCCCAACAAGAGAAGATTGTCTTGAAGTGGAAGGCGCTAAAGAGAGTCAACATGTAGGTCAACTAGATCCGCATATCATGCGTGTTAAAGCCAGTTTGAAGCCATGATTACCACTGGAAGACATTCTTGTTTGATTTTCTTGAGAAAGCGAGCAATGAGCAGGAACAGTGTAAATATGTAGAGGAACTTGAAGTCTGTCCACTGAAGTAGGAGAGCATCCACCGCCTGTGCTTGAGGATCCTTTGACCTGGACACGAAGGTTGGTCTCTGGCAATTGACTCTGGATGCCATCATGTTGATGGCTGGGAGACCACATCTGCAGCACACGACTTGAAAGACATCGGGGAGGAGCATTTCCGCCCATGCGAGGATTTTTTCCGCTTCCTCCATGACTGCTGAGCTGCAGGTTATGATGATTTATACAGCCGTTGTATTGTCCATTTGGACACGGACTGGGAACCCCGACACTTATTGTGCAAAGAGATGGAGTGACAGTAGTGTGTCCCAAAAGGTCCAGCACATTTATTGGGAGCGACAACTCCTGTACTGTCAACTTCCCCTTGAGTTGTATAACACCCCTCCCCATCCGAGGAGACTGGCGTCTGTCATCAGCACCAACCACTGTAGTGTCAGGTAGGATCGCCTTTGGTAAACTAGAGGGAATTCCAGCCACCAGTGGAGGGAGTGACGAAGCATACAGGGAAGTCGGAGGGTTGTCCACAGAAATCGGGTGTGAAATTGGCTGAATGGAATTGCCTCAAAAAGCAGGGACCATTAAACCTAGGACTCTCCTACATGGAGTGTACCTGTGTCTGGAGAAATTGAAGTTTCTGCAATGGTAGAAGAACACGGGAACTTATTGTGTTAAGGACCAGGCACAGAAATTCCAGACGTTGAGAAGGGAAGAGCAGACATGGGGTAGTTGATAATCCACCAGAAACTAAACAGAGTGTCTAGGGTGATGTGGAGACTTTCCAAAGTGGCTGAGTGGGAAGGTCCCTTCACTATGATGCCGCTGAAATAGGAGATAGCAACAATCCCTATAGAGCGTAAAACTGTCATCACTGCCACCAACACTTTTGTAAACACCTTCAAAGTGATGGTCAATCCGAAAGAGAGCCACAAACTAGTACTGTAACAAACGAAGGGTGAACAGCAGAAAGTCTTGATGCACTCTACAGATGGGCACATGGAGCTATGTGCCCTTCATGTCGATCGACACCAGGAATTCGCCTTGTTCCATGGATGCAAATAAAACATGGCAATAAACACTTTTGAAGTGCCGGAAGAAGGGAATGGTTTATAGAGCGACAGACACAAAATCCAAAGCAGAACCACACTGCAAACTATAATATTTGATTAGTATACATTGTATTGACAGCAACCTTGTGTAACCGGAATACCCCTTTAAGCTTTCATTCATATATTGTGCTCTGCCAGTTTCACCACAGTCTAGAGAGTGTAGATTAATCAGTTAAAAAGCACCCACTGGCCTTTGTTTTTTACAGTATTTCCCATTTATGGTATACTAGCTGATATACCCGGCTTCGCCAGAGTTAATTTGGTACTGGTGTTTATCTGGTGTTCACACGGAAAATCTTATGAAGTCGTGGTTACTTTAGAGATACCGGAAAAACATATGTTCACCATTTTGCATAGTTTTCTGCGTTACCCAGGAAACACCACGTGGAGGTAACCATGCGATGTTTCCTTTATATAAAATGACATCAGGAAGTGAGATAACTAAATTTCATACGTAAAATTTTGACGCTAATTCTTTTGCACTTAGAATTGAATAATCGAATTGGGACCCATTAACTTTTCCTATTTATGACATAATCAATGCTCGTGCCAAATTTCACGTTTCTATGACACCGGAAAGTGAGAAAATTACATTCCGTACGTAAAACTTGGACGCCAATTCTTTTGCGCATAGAATTGAATAATCGAGTTGGGACCCATTAGCTTTTCCTATTTATGACATAAATCAATACTCGTGACAAATGTCACGTTTCTATGACACCGGAAAGTGAGAAAATTACATTCCGTACGTAAAATTTGGACGCTAATTCTTTGGCGCTTAGAATTGAATAATCGAGATGGGACCCATTAGCTTTTCCTATTTATGACATAATCAATGCAGGTGCCAAATTTTAAGTTTCTATGACATTGGGAAGTGAGAGATTTAGATTCCGTATGCAAAATTTCGACGCCAATTCTTTTGCGCTAGAATTGAATAGTCGAGTTGGGACCCAATTACTTTTCCTATTTTGGAGATAATCTATGCTTGTAGCAAATTTCATGTTTCTACGACATTGGGAAGTTGGAGAACTTTTGGCGAGTCAGTGAGTGAGTGAGTGAGTGAGTGAGTGAGTGAGTGAGTGAGTGAGTGAGTCAGTGAGTGAGTCAGTGAGTGAGTCAGTGAGTGAGTCAGTGAGTGAGTCAGTGAGTGAGTCAGTGAGTGAGTCAGTGAGTGAGTCAGTGAGTGAGTCAGTGAGTGAGTCAGTGAGTGAGTCAGTCAGTGAGTCAGTCAGTGAGTCAGTCAGTGAGTCAGTCAGTGAGGGCTTTCGTCATATATATATATATATATATATATATATATATATATATATATATATATATATATATATATATATATATATATAGATTTAAAGACAATATGCTTATACATACCAAATTTGGGTGCTAATGTCTTGCAAGTTCTGCTTCTTTGACCTTCAAGAAAGAACTCTACTGGAGCATATCCATTCTGTGAGAGAGAATTTCCAGTTACTATGAAATGTAATCAAACACCATCACAAGCTATTGTGTTAAGGCCCATTTAGACACAACGATTATCGCTTAAAAGATGTCTTTTGAGCGATTATTGAGCCATAATCGTTGTGTCATTTACAGCACACATTGAGCGATCACCTTGCACTTCGAGTGGAGGATGCAGAAGACAAGCGGGACCGCTTGTCCTCTGCATCCAGCTGTTTCCTGTTTGGAGCGTCCATCTGTTAAACAGTCAGGCGCTCCGAGCGGAGAATGCAGAAGACAAGCGGGGTGTCCCCGCTTGTCTTCCCTGCTCAGAGCACCCGGCTGTTATACAGCTGAGCGTTCTGAGCGGAGGATGCAGAAAACAAGCAGGGTGTCCCCGCTTGTCTTCTGCATCCAGCTGTTCCCCGCTCAGAGTACCCGGCTGTTATATAGTCGAACGTTCCGAGTGGAGGATGCAGAAGACAAGCGGGGTGTCCCCGCTTGTCTTCTGCATTCAGCTGTTCTCTGCTAGGAGCTCCCGGCTGTTATACAGCCAAGCGCTCTGAGCATGGAGAACAGAGCTGGACCGCTTTGTTCTTCATACCCGGCCTCTCATCAACTGAAACAATAGTATCAATTGTATCTCGCTGTGAATCCCTGATAAGGCTCATCGTCTTCCAGTATGTTGAAAGACAATGCTGAGCGACGGCTTAGCGAGAAATTGCACGATGCCCGTGCAGTTACACACAACTATTATCGCTCAAAAGACGGCTTTTGAGCGAATTGTGAGCGATAATCGTTGCGTCTAAAGGGCCTTTGCTTCTTCAATAAACATTTACCTTAACAGGTAAATATAATTTTTAATAATTTCATCTAAAATGAAAAGGCTACAAGACAAACACACACAAATAAAGAAAAAATAATAACTACTGCAATAAATTGTCACCTACAATCCCCTTTGGCTTTTCAAAATTGGACACATAGAGGCATCACTAAGGTTCACCATTTACTCTCTTGGGAAGGTGTGACCACATTCCCTATCCTACAGAAAAATAAGGACATGCCACCCTCGGAAATATTCCGTTATTTACAGTTAAAAAACTGGCCATCCTCCTTATTGAAAAATACAGACTCTCCGTACACCCTTACCCCCTTCTAATCCTTCTGACTTAAAACACCCGCAGGCAAAAGGTCTCATCTCTCAAATATACTCGAATCTTGTTCACACCACTTACCGCACACAATTATCATATGTAGCCAGGTGGGAGCGGGACTTGGGGGATGTTCTAAGTGAGGAGGAGTGGTCTCAGATTTGGAGTTCTACCAATCAAGGGGTCCGTAACATATTAATGTTAGAAACCTCACATAAAATCCTCCTTCGCTGGTATTTGGTCCCAACACGAATTGCACATGCGGTCCCTGGCTTCTCTAAAGAATGTTTCAGAGGTTGTTCTTCCCCTGGAGACATGCTCCATATATGGTGGTCCTGCCCCAGAGTCAAAAGACTTTGGATTAGAACATACTCCCTAATCTATTCAGTAACGTACCATAACCTGCGCAAAAATTCTTGGGAGGCCCTGTTGAACAAAAAGATCAAGAATATATTCCCAAATTCCAGAAAATTGATTTCTTTCCTCTTCTTAGCCACAAAAAAACCATTGCCCATTCCTGGCGTAAAGCTTCACTAGATTTTTCTGAAGTTAAACACCGCATGAATTGGTATTTGATAAATTAAAGGCTACCCTCGATAGCAGAAGATGAAAATGATACATTTTTTAGTATATGGACTCCATGGATAAATTATGCCCTCCCTACGACGGGGATGAACCTACTAATCTAAATATGATTTCTTGGTGCCTTTGCCCCTACAGTCGGCAGTCCTGAGAGAGAGGGAATACTCCCCCACCCCACCATCCAACCCTTCCCCTTTTCCCCCCTGACATACTATTTGGCCCAGGCCAGGCCATTGTTACTTACTGTATAATGTTTTTCCGGAAACTCGCACTGACAGCTGTGAATTAAAATAACGACTGTTTGCTATTACTTTGTTATACACCCATTTAGAAGATACAAGGCTTGTAACTACTCTTTTACATTAAGACTGGAAATTTTTCCATACTACTGTACCCTTGTATGTATGCATAATTGAAAACTCAATAAAAATTGTTCAAAAAAAAAAATTGTCACCTACAATTCATATGGAACAATGTGGCCTGGAAGCACACTATTATGCTTGGCAAAAGAGTGGAATATGCCCATTTATAAGTCAAAGGATTATGTGTGCTGCTCTACGATTCACAGACCCTACCCTATGCAGGGGGTGATTTTAATTGCAGTATCACCACTGGTAAACATCCAAAATTCACTTGAATATAAAGAGTGTGAGGATAAGATAGCCTCAGTGATTCGTGGTTCATATCAATCAGAGTTTAATGGTTTATGGCTCGACGCGTTTCAGCAGTTTGATCGCCTCATCAGGAACCTATTGTGAACCGGTTTGACGTATTTAGCAAAAATATGCTCACATAGGGCTATACACACTAGGTGCTGTGCCAGTATGGAATATCATGGTATTATGATATTATACCGTACCCGTATTATGAACAGCAGCCCACCTTACAATGAAAATGAGCTACGCTACCTTACCCTATAGGGGGGGAAAGGTATCCCTAGACGGAGACCCGGATGAGGTGTCCCCGGGGTAGGTCCCTAATAAGACAGTTCTTATGCTGAGCTAATACTCAATCTGTCTAGTGGAGAAGCTACCCCTAATAGCTGTAGAGCAGATCTAATACTATTAAGACCTAATATGTCTAGTAGAGGAACCTACTCCTAATAGCTATGAAGCAGAGAGAATAAATCCCTATGTAGTTCTATATAGATAAACTACTGCTTCAGATAGCTGTTAAGACAAAGTGCCTTAATACTAATGCTCATCTGTTATATAGAAATGGTAGCGAGAAACAGTACCAAAATAATAAAAGGACAGGCAGCATAACCCCCAGCCTTAGTGGTAGACTCTTAACTGCACCCAGTAGAAACAAGAGGGCAAACTGTGGTAATGAATGTGATCATGGAGTTGACAGAGTAAGTGGTCCAAGCCCCCCACTGCAGACGCCAGACCTGCCTAGCAAGTGCTCCAGCACGCTCCATAGGAAATGCGGTGTAGTCAGTGTGCCAAACGGTGGTCCGTCTGTAGCCCCTGCACAAACCGGAGGTCCGTCTGCAGCTCCTGCACCACAAATAGGCCTATACAGACCCCAAAAGCTGAGGCGTAAATGAGGAGTTTGCATGGAGAAGGGAAACCTCTGATTGAGGTTCAGAGGATGATCAATCGGATCAGCACAAGGTATCAGAGGGAGAAGGGGAAAGGCTCTGACCCTCTCTGTAGTTTGCGGCCTAGTAGGCGACATTGAGGCCTGGGTCTCAATTAGACAAACAACTGGATTGCGCCCCAAGACTACCATAAGAAGGGCACGCCAGAGCCCAGGAGTAGTAATGGGCCAAGGAGACTCAGGGGAACAGAGAGTGCTGACAAAGTTGGGAGAGTTATCGTGGTTGGCACCAAGAGGAAGGTAGAGACATGTGGAGGTGACATAGATGCATGTGGAAGAAAAAAGTAAACAAGACTGGGTTACCCGTGGTACGTAGAAGGGAAAAGGCAGAATGTTGAGAGTATGGGGAGAAAACCAAAGTATTAGGGGGGTAGGGGGTAAAAGAGCATACCCACTTCCCCTTTATCACCTTCTCTTCCGCTCTCTCAATGTATCAGCAGGGTTACCTCTTCAGCGACTTTGACATAGTGGTGAGAGGTCGCTGCATATGAAAAAGCAGGCAGGAAACCTCAGGAGACCCCCCTGGTTTATGGAAGCAGAGTAGTTAGAGCTACTCTGGTCCATTTTGCCTTCTTGGAGGAGGAAGTGGCAGCATTTCTGATGCAGCACTGTTTGCCCTCTCCACTTGGGGACTATCTGGGAAGTTGGAAAGTTAGCTCATCCCCGAATCTCACCTAGAGGGGAATAAAAGAAACAACAAAAAAGACACACGACCTGCAGAGCTAGAGGGGTATAGCTCATGGGAGGAACTCTTTTATGCTTAGTGTCACCTCCTAGTGGCAGAACCTACACCCAAGGTCGTGCTGTGTCGCCTAATGACAGTCAAGAAAATCTGCTACATCATGTAAGACATGATGAAATAGTATAACATATGGTATATTCTGTTTAGGTAATCAATAAAGAAACGAGTATTCAGTTTACTAACCCGCAACATTGTCTTAACATACTCAGCGAATACTGCCCAGTAAAGTTTGTTTCCACGAAATGTGCGTCTCATGAAGAAGGCACCAGACATTCGTAGTAATTCTCCCACAATCTTCATTCCCATGAAATCTAAAATATATAATAAAATAATTCGACCACATTATTTTCTGCTGGCCTATTCTGTCTTCTCCACTTTCCTGATGCTCATTGTTTTCCAAATTGATCTGATAATTCATAGACCTTGGTAATCCTGCATTTGTTTTCAACCCATTAAACACATAAGAGTAGAAGACAGGGCACAGACAACCAGTAACTAGACCCCTGCTAAAGATATGATACTCGCAAATTTGTATATATATATTTTTTTGCACCCTGATAAATTTATACACACTATTTTTTAATAATCTGCACCTCATAAGGTCCAGGAAAATTTATGTTATATGAATTATGCATACAAATTAAACTCCAGTAGTGCAAAAAAAGGGATAAAGCATACACTAATGCAACAGAAGCACAATGACGTCTACTTACCCATTCCAGCCGCAATAACGGGAAGTGCCAGATCATATGTGTACAGAATGTATGACATCATCAAAAAGTCAACATAACTCCGATGACTGGGCAACAGCACAACCGGATGATCTTGAATAGCTTGAGCCAACTGAAAAAAAAAAAAAAAAAATCACAATCAAATCAATGTAAACATATGTTAATATTTTAACTAAATCATATGTTTTAATATTTAATTTACCTGCAGGGATAATGATATTTGCCTGTTTTATGTGGCATCCATTTATGATAACCAACAGACTACACTGGCAGTTTATCACCTTTTAATTAATCAGAAACTAATAAAGGAGGAAAAAACGATATGGTTAAAACTTATGGTTGTTATTTCTGCAAAAAAGATCACAGCAAGTTAAAGAGGACGTGTCAGTTCAGATGTGACACCATTAAAGGGGTTCTGACATAAAAAAAAAAAATTTGTACTCATCTTGCCTGGCCCGATCGCCAGGCATGTCCCCTCCAGCCGGCATCTTCTTCTGTGCCTTTAAAGCAGAGCAGGAGCGGTCAAAATGACCGCTTCCGGCTCTGCTCCGTCCGTCAGGCACTTCCGAGGTGAACGGACGGACCGCCCACAGCATGCATGTCACAAGCAGTGCTTGCTGTGGGCGGCCCGTCCGTCCTGCTGAACTCCGGAGTGCTGCGCATGCGCAGTGGAGACGCAGCCCGTCCTGACTCCTGTCAGAGGGCACCTCTCCACTGCGCATGCGCGCGATCCCGGAGCGGCGCGGCTCGTGCAGACAGAAGAGGAGGAACAGCGCCTGCCGGGAGATGACCCCCCCGATGTCAACAACAACAGAAGAACAGGTAAGTATTATCTTTTTATGCTTTAGCAGCCATTAAACCATGGGTTCCCTGCGTCCATTAGGCACACCAGGGAACAATGGCTGCTAAAGCATAAAAACATTATCTGTGTCAGAACCCCTTTAACCTCTTAGTGACCAAGCCTGTTTGCGCCTTAAAGGGGTTGTCCCGCGCCGAAACGGTTTTTTTTTTTTTTCAATAGCCCCCCCGTTTGGCGCGAGACAAACCCGATGCAGGGGTTTAAAAAAAAACAAAAAACGGATAGTACTTACCCGAATCCCCGCGCTCCGGTGACTTCTTACTTACCTTGCGAAGATGGCCGCCGGGATCTTCACCCACGGTGGACCGCAGGTCTTCTCCCATGGTGCACCGTGGGCTCTGTGCGTTCCATTGCCGATTCCAGCCTCCTGATTGGCTGGAATCGGCACACGTGACGGGGCGGAGCTACGAGGAGCAGCTCTCCGGCACGAGCGGCCCCATTCAGAAGGGAGAAGACCGGACTGCGCAAGCGCGTCTAATCGGGCGATTAGACGCTGAAATTAGACGGCACCATGGAGACGAGGACGCTAGCAACGGAACAGGTAAGTGAATAACTTCTGTATGGCTCATAATTAATGCACGATGTACATTACAAAGTGCATTAATATGGCCATACAGAAGTGCTGAACCCCACTTGCTTTCGCGGGACAACGCCCTTAATGACCAGGCCAAATTTTGCAAATCTGACATGTGTCACTTTAACATGGAAAAACACCAGAAAGGTTTTGCATATCCAAGCGATTCTGACATTGTTTTTTCGCCACAAGTTGTACTTCATTTAGGCGGAAAAAAAAGACCGATAGAATTTGTGTTTATTTATTAAAAGCGCCAAAATTGGGGAAAAATTTTTAAAAAATCGTCATTTTTTCACATTTCCAACTGCAATAGCTCAAATATGTGCAAACATAATATAGAAATTTTTGCTAAGATATATATTTCCATCCGTTTACTTTATTTTGGGCGCACATTGGAAAAACATTTTTTTTTTAACCATTTAGGAGACGTACAAATGTAACATTACTTTTCAGCATTTTGAGGAACACTTTGTTTTCCTACACCAAGCCAAGATTGGAAAGGCTCATAGGAGTCAAAATGATAGATACCCCCACAAGTGACCCCATTTAAAAACTACACCCCTTAGCGTATTCACTGAGGGGTGTCATGAGTATTTTAACCCCACTGTTTTTTTTTTCAGGAATCAATGCAATTTAGAAGAGAAAAACTAAAATTTCATATTTTTGCAAATATGTCATTTTAAAGACAGGACTTTTTTCTATAATACACATGAAAATGAGGATTTGCACCCCAGAATGGATACCCCTGTTTGTCCCGTGCTCAGAAACATACCCATTGTGGCCCTAGTATTACGTCTGTATGCACAATGGGGCCTAAGATGAAAGGAGCTTTCGGAACAGAAATTTTGCTTGAAGGAGATTTAGGCCCTATGGCACACTTGTAGAGCCATTGAGTGACCAAAACGATGGAGAACCCCCACAAGTGACCCCATTTTGAAAAGTAGACCCCTTAACGAATTTATCTAGGGGTACGATGACTTTTTTGACTTTCCTGCAGCCCGGGATGACAGCTCCATGCTGTCGGCTACCTGCGGGCACCGACAGCATGGAGCCGTCACGTCCAGAGCCCACGTGGCTTTATTCTCTTCAGGACGCATGTTTTTACGTCCTCAAAGAATAAAGCCCACTTGGGCAGGACGTAAAAACACTATGGGCTGGTCGTTAAGGGGTTAATATTCCTTTGCATTTCATCAATGCATACTGTAGAAGTTAGTGCTTAAAAATGCACCACATTCAGCAATTAACAGTGACCCTCCTGTCCAGGACAAACAAAAAAGTAAGCATCTCTGACTACCTGATGTACACTGTGCATAGTATGCATCAGTACTCTAAGACACTCCTCTGATCGGCCAGTGATGCTCACGTGGCCTACATGTGGTAGTGAGAGAATTGGTGCAGCCATCTTTGTTTGTCCAGGACTGGAGGGTCACTTTAAGATCATACTCAAGTTTTTACTAACAAACTGTATAATCCAGTGATGGCGAACCTTTTAGAGACCGAGTGCCCAAACTGCAACCCCAAACCCACTTATTTATCGCAAAGTGCCAACATGTCAGGGGGTGGGGCTTATCATGACGTTTGACTTTACCCCCGTCGTTCTAAAAAGGACAGGGACGCTTCAAAATAGACAGGGTGCAGATTTTGACAGCTTTTTGGGTGCAGAAATAGTGCAGAATGTCCTCGGCGGAAATCACTGTGGAAAATTCAGCAGTATTTCCACATCCAAAAAGCAATCTGAGGCCACCTGCAGATGGGCGGAAATTCCGCGGCGGGATTTCCCGCGGAATTTCCGCTCCTGGAAGCTGCCATAGAATTGCGTTAACAAACGCAATCCTATGCAGACGGTCGCGATTTGGCAGAGCCCGGCACGGAAATGTCACTCACCGGCCGCCGGCCCCGCTCTGCGCGTGCACTGGCAGCCGGCACATGAAAGAGCCGGGGCCACGGGAGAGGTGAGTGCCCGCGCTGCTCTCTGCAGACGCTCGGGTCGGGTCCCGCTGCGAGAATTCTCGCAGCCGGATCCGACCCGGCCACCTGCAGGCGGCCAAGATCTGCACACTGTCTATTTTGAAACAGCCCTGCCTATTTCCACCACATGTAAACATACCCCAGTGGTAATAGTGACACCCCCCCCCCCCAGCGGCCCTAGTGATAATAGTGACCCCTTCCCCAAGCAATAATAGTGACCCTCTCCAGCGGCCCCAGTGATAATAGTGACCTCCCTCAGCGGCCCCAGAGATGATAGTGACATCCCCCCACGTGCCCCCCAGAGGCCTCAGTGATAATAGTGACACCCCTACAGCGGCCCCCAGTATAATAGGGACACCCCTACAGCGGCCCCCAGTATAATAGGGACACCCCTACAGCGGCCCCCAGTATAATAGGGACACCCCTACAGCGGCCCCCAGTATAATAGGGACACCCCACAGCGGCCCCCCAGTGTAATAGTTACACCCCACAGCCGCCCCCCAGTGTAATTGTTACACCCCACAGCCGCCCCCCAGTGTAATAGTTACACCCCACAGCCGCCCCCCAGTGTAATAGTTACACCCCACAGCGGCCCCCCAGTGTAATAGCAGATTTCCAAAATTTAGCTTTGCCACTAAGACGCAAACAGGCTTCGTCCCTAAGAAGTTAAACAGCTGGCTGGTTCAGACGAACTTGGCAGGTTTGGTCAACATACATCTGTTTATGGCAACCTTTTAAGTGTAAATAAGCTTCTAAAAAGAAGCAACTTGTGACACGTTTCAGTGACATAGCAGAAGCATTGATTGTGGGGGTCACTAAAACGAACAAGCAAGTGCGCCCCGCTGAGTGCTGTGCTGTTCAGGCTGTTATCAGTGAGAAATGTAGGAATCCCATATACTTTCTATGAAGCCAATTCACTGCTCTGAGCAAGGACGAAAACAGCCAAACGGGGGCAGAGTGCTCAGATGAGTACTTATACTCATTAGCTGTGGCGATCAGTGGATGTCTTAGCCCCTGGAGCCCACTGATCAATACTTCTGAGAAATTTTTGTCAGTAAGTTTTTTAACATTTATTTACCCTTCAAGGTTCAGATCTTCTGTAACTGGGTCAGAACTTAAGAATTGTCCAGATGACTGGTACTGCTATGAAGCCACACCAATTAAGCAATTCTCTGCAATATTTACCAGAGGTTAACAGGGTACTTCTGCAGGAAGTCACTGTTCCAACCAGGGACAGGTATTGAACCAAACACTATGAGGAACCCCAACTTATATTTAACTTTTTGTATCTCCAAGTTATAATGGAGAAACATGGAATGTTTACTCCCCCTCTCCCATATGTCATATCTGAACAGCACTTACTCTCTGTATTCCCTCTTCATTGACACAAACTTTTCGGAAAAGCCTTTTGAAGATCTTACTCAGAGTGAGAGCAAACATTCGGATAGCAGCCAGATTTAAATTTTGACCCATTTCATCAAGAATCTCAGTTGCTTGATCCTGAACAACATCCAGGGATTCTCCGGATTCCAAACTAATCTGCAGAAAAAGGGTACAAGAAATGTCAATTAAAATCCATCAGTGAATACATGGTAAACTTTCAGAAAACTTTTGACGTCATATACCGATGGTCTGGGTGCTGAGATCTCCACCAATTGTCAAAACAACATGGCGGAGGGGTTTTTCAGAACTAGTCCGTAATATAGATCTTATATAGATTTGTGTCTTATTTCAGTGTAAGTATCAGAAGACAGGTTAGAGCTCACTGGATTCAGCAGTTGTCACAGATGTTGTGGGTATGTGCATGGGAAGAATAAACAGCCATCATGTACTATGTATGCTCATTAGAGATGAGCGAACGTACTCGGTAAAGCACTACTCGTCCGAGTAATGTGCTTTATCCGAGTACCTCCCCGCTTGTCCTGAAAGATTCAGGGAGCGCCGCTGCTGACAGGTGAGTTGCGGCGGGGAGCAGGGGAGAGCGGGCGGGAGAGAAGGAGAGAGAGATCTCCCCTCCGTTCCTCCCCGCTCTCCCCTGCAGCTCCCCGCTCCGCGGCGCTCCCCGAATCTTTCAGGACGAGCGGGGAGGTACTCGGATAAAGCACATTACTCGGACGAGTAGTGCTTTACCGAGTACGTTCGCTCATCTCTAATGCTCATAAAATAAAAATATAACATCAGTGTCATAATTTCATATTATTGGTGTTGCTTGCTTTACAGCACGTGTCACACTCAAATCTGGCCAACCAAGTCACTTTATGTGGCCTGCAACGAGGTTTGGACATAGAAGGACCAACTCTCCACTTTCCCCAGGACCCCAACCAGTGCTTGATAGAGGGCGCAGGTGCCATCTTACATTCTGAGCCTGGGCGTACATCTCCACACCGCTCTGTTCAGCAGCACACAAGTCAGGGCACAGCTCTGCCAGGCCTACCCGGTCACCCTAGCCACCCTCCCAAGGTAGGAAGCTCAGTGCTAAACCCCATTATAGTGCACAGAGCGACACAGCCATGTAAAGGCTGATTTACGCGGGCCGATGATCGCTCAAACGACAGTTTGAGTGACAGCTTTGAGCGATCATTTTGCATAAATATTAATTGGTATTAAAGTAGCTACTCAGCTACTTAAATATCAATTAGGTATGCAAATGAAGCCTTCACTGAACCCAATTAATAGCCTGAGGCGATTATTTGCGCTCAGATCCTTTGTTCTCCACGGGGAAACAAGGCTATCAGCACTCCCCCGTGGAGAACTTCTGATAAAAGTGAGCAACGATTTGTATTTTGGACTGATTTTAACGATCAGCCGAAAAGCAGACGATTTACACGCACCGATTATCGCTAAAACAATCGACGATTTTTTTAGCAATAATCGTCCAGTGTAAGTGGGCCTTAAGGAGTAGTTACATTTAGGGCTCATTCACACGAGCAGATGCAGCTTTGGTCCATGAAATACACAGCGTTTTCATAGACTGAAATTCTGTATATTCATTGTGTATTTGGATTTATTTTTAACACACGTATTCACTGTGTTTTTCATGTGCGCTAAAAAAACCAAAAAAAACCGCAAGAAGGTCTCATAAATTTCTCCTGCCTTCATGCAAAAATATACAGTGAATACACGTGTATCCTGCATATTCACTATGTACTCCAATTGACTTTAATGAGCAATTTCTGTCCATAATGTGGACCAAAACAGGACATGCTGTTTTTTTTTTTCAAAAGCATAAAATACATCCATGAAAAATTCTTATCTGAATACCTCTAAGCAGAAAAAAAATATACTTGTAATACGGAGCACAAATACGTCCGTGTGAATGAGCACTTATAAACAGCCCTTTGAAGACAACCACAAGGCCTCTTTCACACGGGCTACAAAGTCATCACTAGATAACACATGTATGTGAAGCTCATGGTTTCCAATGGGTTCTTTCACGAGAGATGTTTTGTAGCCTGAAAGAACCCATTGGAAACCATAGGCCTCACATACAGGCGTTTTGTAGTAATGATTTTGTAGCCCGTGTGAGAGGCCTTATGCTGATGTGGCCCTCAGTGAAAAGGAGTTTGATGCCCCTGCTTTTCAGTATGGAGATATTTAGAAAAAGTATCCAAAAAGTGTAAAACAAAAAATATGATAATTTTCACATTATCATTACTCTTTATTTTTTTGAAAATGCTGCACAGATTTCAAGCAATGCATACAAAGATCAACAACATCGCTTTACTGCTGAAACGAATATAGGATGCAAACAGTACAAATTCCAAAAGGAACTAATTAATATACTGGGGCTTATATAACTGGAATTTATCTATCTACACTGAACTGGAGTGCGATACGTCATAAAGGAGCGACCCAGCTGCCAGCCAAGGCCGAAGAAACCAAACTCTTCCTAGATCTCAGGAGCTGCAGATTAGTTGTGTCACCCATCTCCGCTCTGTAGCTCATGGCTGTGGCATGTGTAGCAAGGGGCACCCCAAGGGATACTTTGGAAAGTCATCTAAAGGATGCAAGAGTCTGTAATGTAATACGCGATACTTTTATAAAAAGTGAAATGGCAAAGAAAACGCAAGATCTTTATAATGATGTCACTGTTTATTATGAGCAATCCTTCCACTTTTCCTATGCACTTTATTTCACATATAACCAACCAAGGGGAGATGCAATTTACTTAGAATCTGAAAAGACAGGTATAAGCACATAATCAGTTCTTCAGAATATTAAAGAAAAAAAACTGGTAATAAAAGGAATCAGGAAATATCTTCCTGTAGAATAACCCTTGTATTAGGCCCACTCACATCCGGGAGCCTCCGGCGCAGAGCAGCAAAAAATCCGGTCAGAATGGCAGACGCGAGACAGACCTCTTTATAGTTAGTGGGGACAGTTTGACAATGGTATGTAGCAGATCTGGAGGCTTTGACATTTTCACTGTTTGGCCCTGAGGACGGAGCAAAACAACGGAAATATCCAGGAGCCCAAAGTACAGATGTGAATGAGGCCTTAAGTCATCTAAGAGTTGTTCCTCTCACCTGTCTGATTACATATTGTAGTTGGTCAGACTGTAACACCATGTTTTTCAGGGCACTTGGCTTGCATGGGATAAGGCTCCTATATATCACTGGTGAATAACATTTCATAGCATATCGCAGGTCACTGGAGTGGCGTCGTTCTTCCAGGATATCTTCAAACACTTCCCTTTTCTTGCTTCTGAATTCCCTTTGCTGTGAATAAAATGGTGAAAAGAGCAGATCTGATTAAATGGCACCTGCAATGCAGTTATTCTTGATGAGGTCTCTATTACAGGTCGATATCATGACATCATAGGAGACATGAAGGAAACACAAAGTGCAGTCTGAGAACTAATGACCATTTCATGCCTGGACTTATGGAGCCTAGGACTATCAGCACCATCAGACATTCCAAATGGTCCAAAGCCTGTAAAGCTCTATTCACATCTCCGCAAGAGGCTCCGCTTACCGCCTCCGGCACAGGACTTTTTTGTTCGGTAAAGATGCTAGACAGGTGCAGGAACCATTATAGTCAGTAGGGTCTGGTTGGCACAGTTTGGTTCTGTCAAGGGACGGATCCGTCGATCAGGGGATTCTTTCCTGCCTATAATGGAATCCCAGCGCAGAGGTGACTAGACCCTAATAAAATAAATCAGCCGGGATATTGATTTCTGTGCATCAGCTGATCAAACTGCTGATGACCAACTATTACATTATCGACCATCTAAAAGTCATCATGACGGCTCTTCATTTCTCAGAGACAACATAACGGTAACCAGACATTTCAGAGACGCTAATGTACACAAATCAAAATAATTGCTGATAGTTTTGTCCGTTTAGTACAAATGGGAAGCACAACTAAAGAAAACAAAACCCTTCTAGGTGACAGACACTTTTAGAATAGACCGCTGAGAACACCCACGCTCAGGAATTACTGCTGCGATTCATTAGTACATTACCCTGTGTACATCCAAGTCAAAGGGGCACTTTACAAAGACCATTGTACAAAATCAGTTTTATTGTCACTTCAAGCCACGTGTGTCTTCTTCTGGGGTCTATATGGCAAAAGGGGGGATGAGCAGCACCACGACGAGTAGCTTCAGTTCTGAATCTGATGACACATAAGGCTGCTCTCACACCAGCCTTGGGGTCAGTTCAGGTGAGGCCGCTCTCACACCGGCCTTGGGGTCAGTTCAGGTGAGGCCGCTCTCACACCGGCCTTGGGGTCAGTTCAGGTGAGGCCGCTCTCACACCGGCCTTGGGGTCAGTTCAGGTGAGGCCGCTCTCACACCGGCCTTGGGGTCAGTTCAGGTGAGGCCGCTCTCACACCGGCCTTGGGGTCAGTTCAGGTGAGGCCGCTCTCACACCGGCCTTGGGGTCAGTTCAGGTGAGGCCGCTCTCACACCGGCCTTGGGGTCAGTTCAGGTGAGGCCGCTCTCACACCGGCCTTGGGGTCAGTTCAGGTGAGGCCGCTCTCACACCGGCCTTGGGGTCAGTTCAGGATTTCCATCTCTCCGCTCTGTTTCTGGAGGAGAGAAAAAAAAAAGGGTTCCTTTTTCCCCCCTCATTGATTTCAATGGGGTTTTAAAAACCAGAAAGCAAATGGAAAAGTTTCAGTTTACCTCAATTCTGTCAGGTTTTTGCTTTTTTTTTTTTTATTTCACAGAAAAAAACCCTCTGCAGACTGAGCTATTTTTCCATCCAAAAAATGTAAAGCTAACAGAACAGAAGTCTTTTAATTCGCTTTCCATTTCTTTGAAACCAAATTAAAATCTATGGGGAAAGGAATGGATCTGTTTTTTTCTGTTTAAATTCAGCTTCTCTCCTCCAAAAACGAAGCGGAGACAGAAACCCTGAACTGACCCTAAGGCTGCCTGTCCATGGGCGTTATTGAATTGTGTTCCCCGTGGTGAACTATGCTCACTTTCCATAGCATTGCTATGGAAAGCGCCGCCCCCCTGTCCACGAGCAGAGCATCATTGCGATTCCCTGCTCACGGCCAGCAATTCGCAGCATGCTGCAAATTGCCCAGATCCTCCGTGGTCAGCCTATCTGTCAGATAGGCTGACAGCGGAGATCCGTCTGCCCGCTCCTGCTCCTGGGCGGCGGAGATCCCCCGCAGGATACCGTAACGCCCGTGGACTGGCAGCCTAACGCAGGTGTGGAAGCAGCCGTCAAATCAGGAAGTACTGTTTTCAAGGAAACTAGAGCAAGAACTTCATGCAGGCTCCCATGCAGGACTTGCTTCAGGCACCGTAAAGTTGCCTTAGTAACAATACTGCTTCGTCGGGGGCTGCATCTCCAGAGAAAATCTCTGGTAAATGACAACACCCCCTGCAGCACAGGAAGCCGCGTACATTAGAGATGACGTACATGTGTTGCATGTTGTTTTCAAGTTCCTTCAGTTATGACACGCATTTGTTATTCAGGCCCGGTCAGTTTCTGCTTACCGTCCAACACCCTTTGGTGAATTCTCTTGGGCGTTCTGGAGCTACGAAGGGTGTAACATATTATTTTTATAGACAGATGCGTTCCTACCGTTTACAGCAATTCCCAATAAAGGTAAAAGAGAAATGGGGTAAAGATTTTAGGTTATATCCTTGGAAAGGGGGCATATCAAAACAGAGGCTATTTAACCCCTTCCCGCTCTAGGACGTAAGGTTATGTCCTGGCAGCGTAAGTGGACGTACCCTTACATCCTGTGGATAGTGCAAGATCAGAAGAGATCTCGCGCTATCTGGCAGCAGGAGCCGCAAATTTTTAGCATTTTTCCTCCTAAAACACATAAAAGTGATTAAAAAAAGCCGTATATACACTAAAATGGTACCAATAAAAACTACAGCTTGGCTCGCAAAAAATAAGCACTCACAGAGCTCCGACCATGGAAAACTAAAAAAAGTTATAGGACTTTGAATGCAGAAAAGTGGAAAAAACCTAAAAATAAAATAAAAAATTTTGGTGTCATAATCATACCGACCCGCAGAAAAAAATGTATTGTGTCATTTATGCTGCATAATTAACGCTTTAAAAAAAATAAAAAAAATCTATGTCAGAATTGATGTGTTTTCTCTCTCTCTGCGATCATAAAAAAAATAATAAAAGTTTTACAATATAGTCTCTCTAACCAAAAATGGCAGCAATAAAAACAAGCCCTTATATGGCCGTGTTGACAGAAATATAAAAAAAAGTAATGGCTTTTGAAAAAGGGAGATGAAAATCCGCCAAAAATCGTTGCATCCTTAAGCCCAAAATAGGCCATGTCATTAAGGGGTTAACTAAGGCCAGGCTCACACAAACTTATTTGTGTATTAGGCGCACATAATATACAGTAAATGGCGTCAATGAAAGTACATTGATTTTCATTGTTTCACTCACACTTGCATTTATTGCGCATGTTACGAGCATAAAAAAACAATGCAGCAGGTTCTATTTTACTGCATATTACGTACATAGAAGCCCTATTCTTCTCTATTGGTGCGTTTGAAACACAGCGCATACACAATCACAAGTGACATGGCAAGGAAATAAACAAAAAAGAAAAAAAACAGGAAGCCATTGCAGGAAACGTTCATAAAATACACTGTACATGGGCAGGAATACGCAAGCAAAAACGCGACAATACGCAGTTCAATACGACAGTAAAACGCTGTTAATTTTACGCAGCATATTAAAAAAAGTCGTGTGAGCCCAGCCTGAGGGCGGTTTCACATCTGCAAAGGAACCTCCGGCCGGATCTTCCGTTGAAGTTGCGGCTGCAAATGCTGGAAGGAAAGTGCTGCATGCAGCGCTTTATCTTCCGTCCTAAAACTGGGCAGCTGGGCGGTAAGTAAATAGACCCTATTATAGTCAATGGGGTATGTTTGGGCTGTTTGGATCTGTCTGGAGATCTTCGGCAGTGAGAATTCCCCTCAACTGCTCTCTGAATGGAGCATGAAAACACACTACCAAGCGCAGATATGAAAGCACCCTAAGTTTGATCAGATTTGGAGAAAATGTGCTGATACATATAATAGACCAGCTGATATACCCAGCTTCCATGTTGTTTGTATGGAAAATTTTATGAAGTTGTGGTTACTTCAGAGGAACAGAGGAATAAAATACGTATACACATAGAGAAGCGTTAGATTCTCCTCAGACTGCATGTATCAATGTCCCTCTACAGAATGTGCCACCCCTCCCACTCTCCTCACTTTTTACCCTTAAAGATAACACCTCTTTTTATTCAAATTTAACCACAGACTGGAGGTTGCAGCCCCTTCTTAGCCTTAAAGGCATGCTCCATCCCTGCGGTCCATGGCCACTTCTTTATGTACTTTAGAGCCTTTAACTCCTTAGTGACCGCCCCATTGCCTTTTTACGTCCTGGCTTTGTGGGCTATAATCCTCAGAGGCGTAAAAACACGATCGCCCTGAGGAGATCCGATAGCCTGGAGCTATCATTGGCGGCCGTAATGAGCGACCCCCATTCATGCGATCGCCGTTATCCAATGGATAACGACGATCACATAAAAGTGTGAAAAAAGTTAAACAAAGTTAAAGATTCAGCACCCCTCATGGATCGGATCCATGAGGGGAGCTGAAAGCACTCATCTCTATCCTCCGCGATGTCCCGCGACGTTCTGGTCCTTCCAGGACTTTACATAGCCTTCTACGCATGCGCGCCAGACAAACATTGGACGCATGCACAGAAGGGCTCACGGTCCGAGAGATTTAAAATCTCTTAGCTCCTGGCTAGCATGAGTAGCCAAAAGCAGTGAGATATCACCGAGGACCACTGTAGGCGGGCTCTAGTCACAAAATCACTGTTATCCAATGGATAACAGCAATCATGTAAAGTAGAAAAAAAAAAGTTTAAGTATCATCTCCCCTCATGGATCATATCCGTAAGGGGAGATGAAATTACGTACCTAAGGCCCCCAGATTTATACATGGAACTTACCCCGGCTTCTGTGCATGTACCAGTCGTCAAGATGGCGGACGCATGCACAAAACCATGGATTGCCAGGGTAATTTAAAATCTCCCTGATCCTGGCTACCAAACGTAGCCGAGAACCGGGAGATTTTCACAGGGAGAGCCGTGGTACAGAGTCCCTGGTCACCGGATTGCCACTGTCCAATGGATAACAGCGACTATGTAAAAGTTAAAAAAAGTTAAAATTTCACCTCCTTTCCTGGAATCCGTTTCGTGAGGAGAGGTAAAATTACTTACCTAAGGCCTCCGGTGATGCCCCCTGACAGGATCTTTATCCGTGGATCTTTCCCCTTTCATCCTAAAATGGATACTCCCGTTTGTCCCGTGTTCAGAAACATACCCACTGTAGCCCAAATCTGCTTACAGGACACATGATTAGGCCTGTAATTTCGACCCGCTAATGTGAGTGGAATTGTGTAACCGAATGCATTTGATTGATCTGCGTATTAACACGGATCAAACATTGATCCGTGATCATGTGATGTCATCATCAGGGAAAACGCTCCAGCGTCAGAGAGTGGCTACTGCGGCCACCTGGGTAAGACCTGGGTAGGATACACGCAGGCGCGATAGATAGCAGTGGATGTCGGGGGTTACCGGTGATTACACGAGAGGAGGGTAAGCCCCGCAGAGCCGCAGTACTGGGGTGCTTTTCCTGATGATGACGGCATCATATGATCAGACCCTTGGTGATCAGGGTTCTCAGCGAGAGGAGAACGTTCTACACACTATCAGGATATGTGTTACTTGTGGGCAATTTTGGTGTTGGTGATTGGTAAATTTGTTATATTTGCAAAGTATTTATGTACGGAGTTTGTATGTCAATTGGCTTGAAAAATACTGCAGTGCAGCAGTCGAGAAGTTGCTATGCGGTGGATTGAAAAAAAGAAGCATTCCTTTTAAGAACGCTTTCCGGTGATTTATTGTACCCCAGATGCTGTTTGGATTTATATTGGAATATGTCTCATATACTGTATGTATACAATCCATTCTCTGATTGCTCGATGTGGATTGGTCTTGCCCTTCATCCCCATTACTTGTGGAGCTGTTGGGCACAATTTTTTTTTTTTTTGGGGGGGGGGGGGGGGGGGGGGGGGACTGGGCGATAAGATTGGAGGGTTGTCCCCTTATGAATGTTGTTAATTGATGGGTAGAAGAACTTGCAGACGATGTAACTGTAGTATTTTACCCCTTAGTAACCAATCCATAGACTTTTTACGCCCTTTAAAACATACTTGCTCTGGGGATTAAAGCCACGTGGTCTGAGGACGTGACAACCCGGAGCTGTCATAGTGGGCCGTGGGGAGCCTTCCCCGGTCATGCGAACGGCATTATCCAATGGAAACCGCTGATTGCTTAAAAGTAAACAGAAAGTGAAAAAAAGTTAAAGATTCAACTCCCCTTATATATTAGATCCATGAGGGGAGCTGAATTTACTCACCCCCTTCTCCACGATGTCCTGTGGTGATCTGGTCCAGAAAGAACCCGACAGCGCCTACTGCGCATGCGCGCCAGACGTATTACAGCATGCGCACGCACAGGAGTTTGGGAGGCCCAGGAGATTTGAAATCTCCTGGCTCCCAGCTACTTAATGTAGGGGATGTCACTGGGGACCACAGTGAACGGTCCAATGGACAATAGCGATCACGGAAAAGTGAAAAATGGTAAAGTTTCAGCTCCCCTCACGGATCAGATGCATGAGAGGAGCTGAAAATACTCACCTATAGCTGGATTCAAATGTAATAGTAGTAGTTTTGGGGTGATAGTAATTTTGGTTCCTAAAATAGAATTGATCCTAGTTTGCAAGTCATACCAAAAGGGTTGAAGTAAAGGGCAGGAGAACCATATATGTGCCTTTTGTTTTGAGACATACCCAACAGAGTGAAGAGTAGTTTTGATCTATTTTGTTAAGAAGGGAGATGTGACCAAGGACCGCTGTGGGCCTAACACACAGAGGCAGATAATTTGCTTAAAGGGGTTGTCCCGCGCCGAAACGTTTTTTTTTTTTTTTTCAACCCCCCCCGTTCGGCGCGAGACAACCCCGATGCAGGGACTTAAAAAAAAAACAGCACAGCGCTTACCTGAATCCCCGCGCTCCGGTGACTTCTATACTTACCGGTTGAAGATGGCCGCCGGGATCTTCTTCCTCCGTGGACCGCAGCTCTTCTGTGCGGTCCATTGCCGATTCCAGCCTCCTGATTGGCTGGAATCGGCACGTGACGGGGCGGAGCTACACGGAGCCCCATTAAGAGAAGAGAAGAAGACCCGGACTGCGCAAGCGCGTCTAATTTGGCCATTAGACGGCGAAAATTAGACGGCTCCATGGAAACGAGGACGCTAGCAACGGAGCAGGTAAGTGAAAAACTTTTTATAACTTCTGTATGGCTCATAATTAATGCACAATGTACATTACAAAGTGCATTATTATGGCCATACAGAAGTGTATAGACCCACTTGCTGCCGCGGGACAACCCCTTTAACTTGTAGAAAACACTGTTATCTATATATAAATATATATATATATATATAAATGAATGAATGTATGTCTGTCTGTTTGTCCTTTATGCGCTACTACACCATTCATCCGATCGCCATGAAACTTTGGGAAGTTGTTGAGTACACTCCTGGGAAGATTACTGGCATAGTACATCTATGCTATGATAAATGGTGCGCGTGCGAGCGTCGTCGACAGTTACGCCCCCCCCCCCAGACGAAGATCGTTTGATTTCCATCATTGCCACTAATTCTCTCACTTCCCGATGTCGTAGAAACATGAAATTTGGCACGGGCATTGATTATGTCATAAATAGGAAAAACTAATCGGTCACAACTCGATTATTCAATTCTAAGTGCCAAAGAATTAGCGTCCAAATTTTACGTACGGCATCTAATTCTCTCACTTCCCAATGTCATAGAAACTTGAAATTTGGCACGAGCATTGATTAGATCATAAATAGGAAAAGCTAATGGGTCCCAACTCAATTATTCAATTCTAAGCGCCAAAGAATTAGCGTCCAAATTTTACGTACGTAATCTAATTCTCTCACTTCCTGATGTCATCTATATATATAAAATTAAATGTATGCGTGTGTGTCTGTTTGTCCTTTATGCGCTACTACACCATTTATCCGATTGCCATGAAACTTGTTGAGTTGTTGAGTACACTCCTGGGAAGATTACTGGCATAGTACATCTATCCTATGATAAATGGCGCGCGCGAGCATCGTCAACAGTTACGCCCTCCACGTAGATTGTTCGATTTCCATCATTGCCACTAATTCTCTCACTTCCCGATGTCGTAGAAACATGAAATTTGGCACGAGCATTGATTATGTCATAAATAGGAAAAGCTAATGGGTCCCAACTCGATTATTTAATTCTAAGCGCAAAAGAATTATCGTCCAAATTTTACATACGGAATCTAATTCTCTCACTTCCTGATGTCATCTATATATATATAAAAACGTCTGTCTGTCTGTCCTTTATGCATTACTACACCATTCATCCAATCGCCATGAAACTTTGGGAAGTTGTTGAGTACACTCCTGGGAAGATTACTGGCATAGTACAACTATCCTACGATAGGTGGCACGCGTGCGAGCATTGTCGACAATTATGCCCCCCAGACAAAGATCGTTTGATTTCCATCTCAAGCACGAAAGCAAAAGGCATTACGAGCAA
Organism: Eleutherodactylus coqui; assembly: GCF_035609145.1. Taxonomy (NCBI): domain Eukaryota; kingdom Metazoa; phylum Chordata; class Amphibia; order Anura; family Eleutherodactylidae; genus Eleutherodactylus; species Eleutherodactylus coqui. The sequence continues at coordinate 133,523,477 of NC_089839.1, read as the reverse complement.
CGGGATGCGCGTTCAACTACAAAATGATACATCCGCCGAACGTTTCGCAAGACAACTGCTGGATATTGAGAATGCTGAGGTAAAATGAAAGCTGTGCTGTGATTGGTTACTATTTCTTATACTGCTGAGGTAACATGAAAGCTGTACTGTGATGGTTGCTATATATTATACTGCTGAGGCAACATGAAAGCTGTGCTGTGATTGGTTGCTATATATTATACTGCTGAGGTAAAATGAATGCTGAGCTGTGATTGGTTGCTATTTTTATATTGCTGAGGCAGAATAAAAGTTGCGCTGTGATTGGTTGTTATTTCTCTTTCTGCTGAGGTAACATGAAAGCTGCGCTGTGATTGGTTGTTATATATTATACTAAGGTAACATGAAAGCTGCGCTGTGATTGGGTGTTATATATTATAAAGCTGAGGTAACATGTAAGCTGTGCTGCGATTGGTTGTTATTTATTATACCACTGAGGTAACATGAAAGCTGCGCTGTGATTGGTTGTTATCTAGATATATAAAAACGAATGTATGTATGTCTGTCTTCGCAGCAACGCGCGACGGGTAAGCTAGTCTATATATATAAAAATGAAAGCTGTAGGTAAAATGAAAGCTGTGCTGTGATTGGTTGCTATTTCTTATACTGCTGAGGTAACATGAAAGCTATGCTGAGATGGTTGCTATATATTATACTGCTGAGGCAACATGAAAGCTGTGCTGTGATTGGTTGATACTTCTTATACTACTGAGGTTACATGAAAGCGGTGCTGTGATTGGTTGTTATTTCTCTTACTGCTGAGGTAACATGAAAGCTGCGCGGTGATTGGTTGTTCTATATTATACTGCTGAGGTAACATGAAAGCTGTACTGTGATGGTTGCTCTATATTATACTGCTGAGGCAACATGAAAGCGGTGCTGTGATTGGTTGATACTTCTTATACTACTGAGGTTACATGAAAGCGGTGCTGTGATTGGTTGCTATTAGAGATGAGCGAGCGTACTCGTCCGAGCTTGATACTCGTTCGAGTATTAGGCCTCCTTCCCACGAGCGTGACGGGCTCCGCCGCGTAATATTACGCTGTGAAGCCCGTCACGGCGCCCCCCAGAGCCCCTATACTTACCTGCGGGAGATAGCGTGAAATCGCTTCCCCGCCCACCGCCGCCGCGTCACCGCCCGTCACCGCCCACCGCCGCCGCGTCACCGAGCGTGTCACGTGACGCGGCCGGCCGCGTCATATGGCGTCATATGACGCGCGGCGGTGGGCGGGAAAGCGTTTTTTCACGCTATCTCCCGCTGGTTACAGCGGGAGATAGCGTGAACGGACGGCTTCCATTGACTGCAATGGAAGCCGTCAGTGCGTACAGCCCGTCCTCACCCGCAGAAAATAGAGCATGCTGCGGGTGAGGACAGGAGAAATCGCGGTGCGTAATTCCGCGGTGGAATTACGCATCGTGAGCATTGTGCTATTAGGTTCAATAGAACCTAATAGCTGCGGGTAACGCAGCGGATTTTCGCCGCGAATTACGCGGCGGAAATCCGTTCGTGGGAAGGAGGCCTAAGGGTGTTCGAGATGCTCGTTACTCGAGACGAGCACCACGCGATGTTCGAGTTACTTTCACTTTCATCTCTGAGACATTAGCACGCTTTTCTGGCCAATAGAAAGACAGGGAAGGCATTACAACTTCCTCCTGTGACGTTCCAGCCCTATACCACCCCCCTGCAGTGAGTGGCTGGGGAGATCAGGTGTCACCCGAGTATATAAATCGGCCCCTCCCGTGGCTCGCCACAGATGCACTCTGACATAGAGGAGGGAAAGTGCTGTTGATGCCGGAGCTGCTATAGGGAGAGCGTTAGGAGTATTTTTAGGCTTGAAGAACCCCAACGGTCCTTCTTAGGGCCACATCTGACCGTGTGCAGTACTGTTAAGGCTGCTGTGAGCAGTGTTGCACTTTTTTTTTTTTTTTGTATATCGGGCGTGCAGAGCATTGCGTCCTCAGTCTGCAGTCCTTGTACATAGAATAGGGCCAGTACTGGTGAGGCAGGGAAAGAGATATACTGTCTATATAGGCAGTGGGCTTTTTCAAACAAATTTGGGAAAAATACTATCTTTGGGCTGCCTGTGACCGTCTTGAGTGTACTGCGTCTCTGCTGGGGGTAGTAGTCCTAATTAATACGCAGCTAAGTGTTACAGCAGGCTTGCGCAAAATTCTTTCCTGGCTCTGCGTTGCCCGTTACATCACCGCCGTCATCCAGTCCAGAGGGAAACAGTCTGCAGTAATTTTACATAGTATAGGGCTAGTACTGGTGAGGCAGGGAAAGAGATATACTGTCTATATAGGCAGTGGGCTTTTTCAAACAAATTTGGGAAAAATACTATCTTTGGGCTGTGGGCTTTTTCAAACAAATTTGGGAAAAATACTATCTTTGGGCTGCCTGTGATCGTCTTGAGTGTACTGCGTCTCTGCTGGGGGTAGTAGTCCTAATTATTACGCAGCTAAGTGTTACAGCAGGCGTGCGCAAAATTGTATCCTGGCTCTGCGTTGCCCGTTACATCACCGCCATCATCCCGTCCCGAGGGAAACAGTATACATATATACGCTGCCTACAGTATCTGTCTGCTGTCTCAGCTCAGCCTTTAAAAAAAATAGAAACAAAATACTTAAGGCCTACTAGTGGCCTTTGGACACTTGACTGCTTCTGCGCTGTGAATTCCACTAGCTCAGTCATACGCACCTACGTCTCACTACAGGCTTGCGCAAAATTCTTTCCAGGCTCTGCTGTGCGCTCCGTAAGCGAAGTCAGCCTCCAACCACAGGCCAATAAGCGGCACATTTAATTACAGCGTTCTGTTTCTGCACTACTGGTAATACACCATGCTGAGGGGCAGGGGTAGGCCTAGAGGACGTGGACGCGGGCGAGGACGCGGAGGCCCAAGTCAGGGTGTGGGTGCAGGCCGAGCTCCTGGTCCAGGTCTATCGCAGCCGACTGCTGCGGGATTAGGAGAGAGGCACGTTTCTGGCGTCCCCAGATTAATCTCACAATTAATGGGTCCACGAGGTAGACCTTTATTAGAAAATGAGCAGTGTGAGCAGGTCCTGTTGTGGAAGGCAGAAAGTGCATCCAGCAATCTATCGACCACACAGAGTTCTACGCCGTCCACTGCTGCAACTCTGAATCCTCTGGCTGCTGCTCCTCCTTCCTCCCAGCCCCCTCACTCCATTACAATGACACATTCTGAGGAGCAGGCAGACTCCCAGGAACTGTTCTCGGGCCCCAGCCCAGAATGGGCAGCAATGGTTCCTCTCCCATCGGAGGAGTTTGTCATGACCGATGCCCAACCTTTGGAAAGTTCCCGGGGTCCGGGGGATGAGGCTGGGGACTTCCGGCAACTGTTTCAAGAGCTTTCAGTGGGTGAGGAGGACGACGACAATGAGACACAGTTGTCTATCACTCAGGTAGTAGTAATTGCAGTAAGTCCGAGGGAGGAGCGCACAGAGGATTCGGAGGAAGAGCAGCAGGACGATGAGGTGACTGACCCCACCTGGTTTGCTAAGCCTACTGAGGACAGGTCTTCAGAGGGGGAGGCAAGTGCAGCAGCAGGGCAGGTTGGAAGAGCCAGTGCGGTGGCCAGGGGTAGAGGCAGGGCCAGACCGAATAATCCACCAACTGTTTCCCAAAGCGCCCCCTCGCGCCATGCCACCCTGCAGAGGCCGAGGTGCTCAAAGGTGTGGCAGTTTTTCACTGAGAGTGCAGACGACCGACGAACTGTGGTGTGCAAGGTTTGTCGCGCCAAGATCAGCCGTGGAGCCACCACCACCAGCCTCACCACCACCAGCATGCGCAGGCATATGATGGCCAAGCACACCATAAGGTTGGACGAAGGCCGTTCACCGCCTCCGGTTTGCACCACTGCCTCTCCCCCTGTGCCCCAACGTGCCACTGAGATCCAACCCCCCTCTCAGGACACAGGCACGACCGTCTCCCGGCCTGCACCCACACCCTCACCTCCGCTGTCCTCGGCCCCATCCAGCAATGTCTCTCAGCGCACCGTCCAGCCATCGCTAGCGCAAGCGCAAGTACGCCGCCGCGCACCCGCACGCTCAAGCGATAAACGTGCACATAGCCAAATTGATCAGCCTGGAGATGCTGCCGTATAGGCTTGTGGAAACGGAGGCTTTCAAAAACATGATGGCGGCGGCGGCCCCGCGCTACTCGGTTCCCAGTCGCCACTACTTTTCCCGATGTGCCGTCCCAGCCCTGCACGACCACGTCTCCCGCAACATTGTACGCGCCCTCACCAACGCGGTTACTGGCAAGGTCCACTTAACAACGGACACATGGACAAGCACAGGCAGGCAGGGCCACTATATCTCCCTAACGGCACATTGGGTGAATTTAGTGGAGGCTGGGACCGAGTCAGAGCCTGGGACCGCTCACGTCCTACCCACCCCCAGAATTGCGGGCCCCAGCTCGGTGCTGGTATCTGCAGCGGTGTATGCTTCCTCCACTAAACCACCCTCCTCCTCCTACGCAACCTCTGTCTCGCAATCAAGATGTGTCAGCAGCAGCACGTCGCCAGCAGTCGGTGTCGCGCGGCGTGGCAGCACAGCGGTGGCCAAGCGTCAGCAGGCCGTGCTGAAACTACTCAGCTTAGGAGAGAAGAGGCACACGGCCCATGAACTGCTGCAGGGTCTGACAGAGCAGACCGACCGCTGGCTTTCGCCGCTGAGCCTCCAACCGGGCATGGTCGTGTGTGACAACGGCCGTAACCTGGTGGCGGCTCTGCAGCTCGGCAGCCTCACGCACGTGCCATGCCTGGCCCACGTCTTTAATTTGGTGGTTCAGCGCTTTCTGAAAAGCTACCCACGCTTGTCGACCAGCTCGGAAAGGTGCGCCGGCTCAGAGCACATTTCCGCAAGTCCAAGACGGACGCTGCCACCCTGCAACATCGGTTTAATCTGCCAGTGCACCGACTGCTGTGCGACGTGCCCATACGGTGGAACTCTACGCTCCACATGTTGGCCAGGCCCTATGAGCAGCGTAGAGCTATAGTGGAATACCAACTCCAACATGGGCGGCGTAGTGGGAGTCAGCCTCCTCAATTCTTTACAGAAGAGTGGGCCTGGTTGGCAGACATCTGCCAGGTCCTTGGAAACTTTGAGGAGTCTACCCAGATGGTGAGCGGCGATGCTGCAATCATTAGCGTCACCATTCCTCTGCTATGCCTCTTGAGAAGTTCCCTGCAAAGCATAAAGGCAGACGCTTTGCGCTCGGAAACGGAGGCGGGGGAAGACAGTATGTCGCTCGATAGTCAGAGCACCCTCATGTCTATATCTCAGCGCATTGAGGAGGAGGAGGGGGAAGAGACAGCTTGGCCCACTGCTGAGGGTACCCATGCTGCTTGCCTGTCATCCTTTCAGCGTGTATGGCCTGAGGAGGAGGAGGAGGATCCTGAAAGTGATCTTCCGAGTGAGGACAGCCATGTGTTGCGTACAGGTACCCTGGCACACATGGCTGACGTCATGTTAGGATGCCTTTCTCGTGACCCTCGCATTATACGCATTCTGGCCACTACGGATTACTGGGTGTACACACTGCTCGACCCACGGTATAAGGAGAACCTTTCCACTCTCATACCCGAAGAGGAAAGGGGTTCGAGAGTGATGCTATACCACAGGACCCTGGCGGACAAACTGATGGTAAAATTCCCATCCGACAGCGCTAGTGGCAGAAGGCGCAGTTCCGAGGGCCAGGTAGCAGGGGAGGCGCGGAGATCAGGCAGCATGTACAGCACAGGCAGGGGAACACTGTCCAGGGCCTTTGACAGCTTTATGGCTCCCCAGCAAGACTGTGTCACCGCTCCCCAGTCACGGCTGAGTCGGCGGGAGCACTGTAAAAGGATGGTGAGGGAGTACGTAGCCGATCGCACGACCGTCCTCCGTGACGCCTCTGCCCCCTACAACTAATGGGTGTCGAAGCTGGACACGTGGCCTGAACTCGCGCTGTATGCCCTGGAGGTGCTTGCTTGCCCTGCGGCTAGCGTCTTCTCAGAGAGGGTGTTTAGTGCGGCTGGGGGAATCATCACGGATAAGCGTACCCGCCTGTCAACCGACAGTGCCGACAGGCTTACAATCATAAAGATGAACATAGCCTGGATTTCCCCAGAGTTCTCTTCTCCACCAGCGGACAGCAGCGATACATAGGCTGCACCCTAAACAATACATAGGCTGCACCCGCGGATGGAAGCATCGTTCTCTATTACCATCAAAAACGGGGACCTTTTAGCTTCATCAATCTGTGTATTATATTCATCCTCCTCCTCCTGCTCCTCTTCCTGAAACCTCACGTAATCACACCGAACGGGCAATTTTTCTTAGGCCCACAAGGCTCAGTCATATAACTTTTGTAAACAATGTTTATACGTTTCAATTCTCAATTCAATAAAGCGTTGAAACTTGCACCTGAACCAATTTTTATTTGAACTGGGCTGCCTCCAGGACTAGTTACAAATTAAGCCACATTAACCAAAGCGATTAATGGGATTCACCCGCCCTCTTGGTTGGGCATGGGCAATTTTTCTGAAGTACATTTGTACTGTTGGTACACCAATTTTTTGGGCCCTCGCCTACAGTGTAATCCTACTAATTTTTAGCCCACCTGCATTAAAGCTGACGTTACCTCAGCTGTGCTGGGCACTGCAATGGGATATATTTATGTACCGCCGGTGGGTTCCAGGGAGGCACCCATGCTGTGGGTCCACAGGGACTTCACATTAGGGATTTGTACCTGCCAGTGTCTATGTATTAAAAACCCCGGTCAGACTGGGGCATGCAGTGTGGACCGAAGCCCACCTGCATTAAACCTGACGTTACCTCAGCTGTGATGGGCAATGCAATGGGATATATTTATGTACCGCCGGTGGCTTCCTGGGACCCACCCATGCTGTCGGTCCACACGGAGTTGTAACTCCATGTGTCCACTTCTAAAGAACCCCAGTCTGACTGGGGCATGCAGTGTGGGCCGAAGACCACCTGCATTTAATCGGACGTTACCTCAGCTGTGATGGGCACTGCAATGGGATACATTTATGTACAGCCGGTAGGTTCCAGGGAGCCACCCATGCTGTGGGTGCACACGGAATTCCCATTGCGGAGTTGTACCTGCCTGTGGCTATTTATAAAAAAACGCGGTCTGACTGGGGCATGCAGACACCTTGACAGAATGAATAGTGTGTGGCACATAGGTTCCCCATTGCTATGCCCACGTGTGCAGCTCCTGATGGAGGTGGCACAGGATTGGATTTCTCATTGCTTCTGTACAGCATTATGGGCTATCGCCCAGCCCCTTTTAAAGAGGGTCGCTGCCTGGCCGTGCCAACCCTCTGCAGTGTGTGCCTGCGGTTCCTTCTCATGGCAGACGCACTTATAAATAGACATGAGGGTGGTGTGGCTATGAGGCCAGCTGAAGGCTGCGCAGGGACACTTTGGTGTGCGCTGTGGACACTGCGTCGTGCGGGGGGGGGGGGGGGGTGTTGGGCAGCATGTAACCCAGGAGAAGTGGCAGCGGAGTGTCATGCAGGCAGTGATTGTGCTTTGTTGGAGGTAGTGTGGTGCTTAGCTAAGGTATGCATTGCTAATGAGGGCTTTTCAGAAGTAAAAATTCTTGGGAGGGGGGGGGGGGGTGCCCACTCTTGCCGCTATTGTAGCTTAATAGTGGGACCTGGGAACTTGAGATGCAGCCCAACATGTAGCCCCTCGCCTGCCCTATGCGTTTCTGTGTCGTTCCCATCACTTTCTTGAATTGCCCAGATTTTCACAAATGGAAACCTTAGCGAGCATCGGCGATATACAAAAATGCTCGGGTCGCCCATTGACTTCAATGGGGTTCGTTACTCGAAACGAACCCTCGAGCATCGCGAAAAGTTCGTCTCGAGTAACGAGCACCCGAGCATTTTGGTGCTCGCTCATCTCTAGTTGCTATATATTATACCGCTGAGGTAAAATGAATGCTGCGCTGTGATTGGTTGCTATTTTTTATATTGATGAGGCAGAATAAAAGTTGCGATGTGATTGGTTGTTATTTCTCTTACTGCTGAGGTAACATGAAAGCTGCGCTGTGATTGGGTGTTATATATTATAAAGCTGAGGTAACATGAAAGCTGCGCTGTGATTGGTTGTTATATATTATACCGCTAAGGTAACTTGAAAGCTGTGCTGTGATTGGTTGTTATCTAGATATATAAAAACGAATGTATGTCTGTCTGTCTTCGCAGCAACGCGCGACGGGTAAGCTAGTTATTCAATAAAACAGGGAGATGGGGTAATTCTCTTCAACACACACAGTGAGTAATAAATGATATACAATTTGCATCACTTTACTTGTGTCCAAGGCTGCCTGTCTATGGGCGTTGCGGTATCCCCGCTAGGGAGAAGTAGCCAGCTGACAGATCTCTGCGGTGAGCCTATCTGATAGGCTCATTGCTGAGAATCATGGCAATTCGTAGCCAGCTGCGGTTTGCTGGCTGCAAACGGAGAATCGCTATGATTCTCCGCTCGTGGATGGGGCGGGGGGGAAGAGCGCTTTCCATAGCAACTCTATGGAAAGCTCGCACTGCGTTCCCCGCAGCTGGATTATCACCGTGGGGAACACAATGCAAAAACGCCCGTGGACAGGCAGCTGTACACATTTATATACTGGGAGCTTACTCTGAATTTCTTTTCTCCATATTTACGTCTCTTTATCTCCCCCTCACTTATCTCTCCTCTACTCACTGTCACAGCTGACTCTCCTTCTCTGTTAACCACTGTTTCTCAGCTTTTTTTCTTCTTCTGTCTTTGTCTTTCTCCTGCTTGTTCTGCTCTCTCTGCCACTTCTGGCTTCTGCGACCATTATCCGGCTATTTATTGCCTCTGTCACCTGACCAGTCTGTCTGCAGCCAATCACAACCTATTTGGTTGCTAGGCTACCTGCATCATATGAGTCGCTGGGAATTTTTACAATCCTGAAGCTGCATCCGCACGGGCTACAAAACCTCACTACAAAACATGGCTCATGTGAAAGAACCCATTGGAAACCATGGACTTCACATCATAGCGATGATCTTGTAGCCTGTGCGGATGCAGTCTAACTGGTCGCTGGGTTATCTGCACCCCTTGTGTAAATTACTCAGGTTAAACCACTAGAGCCGGTTATTATATTACTGGGCCCCACAGCTAAACAGCGCTATGTACTGCCCTTTGTCAGGCCGCTATATCTACGCTCCGTGACATTATTACACTATGTGTCATGAGGCAACGACAGGTGCCGAGGACACTTTCACGCGTCGTGCCGTGGGGCGACACTCACTCTCCATGCCGTGACATTATTACACTTTGTGTCATGACATGTTACGCTCCGTATCATGGGGTGGCGACACTATTATTCTGAGACACATATATACATATATATATATATATATATATATATATATATTCACACATGTACTACTGCGGCCAGAACCTGCAGCCGTCTCCCACAGCAGTCATCGTCTGCAGATGTGATCCTGTCAAGCAAGAGTCAGTACAGCCTCTAGGACCGTGCACGTGATTAGCAGTCTCGTCAGTGCCATTCATACCGGGTGAGCACTTACTAAGTACGGTGTGCCTGTGGCGCCCGCCATTGGTCCTCTGTCATCCCCGGTGAGCGTTCGTTACACCGGAAGGGGCGGGGATCACGATAACGGGCACGGGCAGGTCAATTTTGAGAGCTACGGAAGCCTGGCAGGACAGTCAGCGCTGGGCGGTCGAACTCTACGGCAGCCGCGTGAGACCAAACTTCCGCTCAGCTGTTGTGGCGCCGACTGCACGTGCTGCCGGACCGAGCGGCGTGTGTCCCCCCCCCACAATGACAGCGCGGGAGCAGTTGGACGCGGTGCTCGGTAACCTCTATGACTTTGGTGAGTAGATGCTCCTGCGGATGGAGGGCACATGCCGACAGCGCCGCCCCTAGAGTGCCCTGGTAACAGCACCCACCGGGCTCCTTCATTAGAGAGTCAACCGGCCCAGTGCTTCAAATAATGAAGCGGGGATTTCCGGTTACCCTAGAAGATCGTTGGTGACTGTGGGGAGAGTCCTGGGGCAACACTGTGACCCTATAATAATCCCTGTTGCACTGCAAGAGGGTCGGGGTGGCCTGGTAAATCGCCGGTGAATCACGCCGTCTGAAGAAAGTGCCGACCCTGTGTCCACAGGCAGAGACTCATTGCGATTTTTCCACTCATGACTGGCAATTCGCAGCATGCTGTGAATTGCCGCGATTCTCCGCGGTCACCCTATCTGTCGCCCATATCTAGGGCCTTTGCCATCCATGTAGTTCTATCCCCAACATAAGAGAAGTTATATTGCAATGTGATTGGCCGGTTACCCGTGATTTATGGTCTCCAGGGTCTGGAACTAAGACTTTACTATGACTTGATAACAATGTGTTGCAGGTGATGACTTTGTGACTCGTGAAGAACAAGTACCTGTGCGTGGACAGAGCAAGGAACCTTCAGAAGATAAGGAGTCTTATAAAGTAAATGGCCGTGTAGAAGATCAGCAAGCGGTGGTGTGTTCCAAACGGGGAAAGAAAACCGTCTCCGTGTTCTTTGATTCTATAAAGGATGAACTGTCCAGCCAGGCCAAGACGCCCGTCATGTCCGCTACTTCTGTACCACAGCCTTCTGCTGTTGAAGTTGTGTCCTTTCTAAGTCACAAAGGCAAGAAGCGAAGCCAAGACCAGCATCTACGAGGGATGTATATAGAGGTACTCCTTAACATAGTGTAGTATTTCCATTGATGAAAGTGCTCTTTGATACAAAAGTTGTTTTTTTTTTTTTTACTATCACTAAGGCTGGGCTCAAACGAACGTGTCTGGCAGTGTGTGGGCTGCGAGGTATACACTCGGCACACAGTCATTATGAAACGACATTACATACTTGCTGCGGGCCGCCAATCGCTGTGTACTATCATGGTGTGTATGCGTATATAATACATGCCAAGATGGAACATACTGCGATTTCTCCCCCCCCCTTCCTTATGTGCATATTTTATGCAATTTGTGTGAGCGGTAACATGGCTGCCTATAAGATATTGGTACAGTGTATTTAGAACGCAAAACCCACCAGTGCAATATGCTATTACCATACACACGTGTGAGACAGCCTTAACCCCTTAATGACATGGCCTATTTTGGCGTTGAGGACCAAGTGATTTTTTTCGTATTTTTCCATCTCCATTTTTCAAAAGCCATAACTTTTTTATTTTTCCGTGGACGCGGCCGTATAAGGGCTTGTTTTTTGCGTGGCGAGCTGTAGTTTTTATCGGTGCCACTTTTGGGTACGTAGACAATATCGTAAAATTTGAAAAATTTTTTTTTATGATAACATGGAGATAAACCGCATCAATTCTGCCATAGATTTCTTTTTCTTTTTTTTACAGCGTTAATCATGCAGCATAAATGACACACAAATTTTTTTTCTGCGGGTCGGTACGGTTACAACGATACCAAAATTGTTATATTTTTTTAGGTTTTTACACTTTTTTGCAATAAAACCCCCCTTTTTTTGGAAATCTTTTTTTTTTTCTCTATAGCTGCATTCAAAGTCCTGTAACTTTTTTTTTTTTTATGTACGGAGCTCTATGAGGGCTTATTTTTTGCGAGACGAGCTGTAGTTTTTATTGGTACCATTTTGGTGAATGTACGGCTTTTTTGATCACTTTTATTGCACTTTTTGGGAGGCAAAATGCTAAAAATTAGCATTTTGCCTCTGTTTTTTAACTTTTTTTTTTTACGCTTTTTGTCGTACAAAATGAAAAGTGTGTTCAACTTTTTGTACACGTCGTTACGGACGCGTCAATACCAAATATGTGGGGTTTTCATTTTTTCCCCTTTTTTTATGCTAATATTAGAAAAAGCATAAAAAAAGGGTTTTTGTTACTGTTTTTTTTTTACATTTTTCTTTTTTTTTACATTTTTTCTTTTCTTTTTTTTACACTATTTGAGTCCCTCTGAGGGACTTGCAGCAGTATGCCTATGATCGCTGTGATAAGGCATGGCAGAGCTATACAGCGATTATAGGCACAGGCAATACAGGACGCCAGTGTCTGGCGTCCTGTTGCCATGGCGACAGGCCGGGCTCTCGCGATGACATCGCGAAAGCCGGCCGGAGACACAGAGGGATCGCGATCCCTCTGTGAACTCTTTCCCTGCCGCGATCTACTTAGATCGCGGCAGGGAAGGGGTTAACAGCGGGGCGGCGCATCTCTGATGCCCCCCCGCTGTTGCAGCGGGACAGCGCGGGATCTTATGTGATCCTGCGCTATCCCCAGGACGTACCGGTACGTCCTGTTGCGGGAAGTACCAGGCTCCCAGGACGTAACGGTACGTCCTGTTGCGGGAAGTACCAGGCTCCCAGGACGTAACGGTACGTCCTGGAGCGGGAAGGGGTTAAAGGGGTTGTCTCATGAAATCAAGTGGGGTTATACACTTCTGTATGGCCATATTAATGCACTTTGTAATGTACATCGTGCATTAAATATTGGCCATACAGAAGTTATTCACTTACCTGCTCCGTTGCTGGCGTCCCCGTCTCCATGGCTCCGTCTAAATTCGCCATCTTCTGGCGATTTTAGACGCGCTTGCGCTGTGCGGTCTTCTCCGTGGTGAATGGGGCCGCTCGTGCCGGAGAGCTGGTCCTCGTAGCTCTGCCCCGTCACGTGTGCCGATTCCAGCCAATCAGGAGGCTGGAATCGGCAATGGACCGCACAGAGCCCACGGTGCACCATGGGAAAAGACCCGCGGTGCATCGTGGGTGAAGATCCCGGCGGCCATCTTGGTAAGGTAAGTAAGAAGTCGCCGCAGAGCGGGGATTCGGGTAAGTACTAAACGTTTGTTTGTTTTTTAACCCATCCCTTGTGTTTTTCTCGCGCCGAACAGGGGGCCTATTGGAAAAAAAAAAACCTGTTTCGGCGTGAGACAACCCCTTTAAGGAATCGTTTCCATAAAACACTATTCAGGTTAATAGACTCTGTGGCTACCTACCAAACCTACAGAAAAAGGCACCAGCGACAATTATTGTCTAGCTATAAGGGCTCGCACTGGCGGATTTGGCCTGCATATTATATTCATATTTTTCACGTGTGTAATACACAGTGCTAAAAGCTGGCTGATTTCTATCTGGCCACTAACACCTGGTTTCACATATGTAATAAAAAATGCAGCATGTCCCATTTTGGAGCGTATTACACGCCAGTATAGGATATGAGGATTTACAATACCCAGCAAATACATACTTTACATGTGTATTTACTGTGTATTGCACATTACGTGTGTGAGAACTACATATATAATATGCAATGACAATATGCTCGGAGGAGTGAGAACTAAAATAGCAGAAGTCAGGTGACAACTGTAAAGCGTTATTGTCCTTTCAGACACCATTGTCACTTTCCGGTCTGTAAGGGCCCTTTTACATGGGACGATTATCGTTCAGTTTCTCGCTGGACCGCAGGAATCTGATCAGTAATTGTTCAGCGTAAATGCTGCCAGCAACTTGACGACGAACAATAATTCAGTTTCTGCAGGAATAATAACCATACACTGACCAGGCTGAATAAACAGGCAGCCATTCATCCATGACTGCCTGTTTAACCTCTTAGTGATCACCAATAATCTTTTTTACAGCAGTGACTATTGGGCTTAAAACCTGCAAATACATCTTTTTAAGCCGGTGGCTTGGTGGACTACTGTCACTCAGGTTCCTGCTCTAACAGGCAGGAACGGAGAAACTTTAAATACGGCAGTTTAACCCCCTTACATGCCACAATCAACAGCAACTAAAGCATGCAAGCAGATGACGGGGTGAGAGGGCTCTTTCTATCACCCATCACGACCCCGCAGTTCAATCACAAGGTACCGAGGGATTACCATGGCAGCCAGAAACCTGACAAAGGCCTCCATGTCTCCCATGTAACTCCGCTTATTAGACTGCTGGAAGTGGAGTCTAATAGGCTGCTGTTATGGGCTCCCTCTGTCATCCATCGGCCCTTGTGATGTGATCACAGGGTCTCAATGGGTTGCCATGGCACCCAGAGTCTTTGATATAGCCTCTGGGTCAGCCAGCTACGTAGGCTGAGCTTCATAGGCTTTCTAATGCACAACTATACTGGAATATCAGCATCTCTTATCATCCTTTTAATACACTACTATATTTAAGTTCCCTAGTGGGACAAAAATAAAAAGTTAAAATAGTATAAAAAAAAAAGTCAGAAAAATACAAAAATCATGGCAAAAACGGCTAATTTTGCCTATCTCACCTTTTGAACGAACTGAATAGAAAGTGATTAAAACATTGCATGGATCAACAAACGGTACCATTTAAAAAGTACAACATAGATTTGGTGTTGATGTAATGGTACCGGCCCGCAGAAATAATTTAACATGTTTATTCTACACGGTGAATGCAGTTAAAAATAAAAACATGCCAGAATTGCAGGTTTTGTTAATCTTTCCTCTAGAAAAAATGGAATAAAAAGCAGTCAAAATGTTACACGTCCCCAAAAATGGGATAAATGAAGACTAGAGTTTGTCCTGCAAAAAACAAGCCTCATAGATCTCTGTTGATGGGGAAAAGTAAAAAAATGCTATGGCTCTTGGGATGTGGCAAATCTTTATAAACTGTGTGTATGTGTATATATGTGTGTGTGTGTGTGTGTGTGTGTATATATATATATATATATATATATATATATAACTGTATATACTTGGTGTGCAGTAACAGAGACCCATGTGTGTAGCTGTTCCACAAGAGCACCGCATTGTATTTACTGAGCAACCTCAGAAAACATTCTGTATCTTTCAGCTATTAGAAAGGACCAGCTGTGTAGTCGGCACCGAGGAATCGCCTCTGCAATGCAGTTTGCAGGCATGAGAGGGACTAGTTAGGAAGAGGTTAATTACACCAAAGGTTCCACATTCTATGCAATTTAGCCAAGAAGCTGTGTTTTTTATATATAATGGGTCCAAAGGGAAGCAGCTGTTTTCCACATGCCAAGCAGCACCATCACCCGTTTGTACCACCATAGTGCCATACAGCAAAGAGACACTTTCTGTCAATCTTTTTACTGGAGACGCAACAACACATTTCAGGGTTACAAGTAATAATCCTTTTTTAAAGGACATCCGGGCAAAGATGGAAAATTAAATTTGTGACCAGAGCGAGGCCCTTCTGATAGATTCTGGACAGCCCTGTAAGCCTAAGCGGACTGCTGCGAAAGAGCATCGCCAACGTGAAGCACGTTGGTCTCGGCATAGGAAATGCTAGAATGTCAGCGTCACACAATGACAATCTGATAGCATCCTATAGTTTGTATAGGAAGTGATCCACCGGACAATACTGGGGACCACAGATTTTGACCCTATAATGTGAACAGTGTAGTCACCATGACACAAAGTTAATAACAGCTGCTAAAAATCAGGATTAGAACATGCAGAAGAATTTAATGAGGTGGGGGGAGGTGGGGGCAGCGGACTACAAGGAATTGTATCCTTATAGATTACAGACAAATGATTTTTCTATTGAGGTTTTATTGCATAAACGTGGTATTCTGTTACTTCCATTCATAGTACAACGTTGTCTTTATTACAGAAAACCATTGAGTCGGGGGAAGACAGACGAGAATTTAATTTTGAGAAGGTATGTGAGAGGGTGAGACAGCCTCCAATATGTGTACATTGTTCTTGTTACTGTAAATAGTCCACTACTGTGTGTTTTACTATTTGTCCACAAGAGGTCACTGTTCTGCAGAAAAGATTATGGTCAAGCTGTGAGGTGACAGGACCATGGTAGCCTGTGATTGGAGAACCCGTTGCCTGGTTACAGCGTGCGCATGGGAGGAGAGAAAATTAAAAGCGTGCGTACACTGTGAGTTGGGCAGTTGGTCGAGGAAGCCATTTTGAGTGGAGCTACGGAAGAGGGAAGGAGGTCGTATCCTGAAGGGACCGGAGCTGCAGCGGATTCAGATTTGGACCAGATGCCCGCTGGATGGGAGAAGACTTGCTGCCGGGGATGTTGCTGAACAACCGGAGCGAGACTGGATATTGTGTGGACAATACTGGATGCCGCTGAGGAAGTGAGTAACGGCTCTCTGCGGTACCGCACGCTTTTCTGGAGGAGCCCCTCATCCGTCTAGACTTTTTGGCCGATCAAACAGCAGACCGGTCTATGTGCACGCAAGACACCATATTTTGGCGCCAAGTTACTTGGGACTGCATTTTGGCCTGTAGTTAGATTAGGTAGGGTTATGGACCGTGTCAGGCCACACTTCAGCCATCAGTAAGAAGCTTCTGGAGAACATTCACCTGGCTATATAGCTGCTGTTATTTATACATACCCCTTATTGTATTGGTCTGGGGGGATAGAGTCAGTGTTGTTAAGTTTGTAAGCTGTTGTGCTGCACCGCCGGTACTCAGATCACTCTCCCTTTCCTTTGTTCCTTAGTAGCGGTATTAATAGGTAACAAGGGGCAGGATTATTTAGGCCTGCCCGTTAGGTAAAAGCATAGTTTATTATAGTAGCGCCCTCTGGGGAGTACAGCGCTGTACAGCACAAGGGCCTCAGCCATCTGGCTGAGTGTATGTGAGTTTTGTTGGGTTACCCATTGTTTGTGGTCACGTGGGCCACAGAGCTTTAGTAAAATTCGGTTTGCCCCTGAACTGGTGTCAGAGACGTTTTTCTTGTTTGTGACTTCGCTGTATCCTGGGGAGCCCACCCCGGTACACGGCTTACAACTTGGCGTAGTCGGCAGGATACAGCGACCGTTATGGACGGGAACACGGCAGAAATTAATCCAGTAGCGCCGGCCCAGGGTTCAGCTCAGGGTGCCCCAGCACTGTCATTACAGCCCACGCCAGTCACTTTAGCCCAGGTAGGATACTTGTCAGTTGGGGCATTAATGCAGCAACTGCCCAAATTCAACGGGAAAAACATGACGTTGCAGGACTGGGCCGAAAGGGTGCGAAGCGTGGTTAAAATGTGCAACCTGACCCCTGAGGTGCGTGCGGAAATAGCGTTGGGGGCCTTAGAGGGTGATGTAAGACGGACTGTAATGGTGCGGCCCGAGTCAGAGAGGGACACCTTAGACAAAATATTGTCCCTGCTGGAAGGAGCTCAAGGGGGACGCACCAAGGTAGCACAATTGCGAAGCCAGTTCTTCAATCGGTCACAACGGAAGGACGAGACTTTGATGCAATATTCTAACGCCCTACAGGAGATATTGAATGAAGTGCAGCGGCGGGACCCAGAGGCTATGGGAGCCTTCCGGGGGGTGGACCGGCTATTACGTGACCAGTTCATAATAGGGTTATCCAATAAGTTCTTGCAGGACAAGATGCAAGAGATAGCCTGGGCGACGCCTGAACTGACATTCTACCAGGTTTACCTGGCTGCAGTAGAGAGGGAAGAGGAGCCCATGCCTGTGGCTGTGAAAGCAGTAAGTAGCACCGGAGTGACCAGAGGTCGATCGGGTCCGGAAGACTCGGAGTCCCTGAAGGATATAGTCCAGGCCCTGCGGACAGAGTTGAGGGAACTCCGAGTAGAAGTGTCCCAGATGAAAGCAGGGTCACCTCAGGCTCCAAAAATGGTCCCACCACCCCACCTGGCTCCATCAAGGATAAGCCAGGTGTGTGGGCCCACCAACAGAGGTCCTTCTAGTGTTCGGAGATCGCGGGGACCCCTCTGCTGGTACTGCCAACAGTATGGCCATATCGCCAGAGAGTGCCCGATGCAGGTGGAGCCTGAGCCGCCGTTAAACTCCCAACCGCCGCAGTAACAGGGCGAACTGCGGCGGTTCATCAAGGTCCAAGTCCTGTACACGATGATCGCGATCTGTATGCTAACAGCCCTGTTATGGAAGCGGAGATGGAAGGCAAGAAAGTAAGCTGCCTAGTTGATACTGGGTCGGAGTGCACCCTGATGCCTCTGGAGTTCTTTGAGAGACACTTCGGCCACATGATAGAGCCGGAAGATGGGAGTGTCATCAGATTGACGGCTGCAAATAACGGGGAGATGAATGTACGAGGCATAGTCTGGATGCGGGTCTGCCTATTTGGGCAGGATATTGGCAGAAAGGGGGTCGTACTGGTGGATCACCCCTCGAGGAAAGGGTTAGATGTAACGCTGGGAATGAACGTGCTGAGAGACCTAGACCAACATCTTTATGCCAAGGAAGGGCCTAAATACTGGCAGCGGGCCACCTCACATCGGCCGACTCAGAAGGTTTTGCAGCATATGGTGAGGAGCTACAGTCTGCAAAAGAGCATCATGTCTGATAAGGCTATTGGGCGCGTGAAGGTACCACTGAGGGCCCCGATGAAGATCCCTCCACGACGGGAACAAATCTTGATGCTGCCGGTAGGAGCTGGGAGGAAGCTGAATGGGCTAGAGGTTTTAATCGAGCCCGCGCCCCAAGGGGAAAGGTCAGCCCATCCCCTGGTAGCTCGGGCTCTTGCCACTGTTAAGGATGGATGTGTGCCAGTACGCTGCATCAATGTTTCGGACAGTGAGTTGACTGTTCCTGGAAATACCCTGTTGGCCGAAGTTTATGTGTCTGAGGGGGATATCCTCCGGCGGAGAGGCTTCACACTACAGCCAGATAGAAGGTCAGCCTGGACCTTTGCAGTAGAGATCAAGCAAAAAGAGGCCCCGACGTCGGAGTGGAACGGTCGAGTGATTATGGCCCTGATGGGGGTGGATCTCCGGGCCCTGACTCCGGGGCAACAGACGCTTCTGGAGGAGACTCTGTGGGAATTCCAGGAGGCATTCTCGAGGCATGATGAGGACTTCGGGTGTGTTTCTGGTATCAAACACGAAATACCTACCGGCGATGCCACGCCAATCAGGGAGCGGTACAGACAGATCCCACCCAAGATTTACCAGGAAGTGAAAGAGATGGTGGCCAGCATGTTGGAAACCCGGGTGATACAGGAGAGTCAGAGCCCTTGGGCTGCCCCAGTGGTCCTGGTGCGGAAGAAAGACGGGGGTCTTCGGTTCTGTGTAGACTACCGGAAGCTAAATGCACAGACCATTCGGGATGCCTACCCTCTTCCGCGGATTGAAGAGTCGCTGTCCTCCCTAGGTCATGCCAAGTTCTTTTCAACTCTCGACCTGGCCAGCGGGTATTGGCAAGTGCCTGTGGCCGAAAAGGACAAGGCGAAAACAGCCTTTATCCTACCCATGGGACTCTATGAGTTTAACAGGATGCCGTTCGGCCTGACTAATGCCCCGGGGACATTTCAGCGGTTGATGGAGCATTGTCTGGGTGACCTCAACTTTGAGTCGGTATTGATCTACTTGGACGATGTGGTAGTGTTTGGGACCTCCTTTGAAGACCATCTTCAGAAGCTGCGACAGGTCCTAGGACGGCTGCGAGACCATGGGCTTAAAGTCAAGCCCAAAAAGTGCCAACTGTTCAAGCAGCAGATAGAGTACCTTGGGCATGTGGTTACCCCAGAGGGGGTGCAGCCGACTACCAGTAAGGTGGAGGCCGTCCAACAGTGGCCCCAACCAAAGACCCTACGGGAGGTGCAGGCTTTTCTGGGGTTGGCCGGGTATTACCGAAGGTTCATACCCAAGTTTGCTCACCTGGCTAGTCCGCTAAATGAGCTGCTGAGAGGCACGGCTGGAGGACCCAAGAATCGTCCCATTGAGTGGGGGTCACGGCAACAAGAGGCTTTCGAGGCGATAAAGAAGGTTCTAACCAGTGCCCCGATCCTGGCTTATGCACGGTTTGACACCCCGTTCTTGTTGTACACTGACGGAAGCCTCCATGGTCTGGGGGCCGTGCTATCTCAAATTCAAGATGGACGTGAAAGAGTGATTGCTTATGGCAGCCGGTCTTTAAGGGAGTCGGAGCGCAATCCCGACAACTATAGCTCTTTTAAGTTGGAACTTTTGGCACTGGTGTGGGCCATGACCGAAAAGTTTGCGGAGTACCCGACGGGTGCCGAAGTGACTGTGATGACGGACAATAACCCGTTAGCACACTTGGAGAATGCCAAGCTAGGGGCTCTTGAACAGAGATGGATGGCTCGCCTCTCCAAGTACCAATATTGTATCCGGTTCCGGTCGGGGAAAGAAAATGGCAACGCGGATGCGCTTTCCCGAGTTCCTGTAGGATTGCCGACCCAGAGTGGTGATGAGGAGCTAGAGGACATCGAAATCCCGGATCTTGGCAGGGCGCCCACTTTCCAGAACATAACGCATTCAAGTGGGGTGGCTTCGGGAATGCCAATGGTGTTGGGAAAGACGTTAGCAGATTGGGAGAGAGTCCAAAATAGCTGCCCGGACCTAAAGAAAGTGAAGCAGTGGGTCCAGAGCAAAATATGGCCTCGGCCTGAAGAGCGAGCCAGCTTAACTCCAGAGGGTCAAAGGCTGCTAAGACAGTGGGATAAATTGAGCGTTGTCCAGGGGGTCCTGTGCAGGACCATATACCTACAGTCAGAGTTGCAGTACCGACAACAGATTGTCATTCCCATGTTGCTGGGGCCGGCAGCAGCCCGGGAGGCCCATGACAGGGGCGCCCATTTTGGGAGCGATAAAACATACAAATGGCTCCAGCGATTGGTGTATTGTCCTGACTTGGGAGACATGGTGACTGAGGCCTGTCTCAAGTGTCGGCCCTGTGGACTGAGTAAGGGTCCCGAGGAACGGGCTCCTATACAAACTATCAGTACATCTGCCCCCCTAGAGATTTTGATGATTGACTATGTGCAGATTGGGTACTCTACCTCAGGACATTCCTACTGTTTAGTCATGACAGACCATTTCACTAAATATGCGGTGGCCATACCCACCAGAGATCAAACGGCAGAATCGGCTGCAAAAGCAGTTTGTAAACATTTTATACAAGTGTTTGGGTGTCCACAGAGAATTCATTCCGATCAAGGGGCTTGTTTCCAGGGTACTCTGATGGGCGAGTTGTATCAGCTCTATGGGATTGAACGTTCCCGCACGACCCCATACCACCCCCAAGGGAATGGGGCGTGTGAACGGTTCAACCGCACCTTGATCCAGATGCTGCGAACTTTGGAGGATAGCCAAAAGGCTCGTTGGCCAGAGTATTTGCCCGAACTGATGTGGGCTTATAACAACAGGGTACATAACACTACGGGTTACTCTCCCCATATGCTGATGTTCGGGAGAGCAGGCCAGGAGATTGAGGATCTCCACATGCCCGACCCGATGGGGCCACCCCCGAGGAATACTACAGCATGGGTACAAGAACACCGCCGTCGGTTGAGAGCGGTGCACAGGGTTGTGGGAGAACGCCTGAGGCAAGTGGTGCATCCAAACTCAAGACCAGTGCAGAGAGATGAGTTCACTTCGGGTGACCGAGTGTTAGTCCGGGCCAAGAGGCCATCTGGAAAGTTGGATGGGCGGTGGGAGGCGGTTCCGTATATGGTGAAGCGAAGGGTAGATCCTGACATACCAGTTTATGAAGTAGAGCCAGTAGGAACTGGGGGACCCTCGCGGAGTCTACACCGTAATATGTTGAGACGTTGTAACTTTGAAGAGGCCGCAGCTGAGAAGGAGGTGTCTACACCCGCCATGAGTACTAGGGAACCTCCCTTAGAAGAGGAAAGCTGGGTCATCTCAGTCCCTATCCCGGCGGAGGTTCCAGTTCAGACAAATCCGACACCCAGGGAAGGAGCTACACAATCAGCAGTGCATCCTTCAGTGACTGCGCCCAACTCCCTTGACTCTATGACTCTGCGTAGGACAACTAGGTCCAACGCTGGCGTACCTCCACTGCGCTATGCGCAGGACGAGTTTGTTTGGGTAAGGTTGCCGGGGGCGTCAACCTCTAGTGGGGTGGCATGTGAGAGGGTGAGACAGCCTCCAATATGTGTACATTGTTCTTGTTACTGTAAATAGTCCACTACTGTGTGTTTTACTATTTGTCCACAAGAGGTCACTGTTCTGCAGAAAAGATTATGGTCAAGCTGTGAGGTGACAGGACCATGGTAGCCTGTGATTGGAGAACCCGTTGCCTGGTTACAGCGTGCGCACGGGAGGAGAGAAAATTAAAAGCGTGCGTACACTGTGAGTTGGGCAGTTGGTCGAGGAAGCCATTTTGAGTGGAGCTACGGAAGAGGGAAGGAGGTCGTATCCTGAAGGGACCGGAGCTGCAGCGGATTCAGATTTGGACCAGATGCCCGCTGGATGGGAGAAGACTTGCTGCCGGGGATGTTGCTGAACAACCGGAGCGAGACTGGATATTGTGTGGACAATACTGGATGCCGCTGAGGAAGTGAGTAACGGCTCTCTGCGGTACCGCACGCTTTTCTGGAGGAGCCCCTCATCCGTCTAGACTTTTTGGCCGATCAAACAGCAGACCGGTCTATGTGCACGCAAGACACCATATTTTGGCGCCAAGTTACTTGGGACTGCATTTTGGCCTGTAGTTAGATTAGGTAGGGTTATGGACCGTGTCAGGCCACACTTCAGCCATCAGTAAGAAGCTTCTGGAGAACATTCACCTGGCTATATAGCTGCTGTTATTTATACATACCCCTTATTGTATTGGTCTGGGGGGATAGAGTCAGTGTTGTTAAGTTTGTAAGCTGTTGTGCTGCACCGCCGGTACTCAGATCACTCTCCCTTTCCTTTGTTCCTTAGTAGCGGTATTAATAGGTAACAAGGGGCAGGATTATTTAGGCCTGCCCGTTAGGTAAAAGCATAGTTTATTATAGTAGCGCCCTCTGGGGAGTACAGCGCTGTACAGCACAAGGGCCTCAGCCATCTGGCTGAGTGTATGTGAGTTTTGTTGGGTTACCCATTGTTTGTGGTCACGTGGGCCACAGAGCTTTAGTAAAATTCGGTTTGCCCCTGAACTGGTGTCAGAGACGTTTTTCTTGTTTGTGACTTCGCTGTATCCTGGGGAGCCCACCCCGGTACACGGCTTACAGGTACGTCCAGTTTTCTGATTGTTATATGCACAGATTTGCTTTCAACAGCAAGTAAAAAGAAATCCGTGTGTAAGGCACTTTCTTCTGTATCAGCTCTGTGGAATAATAGCCTTCTTTCAGGCTTACAACTGTTTTCTCGGGATGGAAGGTTTGGCAGATTCTGCTTTTCTAGATTGATTAACTGCATAAATGTTCTATCCCATAAATCAGAGTTCCCAAAACAATCAGCTAGGGTGGCACATGTGTGACTTGGGCCCTCTGCATGTGGCTCCCCAGCTGACTCACAAAAGATTGGGGACCACTGTCACAGAGGAACGCTCAATGTCTTAACTTCAGCATTATTTAATGGAGCGTTCCCTCTTGGACGTTCACTGCATATCCACAGGACATGCTATAAATGTCTGAGATGTGGATCCTACCGCTGGGTGCCCACCTAAAGGGCGAATGGGAAACCTCTGACCCGCCTGGTGATGTGGCAGAAAATAAATGTAAAGTGGCTGCATGTGTCTGAGACTCTCCATTGATTTCTTTGAGAGTTCTGGAACAGCCGGCAGGTAACACCCTTAGTACATAGGTCATCTTTTGCTTTCATTTACATAATGTCATGTATACTAGCATTGATTTCGCTCCTCACAGGTTCGGTTGGAGGTACATAAATTTGGAATCACTGGTTACAAGAAAGAGACACAAAGAAAACTTGAAGTAGAGCGTGCTATAATGCTGGGGGCGAAAGTAAGTATGCCGATATGAAGGGTAATGCAGATGGTAAAGCAGTGATGGACAAGATGACTATTCACATAGTAGATCACTGATCATATCTGGGGAAATGGTTAGCCAAAGAGGTTTATAAAACTGAATTAGTAAGCACAATTTCACCTGATGAGATTGTTTTGAAGTGCTAAATAAACTGCTAAAACAAAGCAAGACCTACATGCTAATGTTATGCCATGACAATGCCATCCAAAGCAGACGCCATGAGAAAGTGCATAAAGTACTGAGACTCTGTCCAAGGTTTCTCTGAGCTTCTGACTGTCTGTAAGGCAGGACACCACATGAGCACTTCAGCTGGCACTTGTACCGTCTAGTCAGACTTATCTAAGATGTAGCATAATAGAACACTGCTATAAGACCCCAATTACTGAATGTAGCTTCTGATATTTTATCGTGACTCATCTGTAAAAAGTAATAATAAATTTTCCTTCTAGCCTCCCAAAAGAGAATATGTGAATTATAAGCTCTATCAAGCAAATAAAAAGGAAAAAGAGCAAAAGCAGAAGGTAAAAAAACTTGTTGGTCAATTACATATGTTGTATGTTCTTGTTTCTATATTATAGTTTGGGTGGACATGGCATTGGACATCCTGCTGGAAAGGACCTTCAGGAGGAGCATTATAACCTGCTCTTAGCCTATCAGCATCACTGGGACATCAGTGCTGCTGCTAATTATTTAATATGTTTTTATTAAACATTTTTCAAATTAAACAGGATCTCCGTTCACATACAGGGTTTGCAGTAATAATCATGCATTTATATTAGTCTGTCTGTCAGATTGCATAGTACAAAAGTATTAGGATATAGTTCCATCAGTAAGTCCATTATGGCTTTTAAAATTACTTTCCTTTGAGT
This sequence comes from Eleutherodactylus coqui, assembly GCF_035609145.1. Lineage (NCBI taxonomy): Eukaryota > Metazoa > Chordata > Amphibia > Anura > Eleutherodactylidae > Eleutherodactylus > Eleutherodactylus coqui. The sequence goes on along the minus strand of NC_089839.1, from coordinate 133,498,868 downwards.
TTCTGCCCCAGTATGTGCGGAGGAGGGGGGTGGGGGGAGAGGAAACGGAGGGTAGAAGGAAGGGGGTGGATGTAAGGTTAGGAGCCTTGTCTTGTGGAAAATCTGTTTTATTTCGACAAGGTTTTATCGAGCATCTTTCCATTGAGCAGGGTTTCTGCTTACATCCAGGACATGCACTAAGGCAGGGGTGTCAAACTCATTTTCACTGAGGGCCACATCAGGCTTATGGTGACCTTCAAAGGGCCGATTGTAAGACAGTATAGTAAGGGCTTGTTCACACAAGCGTATTTGCGTACATAATATGCAGTGAATAGAAGCCATTGATTTCAGTGAGTTCAGTCACATGATGTACATTTTCACACAGCATGACCTATTTTGTTGCTTACTACACACCCCAATAGGCCATTGAAGTGAATGGGCCGTGCAAATATGTGGTGAATGCGCAGGAAACCTATGTATTCACTGCATATTTGGGCACCATCTGCATTCTTTTTTCCGTGCCTAAATATGCAGGCATTAGCAATTTTTGATTGCGCAAATACACAGCGTATTTGTGCTACCGAAATACCCATGTGAACAAGCCCTAATAGTGACCCCCCCAGCAGCCACCATTATCCCCCCCCCTCAGAAGCCACCATTAACCCCCCCCCTCTCAGCAGCCACCATTAACCCCCCCCCTCTCAGCAGCCACCATTAACCCCCCCCCTCTCAGCAGCCACCATTAACCCCCCCCCCCTCAGCCACCATTTACCCCCCTCCTCCAGCAGCCACCATTTACCCCCCTCCTCCAGCCGCCACCATTTACCCCCCTCCTCCAGCAGCCACCATTTACCCCCCTCCTCCAGCCGCCACCATTTACCCCCCTCCTCCAGCAGCCACCATTTACCCCCCTCCTCCAGCAGCCACCATTTACCCCCCTCCTCCAGCAGCCACCATTAACCCCCCTCCTCCAGCAGCCACCATTAACCCCCCTCCTCCAGCAGCCACCATTAACCCCCCCCCCGTAGCTACCATTAACCCCCCCTCTCAGCAGCCACCATTAACCCCCCCTCTCAGCAGCCACCATTAACCCCCCCTCTCAGCAGCCACCATTAACCCCCCCTCTCAGCAGCCACCATTAACCCCCCCTCTCAGCAGCCACCATTAACCCCCCCTCTCAGCAGCCACCATTAACCCCCCCTCTCAGCAGCCACCATTAACCCCCCCTCTCAGCAGCCACCATTAACCCCCCCCTCTCAGCAGCCACCATTAACCCCCCCTCTCAGCAGCCACCATTAACCCCCCCTCTCAGCAGCCACCATTAACCCCCCCCTCTCAGCAGCCACCATTAACCCCCCCTCTCAGCAGCCACCATTAACCCCCCCTCTCAGCAGCCACCATTAACCCCCCCTAGCAGCCACCATTAACCCCCCCCCAGCCACCATTAACCCCCCCCCCCTCAGCCACCATTTACCCCCCTCCTCCAGCAGCCACCATTAACCCCCTTCCTCCAGCAGCCACCATTAACCCCCCTCCTCCAGCAGCCACCATTAACCCCCCTCCTCCAGCAGCCACCATTAACCCCCCCTCTCAGCAGCCACCATTAACCCCCCCTCTCAGCAGCCACCATTAACCCCCCCTCTCAGCAGCCACCATTAACCCCCCCTCTCAGCAGCCACCATTAACCCCCCCTCTCAGCAGCCACCATTAACCCCCCCTCTCAGCAGCCACCATTAACCCCCCCTCTCAGCAGCCACCATTAACCCCCCCTCTCAGCAGCCACCATTAACCCCCCCTCTCAGCAGCCACCATTAACCCCCCCTCTCAGCAGCCACCATTAACCCCCCCTCTCAGCAGCCACCATTAACCCCCCCTCTCAGCAGCCACCATTAACCCCCCCTCTCAGCAGCCACCATTAACCCCCCCTCTCAGCAGCCACCATTAACCCCCCCTCTCAGCAGCCACCATTAACCCCCCCTCTCAGCAGCCACCATTAACCCCCCCTCTCAGCAGCCACCATTAACCCCCCCTCTCAGCAGCCACCATTAACCCCCCCCCCTCTCAGCAGCCACCATTAACCCCCCCCCCTCTCAGCAGCCACCATTAACCCCCCCCCCCCCTCAGCAGCCACCATTAACCCCCCCCCCCTCTCAGCAGCCACCATTAACCCCCCCTCTCAGCAGTCACCATTAACCCCCCCTCTCAGCAGTCACCATTAACCCCCCCTCTCAGCAGTCACCATTAACCCCCCCTCTCAGCAGTCACCATTAACCCCCCCTCTCAGCAGTCACCATTAACCCCCCCCTCTCAGCAGTCACCATTAACCCCCCCTCTCAGCAGCCACCATTAACCCCCCCTCTCAGCAGCCACCATTAACCCCCCCTCTCAGCAGCCACCATTAACCCCCCCTCTCAGCAGCCACCATTAACCCCCCCTCTCAGCAGCCACCATTAACCCCCCCTCTCAGCAGCCACCATTAACCCCCCCTCTCAGCAGCCACCATTAACCCCCCCTCTCAGCAGCCACCATTAACCCCCCCTCTCAGCAGCCACCATTAACCCCCCCTCTCAGCAGCCACCATTAACCCCCCCTCTCAGCAGCCACCATTAACCCCCCCCTCTCAGCAGCCACCATTAACCCCCCCCTCTCAGCAGCCACCATTAACCCCCCCCTCTCAGCAGCCACCATTAACCCCCCCCTTTCAGCAGCCACCATTAACCCCCCCCTTTCAGCAGCCACCATTAACCCCCCCCCTTTCAGCAGCCACCATTAACCCCCCCCCTTTCAGCAGCCACCATTAACCCCCCCCCTTTCAGCAGCCACCATTAACCCCCCCCTCTCAGCAGCCACCATTAACCCCCCCTCTCAGCAGCCACCATTAACCCCCCCTCTCAGCAGCCACCATTAACCCCCCTCTCAGCAGCCACCATTAACCCCCCCCCTCTCAGCAGCCACCATTAACCCCCCCCCCCTCAGCAGCCACCATTAACCCCCCCTCTCAGCAGCCACCATTAACCCCCCCTCTCAGCAGCCACCATTAACCCCCCCCCCCTCTCAGCAGCCACCATTAACCCCCCCCCCTCTCAGCAGCCACCATTAACCCCCCCCCCCCCCTCAGCAGCCACCATTAACCCCCCCCCCCTCTCAGCAGCCACCATTAACCCCCCCCCTCTCAGCAGTCACCATTAACCCCCCCTCTCAGCAGTCACCATTAACCCCCCCTCTCAGCAGTCACCATTAACCCCCCCTCTCAGCAGTCACCATTAACCCCCCCTCTCAGCAGTCACCATTAACCCCCCCTCTCAGCAGCCACCATTAACCCCCCCTCTCAGCAGCCACCATTAACCCCCCCTCTCAGCAGCCACCATTAACCCCCCCCTCTCAGCAGCCACCATTAACCCCCCCTCTCAGCAGCCACCATTAACCCCCCCTCTCAGCAGCCACCATTAACCCCCCCTCTCAGCAGCCACCATTAACCCCCCCTCTCAGCAGCCACCATTAACCCCCCCTCTCAGCAGCCACCATTAACCCCCCCTCTCAGCAGCCACCATTAACCCCCCCTCTCAGCAGCCACCATTAACCCCCCCCCTCTCAGCAGCCACCATTAACCCCCCCCCCTCTCAGCAGCCACCATTAACCCCCCCCTCTCAGCAGCCACCATTAACCCCCCCCCTCTCAGCAGCCACCATTAACCCCCCCCCTCTCAGCAGCCACCATTAACCCCCCCTTTCAGCAGCCACCATTAACCCCCCCCCCTCTCAGCAGCCACCATTAACCCCCCCCCCTCTCAGCAGCCACCATTAACCCCCCCCCCTCTCAGCAGCCACCATTAACCCCCCCCCTCTCAGCAGCCACCATTAACCCCCCCCCTCTCAGCAGCCACCATTAACCCCCCCCCCTCTCAGCAGCCACCATTAACCCCCCCCCTCTCAGCAGCCACCATTAACCCCCCCCCTCTCAGCAGCCACCATTAACCCCCCCCCTCTCAGCAGCCACCATTAACCCCCCCCCTCTCAGCAGCCACCATTAACCCCCCCCCTCTCAGCAGCCACCATTAACCCCCCCCCCTCTCAGCAGCCACCATTAACCCCCCCCTCTCAGCAGCCACCATTAACCCCCCCCTCTCAGCAGCCACCATTAACCCCCCCCCTCTCAGCAGCCACCATTAACCCCCCCCTCTCAGCAGCCACCATTAACCCCCCCCTCTCAGCAGCCACCATTAACCCCCCCCTCTCAGCAGCCACCATTAACCCCCCCTCTCAGCAGTCACCATTAACCCCCCCTCTCAGCAGTCACCATTAACCCCCCCTCTCAGCAGCCACCATTAACCCCCCCCTCTGAGCAGCCACCATTAACCCCCCCCTCTCAGCAGCCACCATTAACCCCCCCCTCTCAGCAGCCACCATTAACCCCCCCCTCTCAGCAGTCACCATTAACCCCCCCTCTCAGCAGTCACCATTAACCCCCCCTCTCAGCAGTCACCATTAACCCCCCCTCTCAGCAGTCACCATTAACCCCCCCTCTCAGCAGTCACCATTAACCCCCCCTCTCAGCAGTCACCATTAACCCCCCCTCTCAGCAGTCACCATTAACCCCCCCTCTCAGCAGTCACCATTAACCCCCCCTCTCAGCAGTCACCATTAACCCCCCCTCTCAGCAGCCACCATTAACCCCCCCCCCTCTCAGCAGCCACCATTAACCCCCCCCCCCTCTCAGCAGCCACCATTAACCCCCCCCCCTCTCAGCAGCCACCATTAACCCCCCCCCCCTCTCAGCAGCCACCATTAACCCCCCCCCTCTCAGCAGCCACCATTAACCCCCCCCTCTCAGCAGCCACCATTAACCCCCCCCTCTCAGCAGCCACCATTAACCCCCCCCTCTCAGCAGCCACCATTAACCCCCCCCCTCTCAGCAGTCACCATTAACACCCCCCCCCCCCCAGCAGCAACCATTAACACCATTAACACCCCCCTCGGCAGCAACCACTAAATCCCCCCCCCCCCCAGCAGCCACCATTAGCCCCCCTAAACCACATACTTACCTCCTCCTTGCTGTCTGCGCTGCTTCCCCTCCGCTCACATATTAACATTTTCCACATCACTTCTGCTTATTCAGCAGTTCCAGCAGCCTGATTGGTTGTTTGGGTTGGCTGATTCACCAAGCAACCAATCAGGTTGCTGGAATTGCTGAATAGGGCAGAAGTGTTGTGAAAAATGTTAATATGCCAGCGGGGAGCTGCAGCACTCCAGCTGGTAATAGCTTAGTGGTGAGCAGCGTCGGCACGCCGCGGGCCACATGAAACGAGGCAGCGGGCCGGATTCGGCCCGCGGGCCTTGTGTTTGACACATGTGCACTAAGGGATACATTTTTATACGGAGCTGTACACATTATTACATCATAGGGTTGCATATTATATCCTGTGTCAAGACAGCTACCGCTTCTCTCCAGATTTCTATTTTTCTCCTTTTCCCTTAGCGTACACAGGGAGGGGTGGGGGATCGAAGAATCAAGGTAGTGGGGGGTTGTAGGGAGGGTCGGGGGGGCGGGGGGGGGGAACATATGTAGGGGTCACATTACTTTACCCACTACAGTAACATCCTTGAAAATAAACAATTTTGACACCTGATACATTACAAAATCGCTTTCTTACATCTCTCCTCCTCTGCGAATATCCGGTCCAGTCGTATCTTCTTTATAGAAACATGTCTATTTTATGTCCCAGCGAGTAGGCCCCCAAGGTGTTTCCCACATCAGGTCAAGTCCCACTAACTGGTGGATCTCCGGATATAGATCTCTCCATATACCATATGGTTGTTTTGAAGGATTCCTCGATTGCCCTTTTCACTCGTTGCGGTAGGACATCAATGAAACTCTCCCACACCTCAAAGAATCCCTCCACCTGCGCCTCCTTTTGAAATGAGGCCTCAGTCCAGTCCATTTGCATGAGAAAGGACAGCTTTTCCAGAAAGAGCTTAAAGGGGCTGTCCCGCGCCGAAACGGGTTTTTTTTTTTTTTTTCAATAGCCCCCCCGTTCGGCGTGAGACAAACCCGATGCAGGGATTAAAAAAAAACACCAGATAATACTTACCCGAATCCCCACGGTCCGGCGTCTTCATGCTTACCTTGTGAAGATGGCCGCCGGGATCTTCACCCTCGGTGGACCGCAGGGCTTCTGTGCGGTCCATTGCCGATTCCAGCCTCCTGATTGGCTGGAATCGGCACGTGACGGGGCGGAGCTACGAGGAGCCGCTCTCCGGCACGAGCGGCCCTATTCAGAAAAGAAGAAGACCGGACTGCGCAAGCGCGTCTAATCGGGCGATTAGACGCTGAAAATTAGACGGCACCATGGAGACGAGGACGCCAGCAACGGAACAGGTAAGTGAATAACTTCTGTATGGCTCATAATTAATGCACAATGTACATTACAAAGTGCATTAATATGGCCATACAGAAGTGTATACCCCCACTTTGTTTCGCGGGACAACCCCTTTAAAGGGGGGAGGGGTCGTATCTACCCATGTCTGCAGAACTGTTTTCATCCCTGCCATGGCGACCATGTGCAGAAGCCTACGGCTGCCCGGGGTGCATCTATATTTATCCAGGTCTATAAAGCCAAAGATTGCCCACAGGGGGTCTAACGGAGCTGCGGAGGTCAAATGTGTTGTATAGCGGTGTACTTTAATCCAAAAATTCTGGACTATCCCACAGTCCCACAGACAGTGACGAAGGCCCGCCACGGCCATTTGGCACCTGAAACATCTGTCATTATTGTATAATCCCATTTTTTTGTCCTCGCTGAGGGGTAATATATGCTCTATGGTATATCTGTAAGGTCATTTCAACATATCTACTTGAGGGTAATATAGTCAGACTATATTTTAGCATTTTTAAGAGTTGTGGTACTGTGAGTCCCGGGATATCTGCTGTCCATTTTGAGAGTGCTGTTCTGGAAGTGTTGTGATCTAGTGGGCTGTTTAGGAATTGGTAAGTTCTAGTCATATGACCACGTGTGTTAGTAGGTTGCTTTAGCTGAATTTGGTATAATTCAAGCCATTCGTTCGTAGGTATTTTCAATAATATTTTGTCTACAAAACTTTTGGCCTGCAGATACGGAAAGAAGGTAAACTGGATATGTGGATATTTTGATTGTAGGTCTCCCAATGACAGCATTTTATGAGTGTTTTTATGTAGTAGGGACTGGATATTGATTATTCCTCCCACATGCCAGGATCGAAATTCACCATGAGATGAGTTGGCCTGGAAATATGGGTTGTGTAAGAGCGTTAAGTACGGTGAAAAATGTGGGTGTAAAGAGGTGGCTTTGCGGAGTTTTTGCCATGCTTTCCAGGTCGACATTAGGAGAAGGTTCTCTCTGTATTCTATTGGGATCATTTGATATGTTAGATGTAAGAAATTGGGGAGGGCTATTCTATTTCCGTGTCTACGAAAACAGATGTCTGCTGTATCCAGTCGATGATTATTTTGGTTAGTGTTGCAATATTGTACGTTCTTATGTTGGGAAGGTTTATTCCTCCATTTTGTTTTGGTTGTCTGAGGATATTGAAGGGGATTCTGCTTCTGCCACCCTTCCAGATAAATGTTCTTATTAGATAGTTTATCTTTTTCTCATCCTCAGGGGTAATATATATTGGGAGAACATGTAGTAAGTATAAAAGGCGAGGGAATTCTACCATTTTAAATAGGTGACATCTACCTATGTATGACAGTGGGAGTTTGCGCCATTTTGTTAGGGTTTGTTCTAGGGTTGTTATGTATGGCTTCATGTTGATGTTGTATATATCTTGATATCTCTTTGGAACACGGACTCCCAAGTAGGTAATAAATCGGGTTCTCCATTGAAAGGGGTATTGGTGAGTCCAATGTGGTGTTTGCGAACCTTTTATTAAGAGTGCTTCGGTTTTCTCCAGATTAAGAGTGTAGCCTGATAGAGGGCCTAGTGTCTGAAGGTCTTGGAGTATTTCCGGGAGTGTATGAACCGGATCCTTAATGGTCAAGAGAACATCATCTGCAAAAGCATTTATGGAGATGTTGGGATGATATGGGCGGGGGGGTTGGCATTGGTGAGGTTGGTTTTAGAAGGTGCAATAGGGGGTCCAGGGATAAATTAAAAAGTAGGGGTGAGAGCAGGCATCCCTGTCTTGTACCCCGAAATATGTCTATGGGCAGAGTGCTATGTCCGTTAACTGTCAGGGTGGTTGAGACATTAATTTGGATATACCCAATAAAGTTGAGAAAGTTTGGGCCAAATTGTCTGTCTTGCAGGATGGCCTGCAGAAAGGGCCAGGACACCTTGTCAAATGCTTTTTCTGCTTCTAGACTTAGTAGTAATGTTTGTGGGGTGTGTGGGCAGCTGGCCTCAATTGTCGCTGCTATTGCTGTTCGTATGTTTTTAGTAGCGTGCCTATTGCTTAGAAAGCCACTTTGAGAGGCATGTATAATTGTTGGGCAGAGCATTTGTAAACGATTGGCTAGTATTTTTGTCAAGAACTTGTAGTCACTATTTAATAGGGATATTGGGCGATATGATTGGACTAACGTTGGGTTTTTGTTTGGGTTTCAGTATTAAGACTGTTCTTGAGTCTAATAATGTGTCTACTTGTATGTTTTGTGTATAGGTTTCATTATACAGTCTTGTCAAGGTTGGGATTATTTCTAGTTGTAGAAGTTTGTAATATTCATTCCCATATCCATCGGGGCCTGGAGTTTTGTTGTTTGGTGATGTCCCAATCGCCTCTTTCACCTCTGTCTCTGAGATCGGTTCCTCCAGGAGGATTCTTTGTTCGGCAGTGAGTTTTGGTAGGGCGAGGGTATCTTGCCACCTTTGAACCTCATTTTTGTCTGTGGGGGTTGCTATATATAGATCTTCGAAATAGTTGGATAAAATGTTTTCTATTTCCTCCTGTTTTGAGATTTTTGCATTCGTAGTAGGGTCAGTCAGGGATAGTATAAGCTTATGCGTGGATTGTACACTAATTATGCGGGCTAACAAATGGCCAGGCTTATTGGCATTTCGGTAGTATCTATTCTGATCTATCTTAGTGAGCCATAGGGCCTGCCTCTGGACATAGGTTTCTAAGATTTGTTTTGTCTGGTTGTAGACAGATTTGTTTTGTTGAGATGGCAATTGGGCGTAGTGCTTTTGTGCTGTGATTAAATTGTGTTGGAGTTTGAGGAATTGTTGTCTTGTTTGCTTTCGCTTGTATGAGGTGTAGCTCATTATGTGACCTCATCACCGCTTTTGATGTTGCCCAGAGGAGAGCCGTGTCTTCTGTGTGTTCAATATTGTCGTCGATGTAATTCGCCCAGTGGATTTTTAAATAGTTTCTAAAGTCTTCCGAGTGGTATAAGTGTGTAGGGAAGGACCAGATTCGTGTTTTACTCTGAGTCTTTACCCTGAAATGATAGCGTAATTGGTGCATGATCTGATATTGCGATGGGAAGAATAGAAGCATTTACGAGTTTCCCAAACAGCATTGTTGACAAAAGGAAACAATCTATCCTGGAAAAGGACTGGTGGGCTGTTGAGTAATATGTGTACTCTCTGGAGTCTGCATTTGTTATGCGCCAGGGATCACAAAGATTTTGTGTCTCCATAAGGTGTATGACGTCTAGTTGTTTGTGTAAAAGAGTTGTTCGGCGACGTCCTGTCCATGTCGGGGCATATAACGGTATTAAGGTCTTCCCCCTATGATCAGATTTGGGTGTTGGCTCTGTAAGAGCATAGAATTTAGTTTTGGAAAGAAATTGTTGGTTGTGTGGTTTGGTGCATATAGACATTAAGTAGGGTATAGTCCATGTCGTGTATGCGTGTTCTGAGCATCAGAAATCTGCCTTCTTTATCCGCTAGTTCCTCTTCCACTGAGTATATCAGGCCTTTGCGGAATAGGATAGCCACCCCCCTTCTTTTTGATGTGTAATTTGCAGTGTAGCATGAGTCGAGCCATGGGGCCTTAAGGGTGCTTCCCGAATCATGCTTCCAGCGCATCTCCTGTAAGTATATAATGTCAGGTTTCAGGCGTCTCAGATGTGTAATGATTTTTTTTCTTTTTAATGGCGTGTTGAGGCCTGCTATGTTCTACGATACTATCTTGATATGTGTGTGTGAGGTACTCTTGTTCTGTTCTATTGTTCATGTCTGTCATGGTGGGGGAGTCTGCAATCTCTGTGTTGTATTGTTTTGTTGTACCTTTCGTCCCAGCCATCCCAGCAAGCGGTGGGAAGTCCAATGCATTATGTTAGGAGGAACACGCGCCAGGGCACCAGGACCGGACATCGCAGAAGGAGAGAGATATATGGGTGTCAATTCAACTTTTACAACTGTAAAAACAAAACATCATTACATAAAGTTCCCTGGGAGGGGAAAGGTTTGGTTAAACCTTTTCTCAGAAAGTGGCAATGATTGCCTATTGCCACACCACAGTGCGCCAGAATCCTTGGATTCTAGATCAGTCATGGTTCATCACCGGCTTCCAGCCGAAAGTGTTGGGCCGCCGATTGGAGGTCGCTGAAGATCAGTTGTCTGCCGTTTTCCATTACTCTTAGCTTGGCTGGGAAGAGCAGCTGAAACCTAATGGCATTGTCGTGAAGGTGTCTGCAGATTGGCGTAAAAGCCTTCCTTTTCTGGGTGACCGATGCTGAAAAGTCTTGGAATAGAAGTATTTTAAAGCCTCTGACTGTCAATGTTTGTTGTCTCCGATAGTTTCGGAGGACGCTCTCTTTCACCACCCAATTGAGATATTTGGCAATAACCTGTCTTGGTCGCTGGCCAGGTCCCAATTGTCTGGGGGGGCCCCACTCTATGTGCCCTTTCTATACAGGATCTGCCAGGGGCAACATCTGGGGTTAGGACTTTTGGAAGGTCTATTGTCAGCAAAGTCATCAGGTCCTCTCCCACAATGGTTTCTGGAATTCCCACAAATCTCAAGTTACTTCTGCGATCCCTATTTTCCAAATCTTCGAGTTTATCTCTAAGGGCCTGCTCACTGTCGTGGCATCTAGTTATGGTTTGTTCCATGTTGGAGATGGTTATTTCTTGTGAATTCAACTTATTCTCTAAGTCCACAATTTTTTGGGAGTTTGTGGTAATGAGAGACAGAGCTGAGTTACTAGATGTGTGGAGAACTTCGAATCTCTTGTCCAGCATGGGCATTAAGGTTCGTGAAACTTCTTGCGCCACTGAGACAGCCTGAATTGTTCCTAGATCAGGTGTATGACCTGGACTGTGGCCCGGAGAAGAGCATGAAGTTGTCATATTGTGTTCTTGTTCCAGGTCTTGTGATGATTCTGGTTCTTGGCTGTGTTGTGGGGAGTCCTGGATAATCTTTAAGGATGGTTTCTCTTTTTTACTTTTAGACTTTGACAAGTTTTGCATGGTTTTGCTTCCTGAAAAGGATCGCTGAGATGTTTGCGAAGTGCATTGAGGTGTTTTGTGGTTGTCAGTCCGTTTTATGAATTTGTCCATGCCCTCGTGTCCTAAACTCTTGAGAGCGCTTGCTGGTGATTCTGTTTGTGGGCGGTGATTCACAGTCCGTAGACAGTCGTGGTTTTAGACTGGGTGTAAGATTTTCAATGCCAGGTCAGCAGGGACCTTCGTCACCACATAATTTCTAGTTTGGCCCCTAAATTTGGATCCGGTATTACTGCAGCGTGTTTCAGAGTTTACTTTTAGTTTGCCATAGGTCGAAAGTCTTGGGATTTAGGCGGACTTTTTCCCAGGCCTTGGGTTGTCAAACAGTTACGACCTCTTGTTGGCTTATGAATCGGGTCAAGGTCATCCGCCAGGTCTATGTAATGAGCAAAATATGTTGCCATTTCGGCAGGTTGTGCTGCTTAATGGGTTTTTACACCCCAGTTCCCCCGGAGCAGAAGGATGAGTGAAGGAGACGTCCTCTGTTACTCCGGTTTCTTTGCTTTTAGGGAGTTTATAAAAAGTGGGCATGCGTGATGTCCCACCTCCAGGGGAATTGCAGACTTAATTTAGGAGGGCTGGCATCCTATCATTCTGTCCTTTCTGAGCTCTGTCTTTTTTTCCCCCCACCCTCTACTTTAGTGTGTTCGCTTGTGTTGTAGTAGCGGGGTTGTTCTAAAAGAAATGGCGTTTGTTCCTGCTGCAGGCTCTCATTGATGTATTTTCTTGATTTCACCACTAGGTGGCAGCAAGTCAGCCAGGCTCTGTTTAGGATCTAGAATACTGGTAACAGATCTTGTGTAGTAAACTAGCCCTGAAGTTTGCATTAGTTGATGTAATGTTTTGAATTCACCACCAGGTGGCAGTAAATCAGCAAAGTACCGTTTTGGGGTACAGAACAAGTAGCTTGTATATGGAGCAACTAACTTTACAGCTTGGAGCAGGATGCTGTGAGGGCAGGGACAGTGCTCTGAAGTGCCACCAGAGCCAGTAAGCAGTCTCTCTTTTTTTTTTTTCTTATTTCCCCTTTGTTTTTGAGTAGACGAGAGGGGATGGGCGATCCTCAGCTTTTTGTTTGTTTGTGGCTGGAGGAGGGGGAATCTGCTAAACCAGGTGTGGGCTGCTTGTGATGTTAATGAGGGTTCTTACTGCAGATGTGGCTGGAGGGGAAGCCCTTATGCAGGGTGTGGGCTGCTTCTCTAAGCCCAGGTATTGTAATGTAAATGAAGGGCCTTTGTTTCTCTCCCTGGCTGCCTGTCTTCTATTGTTTTACTCTGAGGTCTTTCACTCCTCTGTGTCTCTCACTGCTGGCAGTCCTAGTTACTGCAAGGAGCTGCCTAGCTTGCTATAGAGGCTCTCTGTGCCTGTCCTGCAGCCCACGGTTGGCGCTCGCGGGTCCCGCCAGTGGGCCTGTGGACCCTCCTCCTGGTATCACCTCACCTCTATCTCCTCTTGGTTCTTCTGTCAGGGGTTCTGCTCCAGCCGCTGGTGGTCTGTAGGCTTGCCTCCTGGCCTATCTCAGCAGCCCCTGCTTGTGGGTCCTCCTGCCAATCGAGTCCCCTGCTTCAATTCTCACTGCTAGGCTGCGATCTGCTGGTTTGTCCTAGCGGGTCATGCAGCCCCTTGTTCTGTTCCTCTCAGCTCTGGGGTGATGCTGGTGGTGTTTTGGGGATGATTCAGGGCCCTCTTGCTTCAGAAAATCGCAGATAATGCTTTGTTTGTGTGGGAACACTCCTGACTTGCAGCTGTCCTGTGCTCTGGTTAGGCCACGCCCCCCCTGCTGCTAATTATAATAGTAATCTTTATTTGGATAGCACCAACTTATTCCGCAGTGCTTTCAAGAATGGGATAAATGCAAACAATACAACAATTACAATGTGAGGTACAATCTGTTTGAAACAAATGGGGTGGGGGAGGTACAAGGGGGGGGGGGGACATGGGGAACACAGGCAGTAGGGGATTTCATGTGGAAATCGGTTATTAGAAAGCAAACCGAGTGGGGCGGTTAGGAGGTGCAGGGGTAGAGGTCGTATTTGATAGGCAGGGTGGAAGGTGTGGGAAGCCATAGTGAGGGGCGGGGGACTAGGTCAGGGGATTTGGTATGCTTTCCTGAAGAGGTGCGTTTTTAAGGCGTGTCTGAAATTTCGTGCATCAGGAATTGTCCGGATGCCTTGGGGTAGAGCGTTCCAGAGGATGGGTGCTGCTCTGGTGAAGTCCTGTAGGCGAGCATGTGAGGTTCGTATTACAGGGGTGTTTAGTCTGTGTTAGCCGATCGGAGTGTGCGGGCTGGGTGGTGTACAGACAGGAGGGAGGGGATGTACAGTGGCGCAGTGACATGCAGAGTTTTGTGGGTGAGGTTGAGGAGTTTACATTTAGTTCTGCAGTGGATGGGCAGCCAATGCAGCAACTGACATAGTACAGAGGTGTCTGAGAATTATGTGCTTAGATGGATGCCAGCATTTTAAACGGGCCTCCAAATTCTGTTTGTGGGAGCTCCCATCACCCCCAGTTAAATACCAAACAGATATTTGGCCTAAATTGTGTCTCATGACAGTGATGTTTTAAGGCTTGTGTCCAAATGGCCACCACTAGAGACTTATTAAATTAAAGAGTGGAAGAGTCACCCAGAGCTACAAATTGTTACCTCTAAAAAATGAGAGCTTGACTGGAGTTGCACTGGGCAGCTGCTTTACTTTGTTTTCCCCAATGTGTTCTTGGCACGGAAAAGATGCTCGCATAATGACAACTCTGTCTAAGTGTACATCTACATAAATATGCTTCTTTTTTAACTATGATGATTAAGGTAGTAACATGGAAAAGGCATCCACTGGGGTGGTAAACAGTTCGACAGGCTTTTGCTAAACCAAAAGTACAAGATTTTATAAACTCTTAAATAAATGGCCAGCACCAATACTTCAGGCAGCTGAAAATCACCCTTTCATCTATAGGTTATGGAGGTTACATGGCTGTGTGTATTGAGGCGCAAATTTTAGTAATAGCCTTATTTGCACAAAAAAATGTGTTTTGTGTTTTTTTTCTTTTTTTTTTTTTTTTTTACATTTAAACAGGCTCTTATCAGTTTAAGTGGAAACAGGAGTGGCCTTTTAGGAGAGGGCAGTGACTGCCCAATCTGACAAATTTAAGTATAATTCATGCCAGAATCCTGCAAAAATATATCAGGAATCTACTCTAGCTTATAGATGGTACAGATTTATTTTAGATTCAGATGACATCAGATACACCCAACATATCTGCAGAGATCATATTAAGACCAGGATTTGAAACACTGGCTCACATAAATCCCTCCTTAGTGTTCCTTTTATTTGGATTTAACCCCTTGAGTGGCACGCCCGGAAATTTTCCGGGACGAGCTCCACTGCTCATAGCGATACAGCCCGGAAGATTTCCGGGCTATGTATCACTATGGGAGCTGCAGAGCACAATGCCACAAGCTGTGACAGTGTGCTCTGCCTGCACAGACCCACAGAGAACAAAGCAAGGGCTTTGAAAAACCAGCAGAAGATATTGCAGATATGTCGGCAAACTCCTGCACTGGTTTGTTTACAGGTTGCCATAGAGACCATCGGCTTGTCAGAAGCTAGCCGATGGTCTCTGTGGCAGGGAGAGCTTGGTGCTTGGCTGTGAGAGGACAGCTACCGTAGGTACCTGCTCTTACAGCAGAGATCAGAGAAAACCTCCGATCTCTGCTCTGTTAACCCTTTACATGCTGCAGTCTATGTGACTGCAGCATGTAAAGGGCTGTCACCATCGGACCCCCGGAATTTGATCAGGGGTCCTGATGGGTCCCTGTGGAAGTCCCCTAAAGGGACAACAAAAAAAAAAAATTAAAAAAAAAAGTTAAAAAATTATAAAAAAAATAAAACACTTGTCTCCCTTTACTTTGTAAAAAATCAAAAATACAATCACACATGTGGTATCCATGCGTCGTAATGACCCAGAGAAGGAAGTTAATACATTATTTAACCCCTTAATGACATGGCCCCTTTTTTTCTTTTTTCCCCATTTCTTTTTTTCCTCCCCCCTGTTTAAAAAATCACAACTTGTCCCGCAAAAAACAAGCCCTTACATGGCCATGTCAATGGAAAAATGAAAAATTTATGGCTCTTGTGATGCAACTGCAAAATTAGTTGAAATTCAATGATTAGACCATTTTAAAAAACCTGCCCTGGTGGGCACGACAGGGTGGTAGGAAACCTGCCACTCAAGGGGTTAATAGGCCTATCTGTATATGGCTATCCTGTGTGTTCCGTTCCTGCCCAATTTGCAACTAGAGACTTGGCATGCAGTCTATGACGATGGTAACCAAATACTGCACATTTTCTTAGCTCTTATCTTACACTTTTTAGGAAAATGGCTTGGAAACAGAAAGAAAAAAACAAAAGCAAGAAAGGAAGGACCGGTGAGTACTCCAAGAGACACAAGTTGTCAATGGTATTCATTGTCTTCACCAAAATATTACATACCTGTTATACTAATTCCATAACAATGTTTGCCTTAATTTAGTACACCTAAAATGAGTGCAGATGCACGTTATTCATCTGATCATATAAAGCTTTTGGTATGCCAAATAGGCCCCATAAGAGTCGTCTACTCTCTAGACCAGTGATCCCCAACCGGTGTTTTGGAAGCCAAAAGCTTTTTTTAAACTTTCCTCATGGCTTCCCAGCTTTTGGCAGCTGAAGATCCTATTTTACTATCGTGGCTCCAACAATGTCATTACTAAAAATTGTTTTCCAAGCCAAAATTAACAAAATAATAGCCACATCACCATATCATAATGCAAACACTCCCCCACCCCCTCCCTTTCACACACAGCCTGGCTCAGGACTCTGGTTTTAAGTGGCTTACAGCCTACAAAATGTTGCAGACCTCCTCTCTTGACATTGAGTCACTCCCAAATATCCTTTTTGACAGTCGAGATGCTTGTGGTGTATTATAACTGCTTTAATCCAAATGACAGTATTGACATTGTTTTTGTCTTTTTTTTTTTTTTTAAAGGAGGTCAAGAAAAACGAAAGGTTCAAGAACAGCACCATCAGGCCAACTTGGCCGGTTTAGAAATGGAGCATTGTTCCTAAGTGGCAAAGATATTGAAAAGATCAAAAAGTCTAGAGTTACTAAATAAGCAGTTTTAAATCATTCAGGACAATAATGGACTACATCTCTGCGTGTTGCTGCTGTGTACAGGTTAAACTTTGGCCCTCTGAACCGTTCTAGTGACTCTTGAAGCTAACAAATGACATGTGGCTTTACATGTCATACATTTCCTTTCCCTTTTATCTGGCACCACAGAGCAAAATCATAAATTGTAAACTGCGATCAAGATCATACAATCAGTTCAAGTTTCTGTCCTCTGGAACAAGCTGCATTTTATTATATGATGATATTGTAGATTTTGAGATGCTTTGAATTATTAAAGTAACCTGTATGTTGTATTATCTGCTTGTGTGTGCAGTTTAATGTATATTCTTTATATGGTTCTCAAAATGTGCGCAGTCGTGTTTCCATACTTTTTTTTTTTTTTTCTCCCATTTTTGTTGCCACCTACTACTGTCTTTTCTTGATAATTTATTGCACCTCTTTTATTCTAATGGATCATATTGTGACACCCTTCCATATCTTCTAATGGAAATCTAATATCTGGGATTCATTAGGATGTTCACTGTCAGCTATTTTGCAAAACCAAAAATTCAAGAAGGTCTGCATTAAAATAGAAGTCTGAAAAGGAATTGGTTTCCTACTCTGAAGCTGCATCCGCACGGGCTACAAAATCTTACTACAAAACATCACTCCTGTGAAAGAACCCATTGGAAACTATGTAGCGAGATTTTGTAGCCCATGCAGATGCAGCCTAAGGGCTTAGTCACACGAACACACTTGCGCTGCATATTACGCATGTTAAATTTGAAAGCACAATATGCAGTGAATGGAACCCATTGATTTCAATGGTTTCATTCACATGCATATATTTTGCGCGCACATTTTGTTCATGCAAAAAAAATACACAGCATGTTCTATTTTCGTCTGTATTATGTATCAAAATTGCACATATTAAACTTAATCGCCCAATGAAATCAATGTGTGCGCAAAAAATAGTGTAAAATACGCACATGCACTTATGCCTATGTGAAGCCGACCTTAAGAGGGTAATCCGGGGACATTTATTATTTCAGAAGCTAGTCCCCATACTGTACCAACATAAAAGAAGCTATGCTCACCTTCCCCGCTGCTCCCGTTCTACCTAGTCTGACATCTTGCCATGAGGGCAAGGTCCTCCAAGGTAGTTTTCTTTGAAATGCTACCTGTACTACGAGCCACATCAGAAATGCAGTGGGAGATTAGGAAGGTAAACAAGTGGCCCCAGAGTTGGTGTAGGAAGAAGGGGTTTGAGTTCCTGGAGAACTGCGCTGACTTTGTTGCTGTCTACAGACTCTACCATAGGGATGGGGAGGATGTTGCTGTGCTGGAAGAGGAAGATGGCTAAATGGTTGGAGGAATGTTTAATCTGGGGACTGGGGGGGGGGGGGGGGGAGGAGAGGGGAGAAGATCATGTAGACAGAGTTCTGGGATTAAAGAATAGAAATGAGTCAAGCAGGAGGAGGGAAGTTGGTGCAGATAGAACTGACAGAGCAGCTAATAGGACTGTAATTAACTTAAGAAATACAAATCGTAACCCGTATAAATTGTATGGCAACGAGTGCAAGAAATCTGGCTAATAAAGTGGGTGAACTTGAAGCGAGAATGTCCTGAGGAAAACTACGATATACCGTGTTTCCCTGAAAATAAGACTGTCTTTTAAATTTTTGCCCCAAAAGAGCTAGAGACCCCTGGGATGGTCACAGCTCTCGCTGTTGGGTTCCATAGATGCATGGTAAGCGAGTATTGGTACCACGATGAATAGATTCTTTAATATACCGCTTCACAGTCTGCAAGAATAGCTGCCAGTTTCTCATTAACCATAATCCATAATAGTTTTATTTTAACTAAATCAACACTAACTGATGTTTTCCTCTAGGAGTGAGCAATTGCTATACGTGCAACTAGGAAACAATAAGATATCCATTTATGAGTGTGTTTGGGGATTTTAGGAATTTGTTTGCCAAGTAAAGCTTTCCAGGACTATTTTTGTAATGAAATATTAGTAATGGAGTATATAAGGGTGTTGACCTGAAACCAGAACCTGCAGAGCCTAGGGCAGTTCCACCAGATAAGTAGAAAGGTTCCCTCCCCTCCACACCCCTTAAAACATAGGCCTGACATCCCTGGACACATACTGGAGATTCTTTTAGGAACAAAATACCAACACATAAGAAGTTTATAACCCGCTTCTGTTATTGATACGTTAATAGAGAGTTTTGCAGTTGATGTTGCAATTTAATGCCACTCAGAAATTGGCAGTTCCTCACCTAGTTCCCCTTCCCATCTCCTCATATTAGGGGAGTTTGTCCTTGGGTGTTATAAAGTTGGAGTATAATTTGGCAATTATTCCAGGGCCTCAAGCATTTGTGTTACAAAGGCTTTCAAAGATAGTTAATTCAGCCAAATTTCGTCTATTTTCAGTACGAGTCAATACATAATGCTTAATTTGTTAGAGATGAAAAATCTCCTAATTTGGAATGGAGTTAATAGCCCGAAAGAACTCAAATTGTCTGAAGCCTAATCTATCCACAAAATCAATCAATCATTCTGGTAAGATCTTTGGCTATCCACCATCCAAAGTCATTTTTTTCATACCAGGAAGGAAGGCTGGATTACTAAATATACTGGACATGGGGAGATGTTTGGATATAAGGCCATATCTTTTGTATAATCTATCCCAAAGAGCCAAGGAAGAAGATAGGGTCGGGTTCAGGATTGCTTTTTTATACTCCGCTCTGTGCCAAAATATATCTTCCAATGATTGGGGGAAAACTGCCTGTGTCTCAATAGATACCCATTGAGGTTTATCATAACGGGAGAAAATGGAGGTTAATTGTGCTAGTTGAGCTGCATGGTAATGTTTAGTGATATTAGGGGCCCCCAAGCCTCCCGCACTTCGAGGTGCATATAGGGTAGACTGTTGGATACGCCTTGATTTATTTGACCAGATAAATATCAACAATTTGGATTGTAAATGTTTCAAGTCCACTGCTGGGATAGGAATGGGCAAAGCACGGAAAAGATAGAGAATTTTTGGAAGCCATGTCATTTTAATAGAATGGATTCTGCCTAACCATGATAGATTGTAGGAGGTCCACGTATTTAGATCTTGTCCTAGATTTTTAATCGCGGGGGAAAGTTAACTCGATATAATGTATCAAAAGCTTTAGTGAGGCGTATCCCCCGATAAGCAAGACTTTTTGTGACCCAATAAAAATTAAAATTAAGTTTCAATAGCTTAATCATGGAGGAGGGTAAGTTTAAGTTTAAAGCCTGCGATTTGGTATCTTTAACTCTGAGACCTGAAATCGCTCCAAATTTATCCAGAGTATGATATATATTGGGAAGAGAGGTAAGGGCGCAGGGGATGAACAATAGCATGTCATCTGCATATAGGGCGCATCTGTGTTCATGTCCCCCTATGTGGATGCCCCTAACACTCTCATTGGCTCTAAGCATAAAGGCCAACGGTTTGATTGCTAATGCGACTAGAAGAGGTGATAATGGGCACCCATGCCTCATCCCTCTTTCAATAGCTATTGTGTCAGACTCAAAGCCCCACATCCATACCGAGACAGAGGGAAATGAGTAAAGAGCCTGGATTAGGGTTCTGAATTTTGTTCCGAAACCCATGTCCTCAAGAATATAAAATAAATATTGCCAAGAGACCGAATCAAAGACCTTGCATAAAACTAGGCTAAGGAGAAGTCCTCGCCTGTTTGTCTCCCTGACCCAACCTGATTGTACTGCTGAGATAATATCAATCGCCCTTCTAGCTTGATCGGTGGCTTGCAGACCAGGGATAAATCCAACCTGGTCCGGGTGAGTATACTGATTGATGAACATGTCAAGTCTGGTGGACATAATTTTTGAAAGAATCTTTTGGTCATTATTAATTAGGGAAATTGGGCAATAATTTTCGCAAATAGTGATCCCTGTTAGTTTTGGGGATTACGTGAATAAAGGCTTTGTTTGCTGTAGGGGATAAATAGGGAGTTTGTAGAAAGGAATTGAAAAACCCAACCATAGGACCACCCAGGGGGTGTGAAAAATTTCTTATAGTATATATTTGAAAAAACATCTGGGCCAGGGGCCCTGAAAGGCCTAAGTGATTTTACTGCTATCCAGGTGTCCTCCACTGTCACCTTCCCCTCAAGGATATCCCTATGTTCTGGTGTCAACCTAGGAACGACCTTGTCAAGCAATTTCTGACACATTTGCTGTGAGAATAATTTTTAAGTTGAAAGGTTCCTATAGAATTGACCAAATACTCTTCTGATCTCTACTGGGTTTTAGCTCAGGTTACCATTCTGGAGGCGTAACTTAGGGAGAGCAGGGAGGAAGAGTCTGGTAGTCAGTTGCCAAGCCAACAATCTACCCTGTTGATCCCCCTGAGAGAAGAATTTCTATCTGGACCATCTTAATTGTTTTTCTGCTACGGTAGTTAAGCATAGATTTAGTTCAGTATGCGCTTTAGAAATTTCAGAAAGAAGGTTCAGAGAGGGGTTATTTTTATGGTGTTCCAACAGGTAAGAATAGTGGGCTTCTTTATGCTGTAGCTCCTTCGCCCAATGAGCCTTTATTTTGGAATCTAATTGAATGAATCTCCCTCTGATTACTGCCTTATGGGCTTCCCAATTGGTGGCGTATGAGGTGTGACCAGGAAGGTTATGCACAACTAATCCTCAATGGTGTCCAAAATTTCCTTTTGCACACCTTCGTTATTGAGGAGTGATTCATTCAACTGCCAGTATCCCGTTATTTTGAGCTGCTCAGTTCTGTGAATAAGATTAAGTACTACAAATGATCAGACGATGGACAGGTCAGAATCTTTGCCTGAGCTATTTTAGGGAAAAATTTGGTTTGTATGAAAACATGGTCAATTCTGGTATATAGATTATGTGCTACAGAGTAATATGTATAATCCCTGTCCAAGGGGGTTTTGCCAGACATCAACTAGGTCAAAGGAGTGCAAGGGTTTAGCGAATTGGTAAACGGTAGCTGTAGGGGGAATTATTTTAGTTTTATCTGCATTAGATTTATCGATGGAAACATCCAGAGCTGAGTTGGAGTCTCCACCCACCACAATTGGGCCTTCATGTCGTGGGAGCCAAGAGAAAATAGGTTATGCAGGAATGGAAGTTATTTAGTATTGGGGGGGTAATAATTAACAAAAGTAACTTGTGAGCCGTTAAGTACACCTGAGACTATTAAAAACCTACCCTCAGGGTCTCTGTGAATCTTTTGAAGGATAAAAGAAGTGTGTCTGGATATCCAGATCCGGACACCTCTTTTTTTTCTCCCGAGCAGAAGCCAAATAGTGCGTTGGGTAGCTGCGGTGGAAAAAAGCAGGGATAGAGGTGGGGGCAAAATCCGTCTCCTGAAGGAAAAAACGTCTGCCCAAATTCTATGGTAGTATTCCAAAGCTTTACGTCATTTGACAGGCGAATTAAACCCCTGGACATTGTGTGAGACAAAAGAGATAAATTTAGTAGACATATTTAGAAAAAGTATAAAAATGCCTTTTAAGGTACATGCAAGAGAACTGGGAATCAAAATGACCTAGAAAAAAACTGTCCAGGTTACCCTGCCATAAGGGACAATGTCTAGAGCCCTGAAAGGAAGGAAAGGGTGTAGTGCACAATAGGAAAGACAACAGACATACAACAGGGAAAGACCGAGAACACGAAAATACTAACAAAAGAACTATAAAAGTGGGGGAATACATTCCCCAAAGTAGTGTCGCAATATCGACGATGAATGGTGGATATGACTATCCACCGCCAGTCCATCATGGAAGGGAGCAGAGGTTCCTGAAGCACCAATCACATTGAAGATGCAAAATATCAACATCAAAGTTAAATACAGAAAAACAACTATAAACCTCTACCAGAGACTATTACTATAAAGATGCCTATGAGACATACATGGCCCACCAATATCTAATAACAAATAAGTATTATTGCATGACATTCAACGCGAAAGAGGTAAAAAAATATATAATGGAGATCCATTATGAAACGCTATTACCACTAAAGTTCAGGTTCTGGGTCCTGCTTTCCGCTTAGTTGTAGACTTTCAAAGTGTCAAGAGTGGTCTTGAATCAAATCATCTATCAAGCTGGGCGACGGGGGAGGCTTTTTTGAAAGGAGGCCAATTGGAGAAGAAGAGATTTACCTTCGGCAAAGGATTGGAATCCATGTTGCTTGTTTTTGTATAAAAAGCAAAGGGAAAGACCAGTGATAGCGAATGTCTCTGCTTGCCAGACAGAGCAGTGAGGGCCTTAGTGCTCTGCGCCTCTGAATCATCCCAGGAAAAATATCTGAGAAAATTTGGACCTCGTGGCCTGCGATGGAGATGGAATGACTCGCTCTGGAAGCTTGCATTACCTTCTCTTTAATGGTATAATAATGCGGTTTAACAATGATATCTCTAGGGGGACCCCCCTTGCGTTGTGCTATCATGGCCTGATGGGCTCTATCCAACTCCATGTGAGAAGGCTCGATGTCTGGAATGAGGGACAGGAGTAGATCAGAGATTGCTTTGGGAATGTCTGTGATACTTTTTGGAAGTCCCCTAATGCTGAAAGTTTCTCTTCTGGATCTGTTTTCAAGATACTCTATTTTCATGTTGGCGGCTTCCAAGCGTTCTTGTAGGTCAGACACCATCTTGGAGTTCTGGTTCACTCTGGTCACTGTGAAATCCACCTTAAAATCCAAGGAATCCAGTCTCCTCTGAATCTCCTGTAGGTCCTGCTTGAGAGTTTTAGTTATAGTCTCTGTAGTTTTGGAGAGCTCGTTGTATAGCATCTCTTTAAATCTAGAGAGGAGAATGGCTTCTGGCGAGTAATTTGGTTGGCATCAAGGGGCTGGTACTGAGATTGCAGCAAGGGTTCCCTGATCTTCTTGCGTATTGCGAGTGAGGTCAGAACCTTCTTGGCCATGGAACTCCTGTGGCAGCGAGTCAGAGTCAGGGCTATGTGGTGTCTGAGAGAAAGGGTCAGGTGTAATTTGTCTTGAGGCTGAGGATGATTTCCATGATGAGCCCCTTTGCTGTTTCATCGGTAGATGCAGTTTGTCCTGTGTTTTAGAGCGAGTGGACGCCATTTCTAGAAAGTCTATTACTGATCATTCTCTACTCTTAAATGATATTTTGGTCTTTTTACGGCCTTCTCTGGCCATTCAAATGGAAAGAATGAAATGCAAAGTGATAGGTTAGATTACGTGGACCTTAGATGTTGATGCTGGTAAAAGCTGAATGTGACCATGCGGAGCTACGCAGCTCTGTGACTACATGGCCACAGTAAGTAGCTGTGAGGGTGCGCCCAAGTTGTGTGGCATGGCGTTAGGGTGGAACCATCTACTAGATGGCTAGCTGGTGATGCTGCTGCTGGAGATGCCGCAGCTAATAGTGCTGATGCAGGTGATGCTGTGGCTGGTGGTGCTGCAGCTGGTGGTGTTATGGCATAACGTGCTGTGGCAGGAGGTGCTGCGACCAATGGTTTTGCAGCTGGTGGTGCTGCGGCTGGTGGTGTTATGACGTAAGGTGCTGCGGCCCGTGGTGTAGCGGCAGAAATGCTGAGGTTGGTACCCACAATATATCCACAGGTGCAGATGTGAGGGAGCCCACTTATTTCCTACTTTTTAAAACTTTAACTGAGGAGCACTCCTCCTCATGCATCCACTGTCCTTCCTGGCTTAGCCATGCCCCCGTCACAGATATATTTAATACATAGAGTATATCGTACTTCAGCCTTTTTGCATAATATAGGGGTAAGGAATAGTCCTTTAGGTGTTCACTGTAAAACTCAAGAAGCGGGACTAAAACATATGATGTGGCATTGTCCAAAATTGCACTGAATGAGGTCCACTCTCCGATTAACATTGTATATAAAATAAATCTAGAGTGTACTCCATTAGTATGTATCCTAGTATATTAATATAAGTTATATACCAGTGGAGAATCATGAACAACTAGCCGTAGCCAGATTCTTGTATATTGCAAGAAAATTGATAGCGCAGCATTGGCGTTGGATAAGTCCCCCCAACCTACATTGAGGGAATTCAAGGATAACGTCAACTGACTCTTACCATAGAAAAAAGGGATATACTTTAAACGTAAATCAGGACACAAACACAGTAACATATGGTCCACAACTGAACATGCACATTAGGTAAACTGAGTTTACAAAGGAAACAATAAGTAGGGTATAGCCTAGTTACAAGAGAGAGCAAAGTAGTGACTCATAATCATGTATCTAAATATAACTGGTTGAAGGATCGGTCTTGTCGTGTAACTGATTACTCGACCAAGCACCATGCGGGGGGGGGGGGGGGGGGCAAGGGGAGAGAGAGAGGGGTGGGGTTAGTACGGTTAAAACTGACAGCAGCTAATAGGACTATAAGTAGCAAAATTAATACAAATAATAACAACCGTATAAATTGTATGGTAATGAATGCAAGAAGTCTGGTCAGTATAATGGATGAGCTTGAAGCGAGAATGTCTGAGGAAAACTATGCTATAGTAGGAATGGCTACAAAAACATGGCTTGATGATAAGTGTGATTGGGCAGTGAATTTACAGGGTTACAATCTCTTCAGAAGAGACCGTGGGAACCAGAAAGGGGGAGGGTTATGTCAGTATGTTAAATCCTACCTAATGCCGAGGATACGAGAAGATATAGGTGTAGAAGATGAAAATGTGGAATCTCTTTGGGTAGAAATACAGGAAGGGAAAAATAACAAAATCCTGATAGGGGTTTACTATAGGCCACCTTTTTGAGACCGAGTGTCCAAACTGCAACCCAAAACCCACTTATTTATTGCAAGGTGCCAACACTTCCGGGGGCGGGGCTTATCACGACGTATGATTTTTACCTCCATCATTCTTAAACGGACAGGGCTGTTTCAAAATAGACCAGGTGCAGATTTTGACTGCTTTTGCATGTGGAAATGCTCTGGAATTTGCAACGAAAATTTCCGCTGACGACATTCTGCAGCATTTCTGCCATGTGTAAACATATCCCAGCAGTGATATTGATCCCCCAGAGCGGCCCCAGCAGTAATAGTGACCCCCAGAGTGGCCCTGGCGGTATTAGTGACCCCCCAGAGCGGCCCCGGCAGTAATAGTGACCCCGACCTAGAGCAGCCCCCGGCAATAATAGTGACCCCCACCCAGAGCGGCCCCCCCCCCCCGGCGGTAATAGTGACCCCCCCAAAGCGGCCCCCTGGCAGTAATAGTGACTCCCACCCAGAGCGTCCCCCCCGGCGGTAATAGTGACACTCCCCCAAGAGTTGCCCTGGCGGTAAGAGTGACCCCCCCCAGAGTGGCACCCAGTAGTAATAGTGAGATCCCACAGTGGCCCCAGTAGTTATAGTGAGATCCCACAGTGGCCCCAGTAGTAATAGTGACATCCCACAGCGGCCCCTTGTAGTAATAGTGACATCCCACAGTGGCCACAGTAGTAATAGTGAAATCTCACAGCGGCTTCTAGTAGTAATAGAGACATCCCACAGCGGCTCATAGTAGTAATAGCCCCCCCCCCCTCCAACCCGTGAGACCCATATACTTACCCACTGCTCCCCTACTCGGCACTGCTGCTGGAGCAAATCCCGGGTGCACACTGTGACGTCAGTGTGCTGCCAGACACCTCCTCCCCTGCTCTCGCGGAACCAAGCAGGAGACGTCAGGGAGGTGGATCCCGGGTGAACACTGACGTCACAGTGTACGCCGAGATCAGTGCTGTTAGCAGTACTGCTAAGTGAATACCGGCAAGGGAGCCGTGGCCCCTGCCAGTATTCACTAACGTGGTGAGTGGCCGATTGCGGCGAGTGCCAGCAGGGAGAGCTCTGCATGTTGCCTTTGGCACGTGTGTCATAGGTTCGCCACCAGTGCTACAGGCCATGAAAAATGCCAGGGCACGGGGTTGCATCATGCTGTGAGAATTTTCGCAGCGGGATCCAACCCAGCCGTCTGCAGGCGGTCTACCCCTTTTTCCAGGAATACTTGCCAATATAAAAGTAAGAAGCCGGTAAGTATATGCAGAAAACTTCAATGAGCTTGTTTACTGGTAGACATGATATGAAGCATGCAACATGTTTCAGAGGGAAAACACATTCAGAAAGAAACGTGTATAGGCAATCCACGTATTTGTACCCATCTGCATTGGTTACAGTAATATGTGCAAGTTTCCAGGTGCCGGATGGAGCACATTCTAGATTCTGGAAGGAATGGTAGACTGGAATTAACATGCTGTCCAATGGCCTGACGTAATCTGCATTCCAACAATGAACCGAAGAGAACAATATGGTCTGAGGATCATGTTCCATAGATTACCATATTAATGAGAAGTCAAGAGTATTATGTGGTCCAAAGGCAAGAAGTGGGTTGGCTAACATTGATGTTTGCACTTTCACTAATGTCCTTTAAGGCCCATTTACACAGAGCGATGATCACTAAATAAAATCGCTAAAAGGCGATCATTTTAGCAATAATCGTTGCATCTAAACGCGCGCCCATCGTGCAGTTTTCATGCACTGCTAGCTGATTGTTAAATTCAGTCCAACCTTAAAATCGTTGTTCAGCCTTATCAGCAGTTCTCCATGGGGAGTGCTGATAGCATTGTTTTCCTCTGGAGAACAAAGGATCTGAATGCAGATAATAGCCCTCACTTGCACACTTAATTGCTCTTAAGTAGATGAGTAGCTACTTAAAGCCCATTTACATTGGACGATGATCGCTAAAAATTTGCTAATCGGCCACCGTTTTAGCGATAATCGGTGCACCTAAATGGGCGCGGGGCACATGCATTTTGGGCACTTTTTGCTGATCATTAAAATCAAGCTTTCCTAAAAATCATCACTGACTTTTATCAATCGTTCTCTACGGGGGAGGGGGGGGGGGCAATAACATTGTTTCCCCCTGGAGAACAAAGGATCTGAGCGCAGATAATAGCCTTGGGATATTAGCCTGCATTCACAGAAGGCTTCATTTGCAAACATAATTCGTATTTAAGTAGCTGAGTGGCTACTTAAATACCAATTATTTTTTATGCAAAATGATCGCTCAAAGCTGTCACTCAAACTGTCGTTTGAGCGATCTTTGAGCGATCATCAGGCTATGTAAACGCAATTCTTCCCTAGATGTGAAAAACACCATCTATGGTTCATGTCTAAAATAGCCTACAAAGTTATCTTTTTTTTTTTTAAAGTACCAAAAAATATGTGAAAATTGACAATCACTAAAATGCCCCTTAACCTAAAAGGCAGATATAAAGACATGGGCTTTCAAGATTAGTAATTAAAAAAAAGCTAAAAGCATGTGAAATAAAACTTAATGAATGTAATGCCACACAGTCAATGGTAGAACAGTGAACAGACAATATCATATGAACAGAGGAATCACAAACACAAAATTTCAGGCATGCTTTAAAAACGCACCTCTTCAGAGAGGCATACCATATCACTAGAGATAAGCGAGGACGTTCATTTAAGGCTGCTGCTCGATCAGGTAGCAGTCTTATCGAGTAACTGTGTAATCGCCCGAGCAGCATGGGGGGGGGGGGAGGTGTAAATGTGTTCCAGCAGGGGGGAGATGTAAATGTGTTCCAGCTTTTCTTGAAGGTTATGGGATCCCAAAGTGTTAAGACCCAGTTACACGGAGCGATGATCGCAAAAAAATCGCTAAAAGGCGATCGTTTTAGCGATAATTGTTGCATCTAAATGTGCGCTCATCGTGGACTGCTAGCTGATCTTTAAGTTCAGGCCAAACTAAAAATCGTCCTTCAGCCTTATCAGCAGTTCTCCACGGGGAGTGCTGATAGCATTGAGAACAAACTATTTGAATGCAGATAATAGCCATATGGCTATTAACTGCATTCAGTTAAGGCTTCATTTGCACACCTAATTGCTCTTAGTTAGCTGAGTAGCTACTTAAAGGTTTATGCAAAATGATCGCTCAAAGCTGTCACTCAAACTGTCCTTTGAGAGATCTTTGAGCGATCATCGGACCCTGTAAATGGGCCTTTAGGCTAAAAATTCAATACATTTCTTTGCTTCATCGTTCCTAGAAATCTCCCTGTGGAACTTTTTTGATTGGAGTTAAAAACATCAAATTGAGGTCTTTTTTGTCATATTTAGCATAGTGTCTAGAGACAGTACTCATTAGTTATATTGGAACAATGTTTACTGGCCCTTTCTTCTGAAGAGTTCTTCCAACATATCTAAATCTACATGGGCCCTCCGATAATGTAATGTGAACATACAGTTCATGTAATTTTTCACATGATATGTTTTATCCTCGCCTTCTATAGTTCTCGTCTATTATGAATGATATTTAAACATCTACACATTTGAAACAACCCTTAACCCTTTGAGTGGCACGCCCGGAAATTTTCCGGGACGAGCTCCACTGCTCATAGTGACATAGCCCGGAAGATCTCCGGGCTATGTATCACTATGGGAGCTGCAGAGCACAATGCCACAAGCTGTGACAGTGTGCTCTGCCTGCACAGTCCCACAGAGAAGAGTGCAAGGGCTTTGAAAAACCAGCAGAAGATATTGCCGATATGTCGGCAACCTCCTGCTTTGTTTACAGGTTGCCATAGAGACCATCGGCTTGTCAGAAGCAAGCCGATGGTCTCTGTGGCAGGGAGAGCTGGTTGTTAGCTGTCAGAGGACAGCTAGGTACTAGCTTTTACAGCAGAGATCAGAGAAAACCTCCATCTCTGCTGTGTTAACCCTTTACATGCTGCAGTCTATGTGACTGCAGCATGTAAAGGGCTGTCACTGCAGCATGTAAAGGGCTGTCACCATCGGATCCCTGGAATGTGATCAGGGGTCCTGATGAGTCCCTGTGGAAGTCCCCTAAAGGGACAAAAAAAAAAAATTTAAAAAAAAGGTTAAAAATTATTCCCTTCACTTTCTAAAAAATCAAAAATACAATCACACATGTGGTATCCATGCGTCATAATGACCCAGAGAAGGAAGTTAATACATTATTTAACCCCTTAATGACATGGCCCCTTTTTTTCTTTTTTCCCCATTTCTTTTTTTTCCTCCCCCCTGTTTAAAAAAAATCACAACTTGTCCAGCAAAAAACAAGCCCTTATATGGCCATGTCAATGGAAAAATGAAAAAGTTATAACTCTTGAGACGCAACTGCAAAATTAGTTGAAATTCAATGATTAGACTATTTTAAAAAACTTGCCCTGGTGGGCACGACAGGGTGGTAGGAAACCCGCCACTCAAGGGGTTAAGTAATAAAGCGTTCCCTCCTAATAAAGTCTTGACCAAAACCCTTTCCCTCCTGTTCTTTCTAAAGCAACATAGAGCCAAGATGTTTTTTAAGGATCTCTCATTTTGGAAAACAGTTATTGGTTCATTTAGGATCAAATCTTGCAAGCGATCATTAGCCTTGAGGTTACTCCTGTGTCTCACTAGGACTTTTTAATATCACAGTGTTGCATGTAATAATGGGTGATGAAGAAATTTTTAGCTTTATGGTACTCATCTTTTTCTTTCTCTTTTTGTACTTTCATTAAGCATGACTCCTGGGTCAATTTGTCACTTTTGTCAAAGGCTGACTGGATTAATACTTCAGGATAGCCTTTTTCCAAGGACCTGTGTTTCAAAAGCCCAGATTCTTTAATGTAACTCTTATCCGAGGTACAATTTCTAGGTATCCTTTTAAACTGGCTTTATGCTATATTAGTTTTCCAGGCTTTTAAGCGCTCCATGCCCCAGGACATACATGTAAGTCTTAAGGCCCATGTACACATAATGATTATTGCTCTAAATTCGTTCAAATCAGCAAAATGGAGCAATAATCGTTGCACATAAACGCAAAACCATTGTGCACTATTCATTCACTTGTCGTGTATCGCTGAGTTTCAGCCTACATAAAAACAGTCATTAGTTTGTTTGCTTGTCATAAAAGGCGTTTGCTTGTGTTTAAAAAACGTTAGTTCAGTCTTTCAAAGGACTTGAGGGGAGGGGTGATTGTTTGCCCAGCTAAACACAAAGACTCATGTGACAGAAGACAATGGCTTTCCTTCACACTAATTTTTAAACCTCCTGCCTATAGATTCTTCGCATATACATAGACGCTCACCTGAGCAAACAACATGTCCTTCTTTGGCAGTCTTTGTTCAGTAAGATTGTCTGTACTGTTATAATTAGAGATGAGCGAACGTACTCGTCCGAGCTTGATACTCGTTCGAGTATTAGCGT
The DNA here is from genome assembly GCF_035609145.1 of Eleutherodactylus coqui. NCBI lineage: Eukaryota > Metazoa > Chordata > Amphibia > Anura > Eleutherodactylidae > Eleutherodactylus > Eleutherodactylus coqui. The sequence continues at coordinate 133,468,073 of NC_089839.1, read as the reverse complement.
GTTCGAGATGCTCGTTACTCGAGACGAGTACCACGAGATGTTCGAGTTACTTTCACTTTCATCTCTGAGACGTTAGCGCGCTTTTCTGGCCAGTAGAAAGACAGGGAAGGCATTACAACTTCCCCCTGCGACGTTCAAGCCCTATACCACCCCCCTGCAGTGAGTGGCTGGCGAGATCAGGTGTCACCTGAGTATATAAATCGGCCCCTCCCGCGGCTCGCCACAGATGCATTCTGACATAGCTCAGGGAAAGTGCTGCTGATGCTGCAGCTGCTATAGGGAGAGTGTTAGGAGTGATTTTAGGCTTCAAGAACCCCAACAGTCCTTCTTAGGGCCACATCTGACCGTGTGCAGTACTGTTGAGGCTGCTTTTTGCAGTGTTGCACCTTTTTTTTTTTTTTTTTGTATATCGGCCGTGCAGAGCATTGCGTCCTTAGTCTGCAGTAATTTTACATAGTATAGGGCCAGTAGTGCTGAGGCAGGGACAGTGAAAAACGTGAAAGACATATACTGTCTATATAGGCAGTGGGCTTTTCCAAAAAAATTTGGGAAAAAAAAATATATTTGGGCTGCCTGTGACCGTCCTGACTTTACTGCGTCTCTGCTGGGGGTAGTAGTCCTAATTAATACGCAGCCAGCTAAGTGTTACAGCGGGCTTGCGCAAAATTCTTTCCTGGCTCTGCGTTGCCCGTTACATCATTGCTGTCATCCTGTCCAGAGGGAAACAGTCTGCACTGCAGTAATTTTACATAGTATAGGGCCAGTAGTGCTGAGGCAGGGACAGTAAAAAACGTGAAAGACATATACTGTCTATATAGGCAGTGGGCTTTTCCAAAGAAATTTGGGAAAAAAATATATATTTGGGCTGGCTGTGACCGTCCTGACTGTACTGCGTCTCTGCTGGGGGTAGTAGTCCTAATTAATACGCAGCCAGCTAAGTGTTACAGCGGGCTTGCGCAAAAGTCTTTCCTGCCTCTGAGTTGCCTCTTACATCACCGCTGTATTCCTGTCCACAAGTGTACTGCATCTCTGCTGGGGGTAGTAGTCCTAATTAATACGCAGCCAGCTAAGTGTTACAGCGGGCTTGCGCAAAATTCTTTCCTGGCTCTGCGTTGTCCGTTACATCATTGCTGTCATCCTGTCCAGAGGGAAACAGTCTGCACTGCAGTAATTTTACCTAGTATAGGGCCAGTAGTGCTGAGGCAGGGACAGTGAAAAACGTGAAAGACATATACTGTCTATATAGGCAGTGGGCTTTTCCAAAGAAATTTGGGAAAAAAATATATATTTGGGCTGGCTGTGACCGTCCTGACTGTACTGCGTCTCTGCTGGGGGTAGTAGTCCTAAATAATACGCAGCCAGCTAAGTGTTACAGCGGGATTGTGCAAAATTCTTTCCTGGCTCTGCTGTGCGTTCCGTAAGCGAAGTCAGCCTCCAACCACAGGCCAATAAGCGGCACATTTAATTACAGCGTTCTGTTTCTGCGCTACTGGTAATACACCATGCTGAGGGGGAGGGGTAGGCCTAGAGGACGTGGACGCGGCTGAGGACGCGGAGGCCCAAGTCAGGGTGTGGGCACAGGCCGAGCTCCTGATCCAGGTGTATCGCAGCCGATTTCTACGGGATTAGGAGAAAGGCACGTTTCTGGCGTCCCCACATTCATCTCACAATTAATGGGTCCACGCGGTAGACCTATATTAGAAAATGAGCAGCGTGAGCAGGTCCTGTCGTGGATGGCAGAAAGTGCATCCAGCAATCTATCGACCACCCAGAGTTCTGCGCCGTCCACTGCTGCAACTCTGAATCCTCTGGCTGCTGCTCCTCCTTCCTCCCAGCCTCCTCACTCCATTACAATGACACATTCTGAGGAGCAGGCAGACTCCCAGGAACTGTTCCCGGGCCCCTGCCCAGAATGGGCAGCAATGGTTCCTCTCCCACCGGAGGAGTTTGTCGTGACCGATGCCCAACCTTTGGAAAGTTCCCGGGTCCGGGGGATGAGGCTGGGGACTTCCGGCAACTGTCTCAAGAGTTTTCAGTGGGTGAGGAGGACGATGACGATGAGACACAGTTGTCTATCACTCAGGTAGTAGTAATTGGAGTAAGTCCGAGGGAGGAGCGCACAGAGGATTCAGAGGAAGAGCAGCAGGACGATGAGGTGACTGACCCCACCTGGTTTGCTAAGCCTACTGAGGACAGGTCTTCAGAGGGGGAGGCAAGTACAGCAGCAGGGCAGGTTGGAAGAGCCAGTGCGGTGGCCAGGGGTAGAGGCAGGGCCAGACCGAATAATCCACCAACTGTTTCCCAAAGCACCCCCTCGCGCCATGCCACCCTGCAGAGGCCGAGGTGCTCAAAGGTCTGGCAGTTTTTCACTGAGAGTGCAGACGACCGACGAACAGTGGTGTGTAACCTTTGTCGCGCCAAGATCAGCCGGGGAGCCACCACCACCAGCCTCACCACCACCAGCATGCGCAGACATATGATGGCCAAGCACCCCACAAGGTGGGACGAAGGCCGTTCACCGCCTCCGGTTTGCACCGCTGCCTCTCCCCCTGTGCCCCAACCTGCCACTGAGATCCAACCCCCCTCTCAGGACACAGGCACTACCGTCTCCTGGCCTGCACCCGCACCCTCACCTCCGCTGTCCTCGGCCCCATCCACCAATGTCTCTCAGCCATCCGTCCAGCCATCGCTAGCGCAAGTGTTTGAGCGCAAGCGCAAGTACGCCGCCACGCACCCGCACGCTCAAGCGTTAAACGTGCACATAGCCAAATTGATCAGCCTGGAGATGCTGCCGTATAGGCTTGTGGAAACGGAGGCTTTCAAAAGCATGATGGCGGCAGCGGCCCCGCGCTACTTGGTTCCCAGTCGCCACTACTTTTCCCGATGTGCCGTCCCAGCCCTGCACGACCACGTCTCCCACAACATTGTACGCACCCTCACCAACGCAGTTACTGCCAAGGTCCACTTAACAACGGACACGTGGACAAGCACAGGCGGGCAGGGCCACTATATCTCCCTGACGGCACATTGGGTGAATTTAGTGGAGGCTGGGACAGAGTCAGAGCCTGGGACCGCACACGTCCTACCCACCCCCAGAATTGCGGGCCCCAGCTCGGTGGTGGTATCTGCGGCGGTGTATGCTTCCTCCACTAAACCACCCTCCTCCTCCTCCTACGCAACCTCTGTCTCGCAATCAAGATGTGTCAGCAGCAGCACGTCGCCAGCAGTCGGTGTCGTGAGGCGTGGCAGCACAGCGGTGGGCACATTTCCGCAAGTCCCACACGGACGCTGCCACCCTGCGCACCCTGCAACATCGGTTTCATCTGCCAGTGCACCGACTGCTGTGCGACGTGCCCACACGGTGGAACTCTACGCTCCACATGTTGGCCAGGCTCTATGAGCAGCGTAGAGCTATAGTGGAATACCAACTCCAACATGGGCGGCGCAGTGGGAGTCAGCCTCCTCAATTCTTTACAGAAGAGTGGGCCTGGTTGGCAGACATCTGCCAGGTCCTTGGAAACTTTGAGGAGTCTACCCAGATGGTGAGCGGCGATGCTGCAATCACCATTCCTCTGCTATGCCTCTTTAGAAGTTCCCTGCAAAGCATAAAGGCAGACGCTTTGCGCTCTGAAACGGAGGCGGGGGAAGGGAGTATGTCGCTGAATAGTCAGAGCACCCTCCTGTCTATATCTCAGCGCGCTGAGGAGGAGGAGGTGGAGGAGCATGAGGAGGAGGGGGAAGAGACAGCTTGGCCCACTGCTGAGGGTACCCATGCTGCTTGCCTGTCATCCTTTCAGCGTGTATGGCCTGAGGAGGAGGAGGATCCTGAAAGTGATCTTCCTAGTGAGGACAGCCATGTGTTGCGTACAGGTACCCTGGCACACATGGCTGACTTCATGTTAGGATGCCTTTCTCGTAACCCTTGCGTTACACGCATTCTGGCCACTACGGATTACTGGGTGTACACACTGCTCGACCCACGGTATAAGGAGAACCTTTCCACTCTCATACCCGAAGAGGAAAGGGGTTCGAGAGTGATGCTATACCACAGGACCCTGGCGGACAAGCTGATGGTAAAATTCCCATCTGACAGCGCTAGTGGCAGAAGGTGCAGTTCTGAGGGCCAGGTAGCAGGGGAGGCGCGGAGATCAGGCAGCATGTACAGCACAGGTAGGGGAACACTCTCTAAGGCCTTTGACAGCTTTCTGGCTCCCCAGCAAGACTGTGTCACCGCTCCCCAGTCAAGGCTGAGTCGGCGGGAGCACTGTAAAAGGATGGTGAGGGAGTACGTAGCCGATCGCACGACCGTCCTCCGTGACGCCTCTGCCCCCTACAACTACTGGGTGTCGAAGCTGGACACGTGGCCTGAACTCATGCTGTATGCCCTGGAGGTGCTTGCTTGTCCTGCGGCTAGCGTCTTGTTAGAAAGGGTGTTTAGTGCGGCTGGGGGAATCATCACTAGAGATGAGCGAACGTACTCGTCCGAGCTTGATACTCGTTCGAGTATTAGCGTGTTCGAGATGCTCGTTACTCGAGACGAGTACCACGCGATGTTCGAGTTACTTTCACTTTCATCTCTGAGACATTAGCGCGCTTTTCTGGCCAATAGAAAGACAGGGAAGGCATTACAACTTCCCCCTGCGACGTTCAAGCCCTATACCACCCCCCTGCAGTGAGTGGCTGGCGAGATCAGGTGTCCCCCTAGTATATAAATCGGCCCCTCCCGCGGCTCGCCACAGATGCATTCTGACATAGTTCAGGGACAGTGCTGCTGGTGCCGGAGTTGCTATAGGGAGAGCGTTAGGAGTTATTTTAGGCTTCAAGAACCCCAACGGTCCTTCTTAGGGCCACATCTAATTGTGTGCAGTAGTGTGGAGGCTGGTTTTTGCAGTGTTGCAAATTTTTTTTTTGTATATCGGCTGTGCAGAGCATTGCGTCCTGCAGTAATTTTACATTGTCCACGGCCAGTAGTGGTGAGTCAGGGACAGAAGACATATTTAGTGTATATAGGCAGTGGGCCTTTCCAAAAACATTTGGGGAAAAAAATCTATTTGGGCTGCCTGTGACCGTCCTCAGTGTACTGGGTCTCTGCTGGGGGTAGTTGTCCTAATTCATACGCAGCCAGCTAAGTGTTACAGCAGGCTTGCGCAAAATTCTTTCCTGCCTCTGTGTTGCCTCTTATATCACCGCTGTATTCCTGTCCACAAGTGTACTGGGTCTCTGCTGGGAGTAGTTGTCCTAATTCATACGCAGCCAGCTAAGTGTTACAGCAGGCTTGCACAAAATTCTTTCCTGCCTCTGTGTTGCCTCTTACATGACCGCTGTATTCCTGTCCACAAGTGTACTGGGTCTCTGCTGGGGGTAGTTGTCCTAATTCATACGCAGCCAGCTAAGTGTTACAGCAGGCTTGCGCAAAATTCTTTCCTGCCTCTGTGTTGCCTCTTACATCACCGCTGTATTCCTGTCCACAAGTGTACTGGGTCTCTGCTGGGGGTAGTTGTCCTAATTCATACGCAGCCAGCTAAGTGTCACAGCAGGCTTGCGCAAAATTCTTTCCTGCCTCTGTGTTGCCTCTTACATCACTGCTGTATTCCTGTCCACAAGTGAACTGGGTCTCTGCTGGGGGTAGTTGTCCTAATTCATACGCAGCCAGCTAAGTGTTACAGCAGGCTTGCGCAAAATTCTTTCCTGCCTCTGTGTTGCCTCTTACATCACCGCTGTATTCCTGTCCACAAGTGTACTGGGTCTCTGCTGGGGGTAGTTGTCCTAATTCATACGCAGCCAGCTAAGTGTTAAAGCCTCTGTGTTGCCTCTTACATCACCGCTGTATTCCTGTTCACAAGTGTACTGGGTCTCTGCTGGGGGTAGTTGTCCTAATTAATACGCAGCCAGCTAAGGGTTACAGCAGGCTTGCGCAAAATTCTTTCCTGCCTCTGTGTTGCCTCTTACATCACCGCTGTATTCCTGTCCACAAGTGTACTGGGTCTCTGCTGGGGGTAGTTGTCCTAATTCATACGCAGCCAGCTAAGGGTTACAGCAGGCTTGCGCAAAATTCTTTCCTGCCTCTGTGTTGCCTCTTACATCACCGCTGTATTCCTGTCCACAAGTGTACTGGGTCTCTGCTGGGGGTAGTTGTCCTAATTCATACGCAGCCAGCTAAGGGTTACAGCAGGCTTGCGCAAAATTCTTTCCTGCCTCTGTGTTGCCTCTTATATCACCGCTGTATTCCTGTCCACAAGTGTACTGGGTCTCTGCTTGGGGTAGTTGTCCTAATTCATACGCAGCCAGCTAAGTGTTACAGCAGGCTTGCGCAAAATTCTTTCCTGCCTCTGCTGTGCGTTCCGTAAGCGAAGTCAACCTCCAACCACAGGCCAATAAGCGTCGCATTTAATTACAGCGTTCTGTTTCTGCACTACTGGTAATACACCATGCTGAGGGGTAGGGGTAGGCCTAGAGGACGTGGACGCGGCCAAGGACACGGAGGCCCAAGTCAGGGTGTGGGCACAGGCCAAGCTCCTGATCCAGGTGTATCGCAGCCGACTGCTGCGGGATTAGGAGAGAGGCACGTTTCTGGCGTCCCCACATTCATCTCACAATTAGCGGGTCCACGCGGTAGACCTTTATTAGAAAATGAGCAGTGTGAGCAGGTCCTGTCGTGGATGGCAGAAAGTGCATCCAGCAATCTATCGACCACCCAGAGTTCTGCGCCGTCCACTGCTGCAACTCTGAATCCTCTGGCTGCTGCTCCTCCTTCCTCCCAGCCTCCTCACTCCATTACAATGACACATTCTAAGGAGCAGGCAGACTCCCAGGAACTGTTCCCGGGTCCCAGCCCAGAATGGGCAGCAATGGTTCCTCTCCGACTGGAGGAGTTTGTCGTGACCGATGCCCAACCTTTGGAAAGTTCCCGGGGTCCGGGGGATGAGGCTGGGGACTTCCGGCAACTGTCTCAAGAGCTTTCAGTGGGTGAGGAGGACGATGACGATGAGACACAGTTGTCTATCACTCAGGTAGTAGTAATTGGAGTAAGTCCGAGGGAGGAGCGCACGGAGGATTCGGAGGAAGAGCAGCAGGATGATGAGGTGACTGACCCCACCTGGTTTGCTACGCCTACTGAGGACAGGTCTTCAGAGGGGGAGGCAAGTACAGCAGCAGGGCAGGTTGGAAGAGGCAGTGCGGTGGCCAGGGGTAGAGGCAGGGCCAGACCGAATAATCCACCAACTGTTTCCCAAAGCGCCCCCTCGCGCCATGCCACCCTGCAGAGGCCGAGGTGCTCAAAGGTCTGGAAGTTTTTCACTGAGAGTGCAGACGACCGACGAACAGTGGTGTGCAACCTTTGTCGCGCCAAGATCAGCCGGGGAGCCACCACCACCAGCCTCACCACCACCAGCATGCGCAGACATATGATGGCCAAGCACCCCACAAGGTGGGACGAAGGCCGTTCACCGCCTCCGGTTTGCACCGCTGCCTCTCCCCCTGTGCCCCAACCTGCCACTGAGATCCAACCCCCCTCTCAGGACACAGGCACTACCATCTCCTGGCCTGCACCCACACCCTCACCTCCGCTGTGCTCGGCCCCATCCACCAATGTCTCTCAGCGCACCGTCCAGCCGTCGCTAGCGCAAGTGTTGGAGCGCAAGCGCAAGTACGCCGCCACGCACCCGCACGCTCAAGCGTTAAACGTGCACATAGCCAAATTTATCAGCCTGGAGATGCTGCCGTATAGGGTTGTGGAAACGGAGGCTTTCAAAGGTATGATGGCGGTGGCGGCCCCGCGCTACTCAGTTCCCAGTCGCCACTACTTTTCCCGATGTGCCGTCCCAGCCCTGCACGACCACGTCTCCCGCAACATTGTACGCGCCCTCACCAACGCGGTTACTGTCAAGGTCCACTTAACAACGGACACGTGGACAAGCACAGGCGGGCAGGGCCACTATATCTCCTTGACGGCACATTGGGTGAATTTAGTGGAGGCTGGGACAGAGTCAGAGCCTGGGACCGCTCACGTCCTACCCACCCCCAGAATTGCGGGCCCCAGCTCGGTGGTGGTATCCGCGGCGGTGTATGCTTCCTCCACTAAACCACCCTCCTCCTCCTACGCAACCTCTGTCTCGCAATCAAGATGTGTCAGCAGCAGCACGTCGCCAGCAGTCGGTGTCGCGAGGCGTGGCAGCACAGCGGTGGGCAAGCGTCAGCAGGCTGTGCTGAAACTACTCAGCTTAGGAGAGAAGAGGCACACGGCCCACGAACTGCTGCAGGGTCTGACAGAGCAGACCGACCGCTGGCTTGCGCGGCTGAGCCTCCAACCGGGCATGGTCGTGTGTGACAACGGCCGTAACCTGGTGGCGGCTCTGCAGCTCGGCAGCCTCACGCACGTGCCATGCCTGGCCCACGTCTTTAATTTGGTGGTTCAGCGCTTTCTGAAAAGCTACCCACGCTTGTCAGACCTGCTCGGAAAGGTGCGCCGACTCTGCGCAAATTTCCGCAAGTCCCACATGGACGCTGCCACCCTGCAACATCGGTTTCATCTGCCAGTGCACCGACTGCTGTGCGACGTGCCCACACAGTGGAACTCTACGCTCCACATGTTGGCCAGGCTCTATGAGCAGCGTAGAGCTATAGTGGAATACCAACTCCAACATGGGCGGCGCAGTGGGAGTCAGCCTCCTCAATTCTTTACAGAGGAGTGGGCCTGGTTGGCAGACATCTGCCAGGTCCTTGGAAACTTCGAGGAGTCTACCCAGATGGTGAGCGGCGATGCTGCAATCATTAGCGTCACCATTCCTCTGCTATGCCTCTTGAGAAGTTCCCTGCAAAGCATAAAGGCAGACGCTTTGCACTCGGAAACAGAGGCGGGGGAAGACAGTATGTCGCTGGATAGTCAGAGCACCCTCCTGTCTATATCTCAGCGCGTTGAGGAGGAGTAGGAGGAGCATGAGGAGGATGAGGAGGAGGGGGAAGAGACAGCTTGGCCCACTGCTGAGGGTACCCATGCTGCTTGCCTGTCATCCTTTCAGCGTGTATGGCCTGAGGAGGAGGAGGATCCTGAAAGTGATCTTCCTAGTGAGGACAGCCATGTGTTGCGTACAGGTACCCTGGCACACATGGCTGACTTTATGTTAGGATGCCTTTCTCGTGACCCTCGCGTTACACGCATTCTGGCCGCTACGGATTACTGGGTGTACACACTGCTCGACCCACGGTATAAGGAGAACCTTTCCACTCTCATACCCGAAGAGGAAAGGGGTTCGAGAGTGATGCTATACCACAGGACCCTGGCGGACAAACTGATGGTAAAATTCCCATCCGACAGCGCTAGTGGCCGAAGGCGCAGTTCCAAGGGCCAGGTAGCAGGGGAGGCGCAGAGATCAGGCAGCATGTACAGCACAGGAAGGGGAACACTCTCTAAGGCCTTTGACAGCTTTCTGGCTCCCCAGCAAGACTGTGTCACCGCTCCCCAGTCAAGGCTGAGTCGGCGGGAGCACTGTAAAAGGATGGTGAGGGAGTACGTAGCCAATCGCACGACCGTCCTCCGTGACGCCTCTGCCCCCTAAAACTACTGGGTGTCGAAGCTGGACACGTGGCCTGAACTCGCGCTGTATGCCCTGGAGGTGCTTGCTTGTCCTGTGGCTAGCTTCTTTTCAGAGAGGGTGTTTAGTGCGGCTGGGGGAATCATCACAGATAAGCATACCCGCCTGTCAACCGACAGAGTCGACAGGCTTACACTCAACAAGATGAACAAAGCCTGGATTTCACCAGACAGCGGACAGCAGCGATACCTAAACAATACGTAGGCTGCACCCGCGGATGGAAGCATTGTTCTCTATCACCATCAAAAACGTGGACCTTTTAGCTTCATCAATCTGTGTATAATATTCATCCTCCTCCTCCTGCTCCTCCTCCTGAAACCTGACGTAATCACGCCGAACGGGCAATTTTTCTTAGGCCCACAAGGCTCAGTCATATAATTTTTGTAAACAATTTTTATACGTTTCAATGCTCATTAAAGCGTTGAAACTTTCACCTGAACCAATTTTTATTTTAACTGGGCTGCCTCCAGGCCTAGTTACAAATTAAGCCACATTAACCAAAGCGATTAATGGGTTTCACCTGCCCTCTTGGTTGGGCATGGGCAATTTTTCTGACGTACATTAGTACTGTTGGTACACCAATTTTTTGGGGCCCTCGCCTACAGTGTAATCCAATTAATTTTTTGCCCACCTGCATTAAGGCCTCCTTCCCACGAACGGATTTACGCCGCGTAATTCGCGGCGAAAACCTGCTGCGTTGCCCGCTGCTATTAGCTTCTATTGAACCTAACAGCACAATGCTCACGATGCGGAATACCACCGCGGAATTCCGCACCATGAAATCTCCCGTCCTCTCCCTTGCAATGCTCTATTTGCCGCGGGTGTACGCGCTGACGGCTTCCATTGCAGTCAATGGAAGCCGTCCGTTCACGCTATCTCCTGCTGTAACACAGCGGAAGATAGCGTGAAAACGCTTTCCCGCCTACCGCCGCCGCGTCATATGACGCGGCCGGCGCTTCACGTGACACGGCTGGCCGCGTCATGTGACGCGGTGGGCGTGTCACATGACACGGCGGCGGTGGGTGGGGAAGCGTCTTCACGCTATCTTCCGCTGGTAAGTATGGTGTCTCTGGGGGGCGCGTGACGGGCTTCGCCACGGAATATTCCGTGGCGGAGCCCGTCACGCTCGTGTGAAGCCGGCCTTAAGCTGACGTTACATCAGCTGTGCTGGGCACTGCAATGGGATATATTTATGTACCGCCGGTGGGTTCCAGGGAGCCACCCATGCTGTGGGTCCACAGGGAGTTGTAACTAACTGCATGTGTCTACTTCTAAAGAACCCCAGTCTGACTGGGGCATGCAGTGTGGGCCGAAGCCCACCTGCATTTAACATGACATTACCTCAGCTGTGATGGGCAATGCAATGGGATATATTTATGTACCGCCAGTGGCTTCTTGGCACCCACCAATGCTGTGGGTCCACAGGGAGTTATAACTGCATGTGTCCACTTCTAAAGAACCCCAGTCTGACTGGGGCATGCAGTGTGGGCCGAAGCCCACCTGCATTTAACATGACATTACCTCAGCTGTGTTGGGCAATGCAATGGGATATATTTATGTACCGCCGGTGGCTTCCTGGCACCCACCCATGCTGTGGGTCCACAGGGAGTTGTAACTGCATGTGTCCACTTCTAAAGAACCCCAGTGTGACTTACGCATGCAGTGTGGGCCGAAGCCCACCTGCATTTAATCGGACGTTACCTCAGCTGTAATGGGCACTGCAATGGGATACATTTATGTACAGCCGGTGGGTTCCAGGGAGCCACCCATGCTGTGGGTGCACACGGAATTCCCATTGCGGAGTTGTACCTGCCTGTGACTATTTATAAAAAACCGCGGTCTGACTGGGTCATGCAGACACCTTGACAGAATGAATAGTGTGTGGCACATAGGTTCCCCATTGCTATGCCCACGTGTGCAGCTCCTGATGGCAGTGGCACCGGATTATATTTCTCATTGCTTCTGTACAGCATTGTGGGCTATCGCCCCGCCCCTTTTAAAGAGGGTCGCTGCCTAGCCGTGCCAACCCTCTGCAGTGTGTGCCTGCGGTTCCTCCTCATGGCAGACGCACTTATAAATAGACATGAGGGTGGTGTGGCTATGAGGCCAGCGTGTGGCATGAGTGCAGCTGAGGGCTGGGTCGTGCGGGGGGGGGGGGGGGGGGGGGGGTTGGGCAGCATGTAACCCAGGAGAACTGGCAGCGGAGTGTCATGGAGGCAGTGATTGTGCTTTGTTGGAGGTAGTGTGGTGCTTAGCTAAGGTATGCATTGCTAATGAGGGCTTTTCAGACGTAAAAGTTGTTGGGAGGGGGAGGGGGCCCACTCTTGCCGCTATTGTGGCTTAATAGTGGGACCTGGGAACTTGAGATGCAGCCCAATATGTAGCCCCTCGCCTGCCCTATCCGTTGCTGTGTCGTTCCCATCACTTTCTTGAATTGCCCAGATTTTCACAAATGAAAACCTTAGCGAGCATCGGCGATATACAAAAATGCTCGGGTCGCCCATTGACTTCAATGGGGTTCCTTACTCGAAACGAACCCTCGAGCATCGCGATAATTTCGTCCCGAGTAACGAGCACCCGAGCATTTTGGTGCTCGCTCATCTCTATATGTAATCTAATTCTCTCACTTCCTGATGTCATAGAAACTTGAAATTCGGCACGGGCATTGATGATGTCATAAATAGGATTATTCAATTCTAAGCGCAAAAGAATTAGCGTCCAAATTTTACGTACGGAATCTAATTCTCTCACTTCCTGATGTAATTTTATATAAAGGAAACGTCGCATGGTTACCTCCCCGTGGTGTTTCCTGGGTAACGCAAAGAACCATGCAAAATGGTGAACATATTTTTTTCCTCGGTATCTCTATAACCACGACTTCATAAGATTTTCCATGTGAACACCAGATAAACACCAGTACCAAATTAACTCGGGCGAAGCCGGGTATATCAGCTAGTTTTATGTAAAGGAAACGTCGCATGGTTACCTCCACCTGGTATTTCATGGGTAACGCAAAGAACCATGCAAAATGGTGAACATATTTTTTCCTCGTTATCTCTAAAGAAACCGCGACTTCATAAGATTTTCTGTGTGAACACCAGATAAACACCAGTACCAAATTAACTCGGGCAAAACCGAGTATATCAGCTAGTAGTGATATATAGGATAAATTGAGATTGGACAAATTGTCCGGCTAGATGAGTTTTTCCTTGGAAAAACCTATTAAATGACAAGAAATCCTGGACTAACTGCCCTCAACAAATAAAGGGGTGAGCATACATGAAAGTATATAATGACAAAAAGATATGGGAAATGACTAGAGATAAAGCAGGATAAAGCAGTAACTCGAGCGAGCAAAGCTTAAATTCCCTCCACTTCTTCTTCCTTTTGTTACTTCCTTCTTACCTATATTACTTGTATTTTATTCTGTTGTGGTTATGATGTCGAGTTTTTTAAATTTATAAAGCAACTAGCGTACCCGTCGCGCGTTGCTGCGAAGACAGACATACATACATACATTCGTTTTTATATATCTAGATAGCAGCTTTCAAGTTACCTCAGCGGTATAATATATAACAACTAGAGATGAGCGAGCACCAAAATGCTCGGGTGCTCGTTACTCGGGACGAAAATTTCGCGATGCTCGAGGGTTCGTTTCGAATAACGAACCCCATTGAAGTCAATGGGTGCCCCGAGCATTATTGTATATCGCGGATGCTCGCTAAGGTTTTCATTTGTGAAAATCTGGGCAATTCAAGAAAGTGATGGGAACGACACAGCAACGGATAGGGCAGGCGAGAGGCTACATGTTGGGCTGCATCTCAAGTTCCCAGGTCCCACTATTAAGCCACAATAGCGGCAAGAGTGGCCCCCCTCCCCCCTCCCAACAACTTTTACTTCTGAAAAGCCCTCATTAGCAATGCATACCTTAGCTAAGCACCACACTACCTCCAACAAAGCACAATCACTGCCTGCATGACACTCCGCTGCCACTTCTCCTGGGTTACATGCTGTCCAACCCCCCCGCACGACCCAGTGTCCACAGCGCACACCAAATTGTCCCTGCGCAGCCTTCAGCTGCACTCATGCCACACCACCCTCATGTCTATTTATAAGTGCGTCTGCCATGAGGAGGAACCGCAGGCACACACTGCAGTGGGTTGGCACGGCTAGGCAGCGACCCTCTTTAAAAGGGGCGGGGCGATAGCCCACAATGCTGTACAGAAGCAATGAGAAATCCAATCCTGTGCCACCTCCATCAGGAGCTGCACACGTGGGCATAGCAATGGGGAACCTATGTGCCACACACTATTCATTCTGTCAAGGTGTCTGCATGCCCCAGTCAGACCGCGTTTTTTTTATAAATAGTCACAGGCAGGTACAACTCCGCAATGGGAATTCCGTGTGCACCCACAGCATGGGTGGCTCCCTGGAACCCACCGGCTGTACATAAATGTATCCTATTGAAGTGCCCATCACAGCTGAGGTAACGTCCGATTAAATGCAGGTGGGCTTCGGCCCACACTGCATGCCCCAGTCAGACTGGGGTTCTTTAGAAGTAGACACATGCAGTTACAACTCCCTGTGGACCCACAGCATGGGTGGCTCCCTGGATCCCACCGGCGGTACATAAATATATCCCATTGCAGTGCCCAAGACAGCTGATGTAACATCAGCTTTAATGCAGGTGGGCAAAAAATTAATTGGATTACACTGTAGGCGAGGGCCCCAAAAAATTGGTGTACCAACAGTACTAATGTACGTCAGAAAAATTGCCCATGCCCAACCAAGAGGGCAGGTGAAACCCATTAATCGCTTTGGTTAATGTGGCTTAATTTGTAACTAGGCCTGGAGGCAGCCCAGTTAAAATAAAAATTGGTTCAGGTGAAAGTTTCAACGCTTTAATGAGCATTGAAACGTATAAAAATTGTTTACAAAAATTATATGACTGAGCCTTGTGGGCCTAAGAAAAATTGCCCGTTCGGCGTGATTACGTCAGGTTTCAGGAGGAGGAGCAGGAGGAGGAGGATGAATATTATACACAGATTGATGAAGCTAAAAGGTCCACGTTTTTGATGGTGATAGAGAACAATGCTTCCATCTGCGGGTGCAGCCTACGTATTGTTTAGGTATCGCTGCTGTCCGCTGGTGGAGAAGAAAAGTCTGGGGAAATCCAGGCTTTGTTCATCTTGATGAGTGTAAGCCTGTCGGCACTGTCGGTTGACAGGCGGGTACGCTTATCTGTGATGATTCCCCCAGCCGCACTAAACACCCTCTCTGACAAGACGCTAGCCGCAGGACAAGCAAGCACCTCCAGGGCATACAGCACGAGTTCAGGCCACGTGTCCAGCTTCGACACCCAGTAGTTGTAGGGGGCAGAGGCGTCACGGAGGACGGTCGTGCGATCGGCTATGTACTCCCTCACCATCCTTTTACAGTGCTCCTGCCGACTCAGCCTTGACTGGGGAGCAGTGACACAGTCTTGCTGGGGAGCCAGAAAGCTGTCAAAGGCCTTAGAGAGTGTTCCCCTGCCTGTGCTGTACATGCTGCCTGATCTCTGCGCCTCCCCTGCTACCTGGCCCTCAGAACTGCGCCTTCGGCCACTAGCGCTGTCGGGTGGGAATTTTACCATCAACTTGTCCGCCAGGGTCCTGTGGTATAGCATCACTCTCGAACCCCTTTCCTCTTCGGGTATGAGAGTGGAAAGGTTCTCCTTATACCGTGGGTCGAGCAGTGTGTACACCCAGTAATCCGTAGTGGCCAGAATGCGTGTAACGCGAGGGTCACGAGAAAGGCATCCTAACATGAAGTCAGCCATGTGTGCCAGGGTACCTGTATGCAACACATGGCTGTCCTCACTAGGAAGATAACTTTCAGGATCCTCCTCCTCCTCAGGCCATACACGCTGAAAGGATGTCAGGCAAGCAGCATGGGTACCCTCAGCAGTGGGCCAAGCTGTCTCTTCCCCCTCCTCCTCATCCTCCTCATGCTCCTCCTCCTCAACGCGCTGAGATATAGACAAGAGGGTGCTCTGACTATCCAGCGACATACTGTCTTCCCCCGTCTCTGTTTCCGAGCGCAAAGCATCTGCCTTTATGCTTTGCAGGGAACTTCTCAAGAGGCATAGCAGAGGAATGGTGATGCTAATGATTGCAGCATCGCCGCTCACCATCTGGGTAGACTCCTCAAAGTTTCCAAGGACCTGGCAGATGTCTGCCAACCAGGCCCACTCTTCTGTAAAGAATTGAGGAGGCTGACTCCCACTGCACCGCCCATGTTGGAGTTGGTATTCCACTATAGCTCTACGCTGCTCATAGAGCCTGGCCAACATGTGGAGCGTAGAGTTCCACCGTGTGGGCACGTCGCACAGCAGTCGGTGCACTGGCAGATGAAACCAATGTTGCAGGGTGCACAGGGTGGCAGTGTCCGTGTGGGACTTGCGGAAATGTGTGTAGAGCCGGCGCACCTTTCCGAGCAGGTCTGACAAGCGTGGGTAGCTTTTCAGAAATCGCTGAACAACCAAATTAAAGACGTGGGCCAGGCATGGCACGTGCGTGAGGCTGCCAAGCTGCAGAGCCGCCACCAGGTTACGGCCGTTGTCACACATGACCATGCCCGGTTGGAGGCTCAGCGGCGCAAGCCAGCAGTCGGTCTGCTCTGTCAGACCCTGCAGCAGTTCGTGGGCCGTGTGCCTCTTCTCTCCTAAGCTGAGTAGTTTCAGCACGGCCTGCTGACGCTTGCCCACCGCTGTGCTGCCACGCCTCGCGACACTGACTGCTGGCGACGTGCTGCTGCTGACACATCTTGATTGCGAGACAGAGGTTGCGTAGGAGGAGGAGGAGGAGGAGGGTGGTTTAGTGGAGGAAGCATACACCGCCGCGGATACCACCACCGAGCTGGGGCCTGCAATTCTGGGGGTGGGTAGGACGTGAGCGGTCCCAGGCTCTGACTCTGTCCCAGCCTCCACTAAATTCACCCAATGTGCCGTCAGGGAGATATAGTGGCCCTGCCCGCCTGTGCTTGTCCACGTGTCTGTTGTTAAGTGGACCTTGGCAGTAACCGCGTTGGTGAGGGCGCGTACAATGTTGCGGGAGACGTGGTCGTGCAGTGCTGGGACGGCACATCGGGAAAAGTAGTGGCGACTGGGAACTGAGTAGCGCGGGGCTGCCGCCATCATACTTTTGAAAGCCTCCGTTTCCACAACCCTATACGGCAGCATCTCCAGGCTGATAAATTTGGCTATGTGCACGTTTAACGCTTGAGCGTGCGGGTGCCTTGCGGCGTACTTGCGCTTACACTCAAACAGTGGTGCTAGCGACGTCTGGATGCTGCGCTTAGAGACATTGCTGGATGGGGCCGAGGACAGCGGAGGTGAGGGTGTGGGTGCAGGCCAGGAGACGGTAGTGCCTGTGTCCTCAGAGGGGGGTTGGATCTCAGTGGCAGGTTGGGGCACAGGGGGAGAGGCAGTGGTGCAAATTGGAGGTGGTGAACGGCCTTCGTCCCACCTTGTGGGGTGCTTGGCCATCATATGCCTGCGCATGCTGGTGGTGGTGGCTCCCCAGCTGATCTTGGCGCGACAAAGGTTGCACACCACTGTTCGTCGGTCGTCAGGCGTCTCTGTGAAAAACTGCCACACTGTAGAGCACCTTGACCTCTGCAGGGTGGCATGGCACGAGGGGGCGCTTTGGGAAACAGTTGGTGGGTTATTCGGTCTGGCCCTGCCTCTACCCCTGGCCACCGCACTGGCTCGGCCTGTGCCCACACCCTGACTTGGGCCTCCGCGTCCTCGCCCGCGTCCACGTCCTCTAGGCCTACCCCTACCCCTCAGCATGGTGTATTACCAGTAGTGCAGAAACAGAACGCTGTAATTAAATGTGCCGCTTATTGGCCTGTGGTTGGAGGCTGACTTCGCTTACGGAACGCACAGCAGAGCCAGGAAATAATTTTGCGCAAGCCTGCTGTAACACTTAGCTGGCTGCGTATGAATTAGGACAACTACCCCCAGCACAGACCCATTACACTGAGGACGGTCACAGGCAGCCCAAATAGATTTTTTTTCGCAAATGTTTTTGGAAAGGCCCACTGCCTATATACACTGTATATGTCTTCTCTCTCTGCGTCACCACTACTGGCCCTGGAGTATGTAAAATAACTGCAGACTGTTGCACTGTGGACTGGAATACAGCGGTGATGTAACAGCCAACACAGAGCCAGGAAATAATTTTGCGCAAGCCTGCTGTAACACTTAGCTGGCTGCGTATGAATTAGGACAACTACCCCCAGCACAGACCCAGTACACTAAGGATGGTCACAGGCAGCCCAAATAGATTTTTTTTCCCAAATGTTTTTGGAAAGGCCCACTGCCTATATACACTGTATATGTCTTCTCTCTCTGCGTCACCACTACTGGCCCTGGAGTATGTAAAATAACTGCAGACTGTTGCACTGTGGACTGGAATACAGCGGTGATGTAACAGCCAACACAGAGCCAGCAAATAATTTTGCGCAAGCCTGCTGTAACACTTAGCTGGCTGCATATGAATTAGGACAACTACCCCCAGCACAGACCCAGTACACTGAGGACAGTCACAGGCAGCCCAAATAGATTTTTTTTCCCAAATGTTTTTGGAAAGGCCCACTGCCTATATTCAATAAATATGTCTTCTGTCCCTGCCTCACCACCACTACTGGCCCTGGACTATGTAGAATTACTGCAGGGCGCAATGCTCTGCACGGCCGATATACAAAAAAAGAAAAGTGCAACACTGCAAAAAGCAGCCTCCACACTACTGCACACGGTTAGATGTGGCCCTAAGAAGGACCGTTGGGGTTCTTGAAGCCTAAAATACTCCTAACACTCTCCCTATAGCAACTCCAGCAAGACAGCACTTTCCCTGATCTCTGTCAGAACGCATCTGTGGCGAGCCGCGGGAGGGGCCGATTTATATACTCGGGTGACACCTGATCTCGCCAGCCACTCACTGCAGGGGGGTGGTATAGGGCTTGAATGTCGCAGGGGGAAGTTGTAATACCTTCCCTGTCTTTCTACTGGCCAGAAAAGCGCGCTAACGTCTCAGAGATGAAAGTGAAAGTAACTCGAACATCGCGTGATACTCGTCTCAAGTAAACGAGCATCTCAAACACGCTAATACTCGAACGAGTATCAAGCTCGGATGAGTACGTTCGCTCATCTCTAATAACAACCAATCACAGCACAGCAGCTTTCATGTTACCTCAGCAGTATAATATATAGCAACCAATCACAGCACAGCTTTCATGTTACCTCAGCAGTATAATATATAGCAACCAATCACAGCACAGCTTTCATGTTACCTCAGCAGTATAAGAAATAGCAACCAATCAGAGCACAGCTTTCATTTTACCTCAGTAGTATAAGAAATTGCAACCAATCACAGCACAGCTTTTATTTTACCTCAGCATTCTCAATATCCAGCAATTGTCTTGCGAAACGTTCAGTGGATGCATCATTTTGTAGTTGAGAACACGCATCCCATTGCTCGTAATGCCTTTTGCTTTTGTGCTTGAGATGGAAATCAAACAATCTTTGTCTGGGGGGCATAACTGTCGACGATGCTCGCAGGATAGGTCTACTATGCCAGTAATCTTCCCAGGAGTGTACTCAACAACTTCCCAAAGTTTCATGGCGATTAGATGAATGGTGTAGTAGCGCAAAAAGGACAGACAGACATACATTCCTTTTTATATATATAGATGACATCAGGAAGAGAGAGAATTAGATTCCGTACCTAAAATTTGGACGCTAATTATTTTGCGCTTAGAATTGAATAATCGAGTTGGGACCTATTAACTTTTCCTATTTATGACATAATCAATGCTCGTGCCAAATTTAAAGTTTCTGTGACATTGAGAAGTGAGAAAATTACATTCCGTATGTAAAATTTGGACACTAATTCTTTGGCACTTAGAATTGAATAATCGAGTTGGCACCCATTAGCTTTTCCTATTTATGACATAATCAATGCTCGTGCCAAATTTCAAGTTTCTATGACATTGAGAAGTGAGAGAATTAGATTCCGTACGTAAAATTTGGACGCTAATTCTTTGGCGCTTAGAATTGAATAATCGAGTTGGGACCTATTAACTTTTCCTATTTATGACATAATCAATGCTCGTGCCAAATTTCAAGTTTCTATGACATTGGGAGGTGAGAAAATTGGATTCCGTACGTAAAATTTGGACACTAATTCTTTGGCGCTTAGAATTGAGTAATCGAGTTGGGACCTATTAACTTTTCCTATTTATGACATAATCAATGCTCGTGCCAAATTTCAAGTTTCTATGACATTGGGAAGCGAGAAAATTAGATTCCGTACGTAAAATTTGGACGCTAATTCTTTGGCGCTTAAAATTGAATAATTGATTCGGGACCCATTAATTTTTCCTATTTATGACATAATCAATGCTCGTGGCAAATTTCATGTTTCTACAATATCGGGAAGTGAGAGAATGAGTGGCAATGATGGAAATCGAACGATCTACGTGGGGGGGGGGGGGGCATAACTGTCGACGACGCACGCACGCGCGCTATTTATCATAGCATAAATGTACTATGCCTATAATCTTCCCAGGAGTGTACTCATCAACTTCCCAAAGTTTCATGGCGATCGGATGAATGGTGTAGTAGCGCATAAAGGACAAACAGACAGACAGACACACACACAGACAGACATACATTCAATTTTATATATATAGACTAGCTTACCCGTCGCGCGTTGCTGCGAAGACAGACAGCCATACATTTGTTTTTATATATCTAGATAACAACCAATCACAGCGCAGTTTTTTTAGGTTACCTCAGTGGTATAATATATAACCAATCACAGCGCAGCTTTGATGTTACCTCAGCTTTATAATATATAACACCCAATCACAGCACAGCTTATATGTTACCTCAGCAGTATAAAATATAACAACCAATCACAGTGCAGCTTTCATGTTACCTCAGCGGTATAAAATATAACAACCAATCACAGTGCAGCTTTTATGTTACGTCAGCAGTAAGAGAAATAACAACCAATCACAGCGCAACTTTTATTCTGCCTCAGCAATATAAAAAATAGCAACGAATCACAGCGCAGCATTCATTTTACCTCAGAGGTATAATACATAGCAACCAATCACAGCACAGCTTTTATTTTACCTCAGCATTCTCAATATCCAGGAATTGTCTTGTGATACGTTCGGTGGATGCATCATTTTGTAGTTGAACACGCATCCCGTTGCTCGTAATGCCTCTTGCTTTTGTGCTTGAAATGGAAATCAAACGATCTTTGTCTGGGGGGGCATAACTGTCGACGACGCTCGCATGCGCGCCACCTATCGTAGGATAGATGTACTATGCCAGTAATCTTCCCAGGAGTGTACTCAACAACTTCCCATTAACTTTTCCTATTTATGACATAATTAATGCTCGTGCCAAATTTCAAGTTTCTATTACATCGGGAAGCGAGGAAATTCGATTCCGTACGTAAAATTTGGACGCCAATTGTTTTGCGCTTAAAATTGAATATTCGAGTTGGGACCCATTAACTTTTCCTATTTATGACATAATCAATGCGCGTGCCAAATTTCGAGTTTCTATTACATTGGGAAGCGAGAGAATTCGATTCCGTACGTAAAATTTGGACGCTAATTCTTTTGCGCATAGAATTGGATAATCGAGTTGGGACCGATTAGCTTTTCCTATTTATGAAATATTCAATGCTCGTGCCAAATTTCGAGTTTCTATGACATTGGGAAGCGAGAAAATTAGATTCCGTAGGTAAAATTTGGACGCTAATTCTTTTGCACATAGATTGAATAATCGAGTTGGGACCCATTAGCGTTTTTCTATTTGTGACATATTCAATGCCCGGGCCAAATTTCAAGTTTCTATGTGAGAAAATTACATTCCGTATGCAAAATTTGGACGCTAATTCTTTTGCGCATAGAATTGAATAATCGAGTTGGGACCGATTAGCTTTTCCTATTTATGACATATTCAATACTCGTGCCAAATTTCGAGTTTCTATGACATTGGGAAGCGAGAAAATTAGATTCCGTACATAAAATTTGGACGCTAATTCTTTTGCGCATAGAATTGAATAATCGAGTTGGGACCCATTAGCGTTTCCTATTTGTGACATATTCAATGCCCGGGCCGAATTTCAAGTTTCTATGTGAGAAAATTAAATTCCGTACGCAAAATTTGGACGCTAACTCTTTTGCGCATAGAATTGAATAATCGAGTTGGGACCCATTAGCTTTTCCTATTTATGACATAATCAATGCTCGTGCCAAATTTCAAGTTTCTATGACATTGGGAAGCGAGAAAATTACATTCCGTACATAAAATTTGGACGCCAATTCTTTTGCGCCTAGAATTGAATAATCGAGTTGGGACCCATTAACTTTTCCTATTTATAACATAATCAATGCGCGTGCCAAATTTCGAGTTTCTATTACATTGGGAAGCGAGAGAATTCGTTTCCGCACGTAAAATTTGGACGCTAATTCTTTTGCGCATAGAATTGAATAATCGAGTTGGGACCGATTAGCTTTTCCTATTTATGACATAATCAATGCTCGTGCCAAATTTCACGTTTCTATAACACCGGAAAGTGAGAAAATTACATTCCGTACGTAAAATTTGGACGCTAATTCTTTTGCGCATAGAATTGAATAATCGAGTTGGGACCCATTAGCTTTTCCTATTTATGACATAATCAATGCTCATGCCAAATTTCTCGTTTCTATGATACCGGAAAGTGAGAAAATTACATTCCGTACGTAAAATTTGGACGCTAATTCTTTGGCGCTTACAATTGAATAATCGAGTTGGGGCCCATTACCTTTTCCTATTTATGACATAATCAATGCGCGTGCCAAATTTCGAGTTTCTATTACATTGGGAAGCGAGAGAATTCGATTCCGTACGTAAAATTTGGACGCTAATTCTTTTGCGCATAGAATTGAATAATCGAGTTGGGACCGATTAGCTTTTCCTATTTATGACATATTCAATGCTCGTGCCAAATTTCGAGTTTCTATGACATTGGGAAGCGAGAAAATTAGATTCCGTAGGTAAAATTTGGACGCTAATTCTTTTGCGCATAGAATTGAATAATCGAGTTGGGACCCATTAGCGTTTCCTATTTGTGACATATTCAATGCTCGTGCCAAATTTCAAGTTTCTATGACATTGGGAAGCGAGAGAATTCGATTCCGTACGTAAAATTTGGACGCTAATTCTTTTGCGCATAGAATTGAATAATGGAGTTGGGACCGATTAGCTTTTCCTATTTATGACATAATCAATGCTCGTGCCAAATTTGATGTTTCTATAACACCGGAAAGTGAGAAAATTACATTCCGTACGTAAAATTTGGACGCTAATTCTTTTGCGCATAGAATTTAATAATCGAGTTGGGACCCATTAGCTTTTCCTATTTATGACATAATCAATGCTCGTGCCAAATTTCTCGTTTCTATGACACCGGAAAGTGAGAAAATTACATTCCGTACGTAAAATTTGGACGCTAATTCTTTTGCGCATAGAATTGAATAATCGAGTTGGGACCCATTTGCTTTTCCTATTTATGACATAATCAATGCTCGTGCCAAATTTTAAGTTTCTATGACATTGGGAAGCGAGAAAATTAGATTCCGTACGTAAAATTTGGACGCTAATTCTTTGGCGCATAGAATTGAATAATGGAGTTGGGACCCATTAGCTTTTCCTATTTATGACATAATCAATGCTCCTGCCAAATGTCAGTTTTCTATTACATTGGGAAGCGAGAGAATTCGATTCTGTACGTAAAATTTGGATGCTAATTCTTTTGCGCATAGAATTGAATAATCGAGTTGGGACCCATTATCGTTTCCTATTTGTGACATATTCAATGCCCGTGCCAAATTTCAAGTTTCTATGTGAGAAAATTACATTCCGTACGCAAAATTTGAACGCTAACTCTTTTGCGCATAGAATTGAATAATCGAGTTGGGACCCATTAGCTTTTCCTATTTATGACATAATCAATGCTCGTGCCAAATTTTAAGTTTCTATGACATTGGGAAGCGAGAAAATTAGATTCCGTACGTAAAATTTGGACGCTAATTCTTTGGCGCATAGAATTGAATAATCGAGTTGGGACCCATTAGCTTTTCCTATTTATGACATAACCAATGCTCCTGCCAAATTTCACGTTTCTATTACATTGGGAAGCGAGAGAATTCGATTCCGTACGTAAAATTTGGACGCAAATTCTTTGGCGCATAGAATTGAATAATCGAGTTGGGACCGATTAGCGTTTCCTATTTATGACATAATCAATGCTCGTGCCAAATTTCACGTTTCTATGACATTGGGAAGCGAGAAAATTAGATTCCGTACGTAAAATTTGGACGCTAATTCTTTGGCGCTTAGAATTGAATAATCGAGTTGGGACCTATTAACTTTTCCTATTTATGACATAATCAATACTCGTGCCAAATTTCATGTTTCTACGACATTGGGAAGTGAGAGAATTAGTGGCAGTGATGGAAATCGAACGATCTGCGTGGTCGGGGGGGGGGGCGTAACTGTCGACGACGCTCGCACGCGCACCATTTATCATAGAATAGATGTACTATGCCTATAATCTTCCCAGGAGTGTACTCAACAACTTCCCAAAGTTTCATGGCGATCAGATGAATGGTGTAGTAGCGCATAAAGGACAAACACACAGACAGACAGACAGACACACAGACACGCATACATTCAATTTTATATATATAGATAATTAAGTGAGCATACCTGTTAAGTAATCTCATCTAGAGATGAGCGAGCATGCTCGGATAAAGCAGTTACTCGAGCAGGGCATCGCTCTTCCCAAGAAACTGCTTACTTGTCCGAGCAGGCTTGGGGGGCGCAGCGGGGGGGGGTGGGGGGGGGGGGGAGAGAGATCTCTCTCACTCTCCCCCCTGCTAACCCCCGCTTACCCCCGCCCACCACCACTCACCCGAGCCTGCTCGGACCAGTAAGCAGTTACTTGAGAAGAGCGATGCTTGCTCGAGTAACAGCTTTATTTGAGCGTGCTCGCTTATCTGTAGAAATGACTAGACATACACTGTAGCATGTAAAGAGATAACAAATACCGAGCCTATATAGAGGCTATAATATATCAAGCTGCTAGAGCAGATAAAGTTCATCTCTGAATTTAAAAGACTGAAAAAAAAGATACAAATTCAGTCTCATACTCATGAGCAGTGTTTTAATTCATAGTGGGACATCAAGGAGACATAGAATACATCAGAATTACCACATTAGAGAGAATGGAGAGAGAAAAAAATGTGTTTTCCCTTACATTTAAAGGGAATTTGTCAGCTGTAATACACTGTCCAAACTGCAAACATGATGTTATAGAGCAGGAGGAGCCGATCAGACTGATATATAGTTTTATGGGGAAAGATTCAATAGAACTTGTATTTTATTCATTTATATCTCACTCATTCTAAACTGCACAGTCCAGTGGACGGAGCTATCCGTGAGATGTGTGTCGTGGTCTTGGTCAGGCCTACTACAACATTTCGTTACAGCAGCATGGTCCATAATTCCTCACCACTTGGTGACCTCTCACCCTCTATTTATGCTGGAGTTTTTTCAAGAATTAAATAATCTAAAGCACATGGAAGTGCTGGTGGCTGAAAGTTCATCCAATCCTTACACAAGCATGGGCTCATAGATGGCATGCACCTTCTTTCAGGACACCCCAGATTTTTTAAACCTGCTAGAGTGACCACTAGAGATGAGCGAACGTACTCGTCCGAGCTTGATACTCGTTCGAGTATTAGCGTGTTCGAGATGCTCGTTACTCGAGACGAGTACCACGCGATGTTCGAGTTACTTTCACTTTCATCTCTGAGACGTTAGCGCGCTTTTCTGGCCAATAGAAAGACAGGGAAGGCATTACAACGTCCCCCTGTGACGTTCAAGCCCTATACCACCCCCCTGCAGTGAGTGGCTGGCGAGATCAGGTGTCACCCGAGTATATAAATCGGCCCCTCCCGCGGCTCGCCACAGATGCATTCTGACATAGTTCAGGGAAAGTGCTGCTGGTGCCGGAGCTGCTATAGGGAGAGCGCTAGGAGTTATTTTAGGCTTCAAGAACCCCAACGGTCCTTCTTAGGGCCACATCTAACCGTGTGCAGTAGTGTGGAGGCTGCTTTTTGCAGTGTTGCACTTTTTTTTTTGTATATCGGCCGTGCAGAGCATTGCGTCCTGCAGTAATTTTACATTGTCCAGGGCCAGTAGTGGTGAGGCAGGGACAGAAGACATATTTAGTGTATATAGGCAGTGGGCCTTTCCAAAAACATTTGGGAAAAAAAATCTATTTGGGCTGCCTGTGACCATCCTCAGTGTACAGGGTCTCTGCTGGGGGTAGTTGTCCTAATTCATATGCAGCCAGCTAAGTGTTACAGCAGGCTTGCGCAAAATTCTTTCCTGCCTCTGTGTTGCCTGTTACATCACCGCTGTATTCCAGTCCACAGTGAAACAGTCTGCAGTAGAGATGAGCGAACGTACTCGTCCGAGCTTGATACTCGTTCGAGTATTAGCGTGTTCGAGATGCTCGTTACTCGAGACGAGTACCACGCGATGTTCGAGTCACTTTCACTTTCATCTCTGAGACGTTAGCGCGCTTTTCTGGCCAATAGAAAGACAGGGAAGGCATTACAACTTCCTCCTGCGACGTTCAAGCCCTATACCACCCCCCTGCAGTGAGTGGCTGGCGAGATCAGGTGTCACCCGAGTATATAAATCGGCCCCTCCCGCGGCTCGCCACAGATGCGTTCTGACAGAGATCAGGGAAAGTGCTGTCTTGCTGGAGTTGCTATAGGGAGAGTGTTAGGAGTATTTTAGGCTTCAAGAACCCCAACGGTCCTTCTTAGGGCCACATCTAACCATGTGCAGTAGTGTGGAGGCTGCTTTTTGCAGTGTTGCACATTTTTTTTTTTTGTATATCGGCCGTGCAGAGCATTGCGTCCTGCAGTAATTATACATAGTCCAGGGCCAGTAGTGGTGAGGCAGGGACAGAAGACATATTTATTGAATATAGGCAGTGGGCCTTTCCAAAAACATTTGGGAAAAAAAAATCTATTTGGGCTGCCTGTGACCGTCCTCAATGTACTGGGTCTGTGCTGGGGGTAGTTGTCCTAATTCATACGCAGCCAGCTAAGTGTTACAGCAGGCTTGCGCAAAATTCTTTCCTGGCTCTGTGTTGGCTGTTACATCACCGCTGTATTCCTGTCCACAGTGCAACAGTCTGCAGTTATTTTACATACTCCAGGGCCAGTAGTGGTGATGCAGAGAGAGAAGACATATACAGTCTATATAGGCAGTGGGCCTTTCCAAAAACATTTGGGAAAAAAAATCTATTTGGGCTGCCTGTGACCGTCCTCAGAGTACTGGGTCTGTGCTGGGGGTAGTTGTCCTAATTCATACGCAGCCAGCTAAGTGTTACAGCAGGCTTGCGCAAAATTCTTTCCTGGCTCTGTGTTGGCTGTTACATCACCGCTGTATTCCACTCCACAGTGAAACAGTCTGCAGTTATTTTACATACTCCAGGGCCAGTAGTGGTGACGCAGAGAGAGAGGACATATACAGTGTATATAGGCAGTGGGCCTTTCCAAAAACATTTGGGAAAAAAAATCTATTTGGGCTGCCTGTGACCGTCCTCAGTGTACTGGGTCTGTGCTGGGGTTAGTTGTCCTAATTCATATGCAGCCAGCTAAGTGTTACAGCAGGCTTGCGCAAAATTCTTTCCAGGCTCTGCTGTGCGTTCCGTAAGCGAAGTCAGCCTCCAACCACAGGCCAATAAGTGGCACATTTAATTACAGCGTTCTGTTTCTGCACTACTGGTAATACACCATGCTGAGGGGTAGGGGTAGGTCTAGAGGACGTGGACGTGGACGCGGGCGAGGACGCGGAGGCCCAAGTCAGGGTGTGGGCACAGGCCGAGCTCCTGATCCAGGTGTATCGCAGCCGACTGCTGCGGGATTAGGAGAGAGGCACGTTTCTGGCGTCCCCACATTCATCTCACAATTAATGGGTCCACGCGGTAGACCTTTATTAGAAAATGAGCAGTGTGAGCAGGTCCTGTCATGGATGGCAGAAAGTGCATCCAGCAATCTATCGAACACCCAGAGTTCTGCGCCGTCCACAGCTGCAACTCTGAATCCTCTGGCTGCTGCTCCTCCTTCCTCCCAGCCTCCTCACTCCATTACAATGACACATTCTGAGAAGCAGGCAGACTCCCAGGAACAGTTCTCGGGCCCCTGCCCAGAATGGGCAGCAAGGGTTCCGAATCCTCTCCCACTGGAGGAGTTTGTCGTGACCGATGCCCAACCTTTTGAAAGTTCCCGGGGTCCGGGGGATGAGGCTGGGGACTTCCGGCAACTGTCTCAAGACCTTTCAGTGGGTGAGGAGGACGATGACGATGAGACACAGTTGTCTATCAGTGAGATAGTAGTAAGGGCAGTAAGTCCGAGGGAGGAGCGCACAGAGGATTCGGAGGAAGAGCAGCTGGACGATGAGGTGACTGACCCCACCTGGTTTGCTACGCCTACTGAGGACAGGTCTTCAGAGGGGGAGGCAAGGGCAGCAGCAGGGCAGGTTGCAAGAGGCAGTGTGGTGTCCAGGGGTAGAGGCAGGGCAGACCGAATAATCCACCAACTGTTTCCCAAAGCGCCCCCTCGCGCCATGCCACCCTGCAGAGGCCGAGGTGCTCAAAGGTCTGGCATTTTTTCACTGAGAAACGAACGACGAACAGTGGTGTGCAACCTGTGTCGCGCCAAGATCAGCCGGGGAGCCACCACCACCAGCCTCACCACCACCAGCATGCGCAGACATATGATGGCCAAGCACCCCACAAGGTGGGACGAAGGCCGTTCACCGCCTCCGGTTTGCACCACTGCCTCTCCCCCTGTGCCCCAACCTGCCACTGAGATCCAACCCCCCTCTCAGGACACAGGCACTACCGTCTCCTGGCCTGCACCCACACCCTCACCTCCGCTGTCCTCGGCCCCATCCACCAATGTCTGTCAGCGCACCGTCCAGCCGTCGCTAGCGCAAGTGTTGGAGCGCAAGCGCAAGTACGCCGCCACGCACCCGCACGCTCAAGCGTTAAACGTGCACATAGCCAAATTTACCAGCCTGGAGATGCTGCCGTATTGGGTTGTGGAAACGGAGGCTTTCAAAAGTATGATGGCGGCGGCGGCCCCACGCTACTCGGTTCCCAGTCGCCACTACTTTTCCCGATGTGCCGTCCCAGCTCTGCACGACCACGTCTCACGCAACATTGTACGCGCCCTCACCAATGCGGTTACTGCCAAGGTCCACTTAACAACAGACACGTGGACAAGCACAGGCGGGCAGGGCCACTATATCTCCCTGACGGCACATTGGGTGAATTTAGTGGAGGCTGGGACAGAGTCAGAGCCTGGGACCGCTCACGTCCTACCCACCCCCAGAATTGCAGGCCCCAGCTCGGTGGTGGTATCTGCGGCGGTGTATGCTTCCTCCACTAAACCACCCTCCTCCTCCTCCGCAACCTCTGTCTCGCAATCAAGATGTTTCAGCAGCAGCACGTCGGCAGCAGTCAGTGTCGCGCGGCGTGGCAGCACAGCGGTGGGCAAGCGTCAGCAGGCCGTGCTGAAACTACTCAGCTTAGGAGATAAGAGGCACTCGGCCCACGAACTGCTGCAGGGTCTGACAGAGCAGACCGACCGCTGGCTTGCGCCGCTGAGTCTCCAACTGGGCATGGTCGTGTGTGACAACGGCCGTAACCTGGTGGCGGCTCTGCAGCTCGGCAGCCTCACGCACGTGCCATGCCTGGCCCACATCTTTAATTTGGTGGTTCAGCGCTTTCTGAAAAGCTACCCACGCTTGTCAGACCTGCTCGGAAAGGTGCGCCGGCTCTGCGCACATTTCCGCAAGTCCCACACGGACGCTGCCACCCTGCGCACCCTGCAACATCTGTTTCATCTGCCAGTGCACCGACTGCTGTGCGACGTGCCCACACGGTGGAACTCTACGCTCCACATGTTGGCCAGGCTCTATGAGCAGCGTAGAGTTATAGTGGAATACCAACTCCAACATGGGCAGCGCAGTGGGAGTCAGCCTCCTCAATTCTTTACAGAAGAGTGGGCCTGGTTGGCAGACATCTGCCAGGTCCTTGGAAACTTTGAGGAGTCTACCCAGATGGTGAGCAGCGATGTTGCAATCATTAGCGTCACCATTCCTCTGCTATGCCTCTTGAGAAGTTCCCTGCAAAGCATAAAGGCAGACGCTTTGCGCTCGGAAACAGAGACGGGGGAAGACAGTATGTCGCTGGATAGTCAGAGCACCCTCCTGTCTATATCTCAGCGCGTTGAGGAGGAGGAGGAGGAGCATGAGGAGGATGAGGAGGAGGGGGAAGAGACAGCTTGGCCCACTGCTGAGGGTACCCATGCTGCTTGCCTGTCATCCTTTCAGCGTGTATGGCCTGAGGAGGAGGAAGAGGAGGATCCTGAAAGTGATCTTCCTAGTGAGGACAGCCATGTGTTGCGTGCAGGTACTCTGGCACACATGGCGGACTTCATGTTAGGATGCCTTTCTCGTGACCCTCGCGTTACATGCATTCTGGCCACAACGGATTACTGGGTGTACACATTGCTCGACCCACGGTATAAGGAGAACTTTTCCACTCTGATACCCGAAGAGGAAAGGGGTTCGAGAGTGATGCTATACCACAGGACCCTGGCGGACAAGTTGATGGTAAAATTCCCATCCGACAGCGCTAGTGGCAGAAGGTGCAGTTCCGAGGGCCAGGTAGCAGGGGAGGCGCAGAGATCAGGCAGCATGTACAGCACAGGCAGGGGAACACTCTCTAAGGCCTTTGACAGCTTTCTGGCTCCCCAGCAAGACTGTGTCACCGCTCCCCAGTCAAGGCTGAGTCGGCGGCAGCACTGTAAAAGGATGGTGAGGGAGTACTTAGCCGATCGCACGACCATCCTCCGTGACGCCTCTGCCCCCTACAACTACTGGGTGTCGAAGCTGGGCACGTGGCCTGAACTCGCGCTGTATGCCCTGGAGGTGCTTGCTTATCCTGCGGCTAGCGTCTTGTTAGAGAGGGTGTTTAGTGCGGCTGGGGGAATCATCACAGATAAGCGTACGCGCCTGTCAACCGACAGTGCCGACAGGCTTACACTCATCAAGATGAACAAATCCTGGATTTTCCCAGACTTCTCTTCTCCACCAGCGGACAGCAGCGATACCTAAGCAATACGTAGGCTGCACCCGCAGATGGAAGCATCGTTCTCTATCACCATCAAAAACGGGGACATTTTTGCTTCATCAATCTGTGTATAATATTCCTCCTTCTCCTCCTGCTCCTCCTCCTGAAACGTCACGTAATCACGCCGAACGGGCAATTTTTCTTAGGCCCACAAGGCTCAGTCATATAATTTTTCTAAACAATTTTTATACGTTTCAATGCTCATTAAAGCGTTGAAACTTGCACCTGAACCAATTTTTATTTTAACTGGGCTGCCTCCAGGCCTAGTTACCAATTAAGCCACATTAACCAAAGCGATTAATGGGTTTCACCTGCCCTCTTGGTTGGGCATGGGCAATTTTTCTGAGGTACATTAGTACTGTTGGTACACCAATTTTTTGGGGCCCTCGCCTACAGTGTAATCCAATTAATTTTTTGCCCACCTGCATTACAGCTGACGTTACATCAGCTGTGCTGGGCACTGCAATGGGATATATTTATGTACCGCCGGTGGGTTCCAGGGAGCCACCCATGCTGTCGGTCCACACGGAGTTGTAACTACATGTGTCCACTTCTAAAGAACCCCAGTCTGACTGGGGTATGCAGTGTGGGCCGAAGCCCACCTGCATTAAACATGACATTACCTCAGCTGTGATGGGCAATGCTATGGGATATATTTATGTGCCGCCGGTGGCTTCCTGGCACCCACCCATGCTATCGGTCCACAGAGACTTCCCAATAGGGAGTTGTACCTGCCTGTGTCTATGAATTAAAAAGCCCGGTCAGGTTGGGGCATGCAGTGTGGGCCGAAGCCCACCTGCATTTAATCTGACGTTAGCTCTGCTGTCCAGGGCACTGCAATGGGATACATTTATGTACAACCGGTGGGTTCCAGGGAGCCACCCATGCTGTGGGTGCAAACGGAATTCCCATTGCGGAGTTGGGGATTCCCAGTTGTACCTGCCTGTGACTATTTATAAAAAACCGCGGTCTGACTGGGGCATGCAGACACCTTGACAGAATGAATAGTGTGTGGCACATAGGTTCCCCATTGCTATGCCCACGTGTGCAGCTCCTGATGGCGGTGGCACAGGATTATATTTCTCATTGCTTCTGTACAGCATTGTGGGCTATCGCCCCGCCCCTTTTAAAGAGGGTCGCTGCCTAGCCGTGCCAACTCTCTGCAGTGTGTGCCTGCGGTTCCTCCTCATGACAGACGCACTTATAAATAGACATGAGGGTGGTGTGGCATAAGGGGCAGCTGAAGGCTGCGCAGGGACAATTTGGTGTGCGCTGTGGACACTGGGTCGTGCGCGGGGGGGAGGGGGGGTTGGGCAGCATGTAACCCAGGAGAAGTGGCAGCGGAGTGTCATGCAGGCATTGATTGTGCTTTGTTGGAGGTAGTGTGGTGCTTAGCTAAGGTATGCATTGCTAATGAGGGCTTTTCAGAAGTAAAAATTGTTGGGGGGGGGTCCACTCTTGCCGCTATTGTGGCTCAATAGTGGGACCTGGGAACTTGAGATGCAGCCCAACATGTAGCCCCTCGCCTGCCCTATCCGTTGCTGTGTCGTTCCCATCACTTTCTTGAATTGCCCAGATTTTCACAAATGGAAACCTTAGCGAGCATCGGCGATATACAAAAATGCTCGGGTCGCCCATTGACTTCAATGGGGTTCGTTATTCGAAACGAACCCTCGAGCATCGCGAAATTTTCGTCCCGAGTAACGAGCACCCGAGCATTTTGGTGCTCGCTCATCTCTAGTCTGCAGTAATTTTACATTGTCCAGGGCCAGTAGTGGTGAGGCAGGGACAGAAGACATATTTAGTGTATATAGGCAGTGGGCCTTTCCAAAAACATTTGGGGAAAAAAATCTATTTGGGCTGCCTGTGACCGTCCTCGGTGTACAGGGTCTCTGCTGGGGGTAGTTGTCCTAATTCATACGCAGCCAGCTAAGTGTTACAGCAGACTTGTGCAAAATTCTTTCCTGCCTCTGTGTTGCCTGTTACATCACTGCTGTATTCCTGTCCACAGTGAAACAGTCTGCAGTAATTTTACATTGTCCAGGGCCAATAGTGGTGAGGCAGGGACAGAAGACATATTTAGTGTATATAGGCAGTGGGCCTTTCCAAAAACATTTGGGAAAAAAAATCTATTTGGGCTGCCTGTGACCGTCCTCAGTGTACAGGGTCTTTGCTGGGGGTAGTTGTCCTAATTCATATGCAGCCAGCTAAGTGTTACAGCAGGCGTGCGCAAAATTCTTTCCTGCCTCTGTGTTGCCTGTTACATCACCGCTGTATTCCTGTCCACAGTGAAACAGTCTGCAGTAATTTTACATTGTCCAGGGCCAGTAGTGGTGAGGCAGGGACAGAAGACATATTTAGTGTATATAGGCAGTGGGCCTTTCCAAAAACATTTGGGAAAAAAATCTATTTGGGCTGCCTGTGACTGTCCTCAGTGTACTGGGTCTGTGCTGGGGGTAGTTGTCCTCCTAATTCATACGCAGCCAGCTAAGTGTTACAGCAGGCTTGCGCAAAATTATTTGCTGGCTCTGTGTTGGCTGTTACATCACCGCTGTATTCCAGTCCACAGTGCCACAGTCTGCAGTTATTTTACATACTCCAGGGCCAGTAGTGGTGAGGCAGGGACAGAAGACATATTTATTGAATATAGGCAGTGGGCCTTTCCAAAAACATTTGGGAAAAAAATCTATTTGGGCTGCCTGTGACTGTCCTCAGTGTACTGGGTCTGTGCTGGGTGTAGTTGTCCTCCTAATTCATACGCAGCCAGCTAAGTGTTACAGCAGGCTTGCGCAAAATTATTTCCTGGCTCTGCTGTGCGTTCCGTAAGCGAAGTCAGCCTCCAACCACAGGCCAATAAGCGGCACATTTAATTACAGCGTTCTGTTTCTGCACTACTGGTAATACACCATGCTGAGGGGTAGGGGTAGGCCTAGAGGACGTGGATGCGGGCAAGGACGCGGAGGCCCAAGTCAGGGTGTGGGCACAGGCCGAGCCAGTGCGGTGGTCAGGGGTAGAGGCAGGGCCAGACCGAATAATCCACCAACTGTTTCCCAAAGCGCCCCCTCGCGCCATGCCACCCTGCAGAGGTCGAGGTGCTCTACGGTGTGGCAGTTTTTCACAGAGACGCCTGACGACCGACGAACAATGGTGTGCAACCTTTGTCGCGCCAAGATCAGCTGGGGAGCCACCACCACCAGCATGCGCAGGCATATGATGGCCAAGCACCCCACAAGGTGGGACGAAGGCCGTTCACCGCCTCCGATTTGCATCACTGCCTCTCCCCCTGTGCCCCAACCTGCCACTGAGATCCAACCCCCCTCTGAGGACACAGGCACTACCGTCTCCTGGCCTGCTCCCACACCCTCACCTCCGCTGTCCTCGGCCCCATCCAGCAATGTCTCTCAGCGCAGCATCCAGACGTCGCTAGCACCACTGTTTGAGCGCAAGCGCAAGTACGCCGCCACGCACCCGCACGCTCAAGCATTAAACGTGCACATTGCCAAATTGATCAGCCTGGAGATGCTGCCGTATAGGCTTGTGGAAACGGAGGCTTTCAAAAGCATGATGGCGGCGGCGGTCCCGCGCTACTCGGTTCCCAGTTGCCACTACTTTTCCCGATGTGCCGTCCCAGCCCTGCACGACCACGTCTCCCGCAACATTGTACGCGCCCTCACCAACGCGCTTACGGCCAAGGTCCACTTAACAACGGACACGTGGACAAGCACAGGCGGGCAGGGCCACTATATCTCCCTGACGGCACATTGGGTGAATTTAGTGGAGGCTGGGACAGAGTCAGAGCCTGGGACCGCTCACGTCCTACCCACCCCCAGAATTGCGGGCCCCAGCTCGGTGCTGGTATCTGCGGCAGTGTATGCTTCCTCCACTAAACCACCCTCCTCCTCCTCCTCCAACGCAACCTCTGTCTCGCAATCAAGATGTGTCAGCAGCAGCAGCACGTTGCCAGCAGTCGGTGTCGCGTGGCGTGGCAGCACAGCGGTGGGCAAGCGTCAGCAGGCCGTAATGAAACTACTCAGCTTAGGAGATAAGAGGCACACGGCCCACGAACTGCTGCAGGGTCTGACAGAGCAGACCGACCGCTGGCTTGCGCCGCTGAGCCTCCAACCGGGCATGGTCGTGTGTGACAACGGCCGTAACCTGGTGGCGGCTCTGCAGCTCGGCAGCCTCACGCACGTGCCATGCCTGGCCCATGTCTTTAATTTGGTGGTTCAGCGCTTTCTGAAAAGCTACCCACACTTGTCATACCTGCTCGGAAAGGTACGCCGGGTCAGCGCACATTTCCGCAACTCCAAGACGGACGCTGCCACCCTGCGCACCCTGCAACATCGGTTTAATCTGCCAGTGCACCGACTGCTGTGCGACGTGCCCATACGGTGGAACTCTACGCTCCACATGTTGGCCAGGCTCTATGAGCAGCGTAGAGCTATAGTGGAATACCAACTCCAACATGGGCGGCGCAGTGGGAGTCAGCCTCCTCAATTCTTTACAGAAGAGTGGGCCTGGTTGGCAGCCATCTGCCAGGTCCTTGGAAACTTTGAGGAGTCTACCCAGATGGTGAGCGGGGATACTGCAATCATTAGCGTCACCATTCCTCTGCTATGCCTCTTGAGAAGTTCCCTGCAAAGCATAAAGGCAGACGCTTTGCACTCGGAAACGGAGGCGTGGGAAGACAGTATGTCGCTGGATAGTCAGAGCACCCTCATGTCTATATCTCAGCGCGTTGAGGAGGAGGAGGAGGGGGAGGAGCATGAGGAGGAGGGGGAAGAGACAGCTTGGCCCACTGCTGAGGGTACCCATGCTGCTTGCCTGTCATCCTTTCAGCGTGTATGGCCTGAGGAGGAGGAGGAGGAGGAGGATCCTGAAATTGATCTTCCTAGTGAGGACAGCCATGTGTTGCGTACAGGTACCCTGGCACACATGGCTGACTTCATGTTAGGATGCCTTTCTCGTGACCCTCGCGTGATACGCATTCTGGCCACTACGGATTACTGGGTGTACACACTGCTCGACCCACGGTATAAGGAGAACCTTTCCACTCTCATTCCCGAAGAGGAAAGGGGTTCGAGAATGATGCTATACCACAGGGCGCTGGTGGACAAACTGATGGTAAACTTCCCATCCGACAGCGCTAGTGGCAGAAGGTGCAGTTCCGAGGGCTAGGTAGCAGGGGAGGCACAGAGATCAGGCAGCATGTACAGCGCAGGCAGGGGAACATTCTCCAAGGCCTTTGCCAGCTTTATGGCTCCCCAGCAAGACTGTGTCACCGCTCCCCAGTCAAGGCTGAGTTGGCGGGAGCACTGTAAAAGGATGGTGAGGGAGTACGTAGCCGATCGCACGACCGTCCTCGGTGACGCCTCTGCCCCCTACAACTACTGGGTGTCGAAGCTGGACACGTGGCCTGAACTCGCGCTGTATGCCCTGGAGGTGCTTGCTTGTCCTGCGGCTAGCGTCTTGTCGGAGAGGGTGTTTAGTGCGGCTGGGGGAATCATCACAGATAAGCGTACCTGCCTGTCAACCGACAGTGCCGACAGGCTTACACTCATCAAGATGAACAAAGCCTGGATTTCCCCAGACTTCTCTTCTTCACCAGCGGACAGCAGCGATACCTAAGCAATACGTAGGCTGCACCCGCGGATGGAAGCATCGTTCTCTATCACCATCAAAAACGGGGACATTTTTGCTTCATCAATCTGTGTATAATATTCCTCCTCCTCCTCCTGCTCCTCCTCCTGAAACCTCACATAATCACGCCGAACGGGCAAATTTTCTTAGACCCACAAGGCCCACACTGCATGTGTCCACTTCTAAGGAACCCCAGTCTGACAAACAGACAAACAAACCAGAAAAAACTAGAAGAACATATAGTCAGAGCGAAATCCTTTTGCGCAGATCCCGAGTATTTAACAAAAGAAAAAACTTTACATCTGAATATTGAAAAATTTACGATCCAAATTAAAGATCGTAAACATACACAGTTCAGTCGAGATCTCCTTGATTTCAAGGATAATCGAGCCTACACTAACATCCCAGGCCGATCTGAAACTGAATTTAGCTCTTCAGATTTTTCAGAGAGCGAGTCACTTCCCTCTAGTCGTTCAACATCACGTCGTTTCAAAACACGTTTCCAACCTCGCAATAAAGGTCGCGGTAGAAAACCGCAGGAAACGGTTTTTGCAGAGCCTCCCATCTCCCAATATTTTTTGAGGGGGAGACGCGAAGGGCCGCCCCCCCCCCCCCCCTGACATCTCCTACTCTGTCTCTTCCCCCAATCTCTCATCCGGACCATAGAGACTACATAGGAACGAACTCGAACATGTTATCTATATCTGAGACGGACCTAATTCCCATTGAAGACAAGCTGCAAGTTGTCAACTTGTCTGATTATAATCCTACACCACAGGAGCTGGGCCTGTTGGAGAGGGGGCTGTCCTTCGTCCCCACGACCCGGTTTGACCCGTTCGTGTGGACGAAGGACATCTCCCTCTTCACCCGCAAATTAAGATGGAAAAAATTTTTTGCCATCAAAGATAAAGAACGACTCAGAGAAATGGGCCTGGATCTGGCAGATCTTCAGGGCCTTCAGATTCTACAGGATCTCGAGAATGAGAATATGAGAATTGAAGGCATGGGTCCTTTTACGGACCTTAAACCCTCCTGTAGAAACAACCCCCCGGCACTACATAGTCCGGAAATAGACATCTTCGAGAGATTGGTAAAAAATGATCTTAAAACTTTGAAAACTTCTTTAGGTCCACGTTCTAATCTGACACAAGGGGAAACTAAGGCACTTAAAAATCTTGAAAAAAATCCTGCGATTATTATAAAGCCAGCTGATAAAGGCGGCAATATTGTGATTCTTAATAGATCACAATATATTGACATGTGTCGCCGACTTCTGAATGATCCCTCCACCTATGGTACTCTCTCATGTGACCCAACAAATTCATTTTTGGTCCTATTGCGTGATCTCTTACAACGGGAATTGGCTGCCGGAAATATTGATACCAATGAATACCGTTTCATGTACTCTCCAACTCCAACCATCGCTACGTTTTACGCACTGCCAAAGGTGCATAAGGGTACTAACCCTATTAAGGGACGTCCTATCGTATCGGGGGTAAACAATCTCTCCCAGAATGTTAGCATTTACATTGATAAGATCTTGCGCCCATACGTTCTATCATTGAGATCGTATGTTAGAGATACGATGGACGTCCTGCGTATTCTTGATGGGATTACAATCGACTCCGATGTCATCCTAGCATCATTAGACATCGAAGCACTGTATAGCTCCATCCCTCATGACGGTGGTTTGACAGCAGTGTCTTCCTTTCTCCAACAAAGGGGTGCACATTACAATAGCCATAACCAGTGTGTCGTTGACCTACTCGAATTCATCTTGAAGCACAATTATTTTGTGTTTGACTCTGAGTACTTCCACCAGCTCAGGGGTACAGCGATGGGGACGCCATGTGCCCCATCTTATGCTAATCTGTACCTGGGCTGGTGGGAGGAAAGGGTCATTTACAATAATCCACTCTGGTCCGACAATATCATCCTCTGGTTACGCTATATAGACGACATCCTCGTTCTATGGAAGGGGACTCCCTCATCTTTGGAGCTCTTCGTTGATGCACTAAATGTGAACACCTTAAATCTACGTGTCACTAGTGACATCCACCCTACATCATTACCCTTCCTAGATCTTCGGATCTCCAAGAACGAGGATGGTACCATCTCGTCAACTTTACACCGGAAGCAGACTGCTACCAACAGTCTATTGGGCTGGCAGAGTTACCATCCGACACCTTTGAAACATGGTATTCCTAAGGGCCAGTTCCTTCGTTTACGTCGGAATTGTTCGGATGAAGCTTCCTTCTTCCAAGAAAGTAAAAAACTGATGAAACGTTTTACAACCAGGGGATACCCTGAGGAAGTAGTCATGAAAGCCTATCAATACGCATCTCAACAGCCTCATACTACATTACTAACACCACGAGTACGGGCCATTGAACACTCTCCACGAGTGATAGGCACCTTTGATACAGCTTCGGTGCAGATACGGGAGATTTTATCTCATTATTGGGACATTCTCAAGAATGATCCGGATATTAGAGATTATATACCTACGAAACCATGCATTACTTACAGACGAGGCCACAATTTAAAAGATCATCTCGTCAAAAGTCATTTACATCCTGACGAATCCAGACTGACTTGGTTAGGTCAAAACAGACCAGTAGGTACTTTTCCGTGCCA
The DNA here is from genome assembly GCF_035609145.1 of Eleutherodactylus coqui. NCBI lineage: Eukaryota > Metazoa > Chordata > Amphibia > Anura > Eleutherodactylidae > Eleutherodactylus > Eleutherodactylus coqui. Next base: position 133,428,871 of record NC_089839.1, on the reverse strand, counting down.
TACTTGTGCCGCCTGCCCCTTTATTCTAAAGGCTAATTCTTTCACGTGTGCTGTTTCCAACCGGACTTTCCAGTGCCAAGACTTTATTAACTGCAAAACTCGTAATATTATTTACATGGCCACCTGCCTCTGTCCAAAAAACTACATAGGGAAGACGATACAGCAGTTCCGGCGCAGGATACTTGGCCACATAGGAAACATTGAAAGACGAGAATCTACACCTTTAGCGGACCATATTTGGTCAACGCATAATGGTGATGCAAATACGCTAAAATTCCAAGGCATAGAATTGTTACGCACACATGGGAGAAGGGGAAATGTGGACCAGCGGCTGTTACAAAAGGAAGCGGCATGGATTTTTCGTATGAACAGTCTGAATCCACTCGGCCTCAATGAAAGTTTATGCTTTAATTGTTTCCTGGATTAATTCAGTTAGCTTTTGTGCCTTTTCCCTGGATAAGATTTATTAATTTGTTCTCCTCCGAGTAGACCGTTCCATGTTCTCCTTCAGCCTGTATCTCCTATTATAGTGTACATTTTCGACATCAGATCATCTAAATATGTATTTGTGTGGTATTACACCTATTCTGCATTTAAGTACCATTATATATTACTGGATTTGCATACTCACCTGAAAGAGCATCTTCATAATGGGTACCATCTATATTTGTCCTTTACAAATTATAATATATAAAGGAAAGTACAAACATTGCAAAAACATCTTTATTTAGCAGCTTTAAATGTTTTGAATCCTGGCTCTGGTTGCTGTGGTTACCCTCCGGTCCACATAGGGCTTGCATTCCATCTCTGTTACCACCAGGACCTTCCTGGCGGTCATGTGACCATTCTTGCGATCACGTGACCACATGCCGGTAGGAGCTACTAGCATAATTTTTGAATAATCTGGCATAGCGGTGAGCGATCAGACACCGCTATGCTCTGCTCTACCTAACCCCCTTGCCGGTAATATGCTGATAAGCATGTTACTACTTCAGATTCACATCCAAAACATTCTAATTAGAGCTGCAGCATGGATATTTGCATAGTCGGGTCCCCTTTATTTTTGAGAGCCGCTGATTGGCTCACCTATTACTCTCCTCCTATCAAGGCGGTCCAGTAATCAGTATATGAGAGGCTGACACATACACTCTTGCATTACCCCTGTGGCTCACCATCAGAGCCACAGGCTTTACCTCTTTATTTATTTATTTATTTATTTTTGGTGCTGTGTGACTGTTTGATGCATGGGCATAACAACTATCCTTTGTAGGAAGGAGTAGATCAGAGAAACCTGCTGCTAATTTATATCTGGTAGCATGTAGGAAGGCTCTTTAGACTACTTGAAACTAAGTCTATATTTTCAGCTTAGGTCTGAAGCCTAGTCTGGTTATAGAGGTGGCCACATTTATATGGTGACCATTTTTCTATATACCTAATATCCTCATCTTATTTCCGTTATATCATCAAGATGAGACAGTCCTTGATGAGCCTGGGCTACTATTGAAACTGCCAAGCTGATGCAGCATCCAGTTTTACGGATTTATAGCTCTCTGTTACTCAGGAAGCCTATACTCTGGCTGCAGTTTCTATAATATACTGAGCCAATATCTCTCAGACCTCCTACTTATAAACCCCCATTAGTTAAGATTGAGCAGAGAGACCATACTCTGCATACTAATACTGGGAGTATACCTGTATCTTTGTAATTGGTGCCTAACATGCAATTTTGCATTTATGCATCTGACATACTGAGTAATCACACAGACTGTCTCTAAGTCACTGCACCACTTGCATTATCTGACTTCATCTTAAACATCTATGATTGATGTTAAAGAGTTTGAGATATTGACACGTCCCTATGTTGGATACTGTCTAAGACAGCAATCACTCTGGTAGATCATTACAGCACTTCAATACCAAGGTAGAGGAGCATCATACCTCCAAATCTTGATGCTGTATGATCTTTACCAGTTTAGGAAGTGACTAAGCTCTTCCTATTACTTGTTTGTAGCATTGATCTGTCATCTGGCCCCACACACATATCCGGTTTTTGAAGTGGAGGCCATTGGTATACCAAAAAGTTACAGACTTTTCTGGTTTATATTTTTTTGTTTGTGTGTTAGCCCATTTATGTCTTTTAATATATCCCTAATAAAGAATTTATATTTTAGTCTGTTACTGTGAAAAACACCCATGCTGTGGGTCCACACGGAGTTGTAACTACATGTGTCCACTTCTAAAGAGCCCCAGTCTGACTGGGGCATGCAGTGTGGGCCGAAGCCCACTTGCATTAAACATGACATTACCTCAGCTGTGATGGGCAATGCAATGGGATATATTTATGTACCGCCGGTGGCTTCCTGGCACCCACCCATGCTGTGGGTCCACACGGAGTTGTAACTGCATGTGTCCACTTCTAAAGAACCCCAGTCTGACTGGGGCATGCAGTGTGGACCGAAGCCCACTTGCATTAAACATGACATTACCTTAGCTGTGATGGGCAATGCAATGGGATATATTTATGTACCGCCGGTGGCTTCCTGGCACCCACCCATGCTGTGGGTCCACATGGAGTTGTAACTACATGTGTCCACTTCTAAAGAACCCCAGTCTGACTGGGGCATGCAGTGTGGGCCGAAGCCCACCTGCATTTAATGGGACATTACCTCAGCTGTGATGGGCACTGCAATGGGATACATTAATGTACAGCCGATGGGTTCCAGGGAGCCACCCATGCTGTGGGTGCACACGGAATTCCCATTGCAGAGTTGTACCTGCCTGTGACTATTTATAAAAAACCGTGGTCTGACTGGGGCATGCAGACACCTTGACAGAATGAATAGTGTGTGACACATAGGTTCCCCATTGCTATGCCCACGTGTGCAGCTCCTGATGGCGGTGGCACAGGATTATATTTCTCATTGCTTCTGTACAGCATTGTGGGCTATCGCCCCGCCCCTTTTAAAGAGGGTCGCTGCCTAGCCGTGCCAACCCTCTGCAGTGTGTGCCTGCGGTTCCTCTGGCAGATGCACTTATAAATAGACATGAGGGTGGTGTGGCATGAGTGCAGCTGAAGGCTGCGCAGGGACACTTTGGTGTGCGCTGTGGACACTGCGTCGTGCGAGGGGGGGGGGGTTGGGCAGCATGTAACCCAGGAGAAGTGGCAGCGGAGTGTCATGCAGGCAGTGATTGTGCTTTGTTGGAGGTAGTGTGGTGCTTAGCTAAGGTATGCATTGCTAATGAGGGCTTTTCAGAAGTAAAAGTTGTTGGGGGGGGCCCCACTCTTGCCGCTATTGTGGCTTAATAGTGGGACCTGGGAACTTGAGATGCAGCCCAACATGTAGCCCCTCGCCTGCCCTATTCGTTGCTGTGTCGTTCCCATTACTTTCTTGAATTGCCCCGATTTTCACAAATGGAAACCTTAGCGAGCATCGGCGATATACAAAAATGCTCGAGTCGCCCATTGACTTCAATGGGGTTCGTTACTCGAAGCGAACCCTCGAGCATCGCGATAATTTCGTCCCGAGTAACGAGCACCCGAGCATTTTGGTGCTCGCTCATCTCTAGTGAGCATACATGAAAGTATATAATGACAAAAAGATATGGGAAATGACTAGAGATGAGCGAGCACGCTCGGATAAAGCAGTTACTCGAGCGAGCAAAGCTTAAATTCCCCCCCACTTTTTCTTGCCTTCTTCTTCTTCCTTTTGTTACTTCCTTCTTACCTATATTACTTGTATTTTATTCTGTTGTGGTTATGATGTCGAGTTTGTTTTTATTTATAAAGCAATAATTAAGTGAGCATACCTGTTAAGTAATCTCATGTTGAGGATTTGCTTCACCAAGTGATACCTAGTTATAAGAGGTAATTTTATATCTCCCTAGCAAAGTATATGGTTGAGAATTCAAATTCAACAGTTCTTCAGTTGTTGTCTACATATTGTTATTATTTCGGAAGAATCATAAGGGATGCTGAAAGAATTACCATGTACGGACCATAGGATCTACTTGGTGTACTCCTTGTCGTGAAAAGCATAGTCTTGTCTTAACAGTATGCAATTGTATTTTTATTTAATCTATCTTGTCTTACACTTGTAATCAAATAAACAGATTTAAAAAAAACTGTCCACTGTAAACTACTGATAGCTTATCCTTCAGCTGTTCACTGGGCCAGTGCGCTCATGCAGTGAGCTGATTTCTACTCCTGTAGCCACTGCAGCCCACCCTGTTTCTACTGCAGTGGTACGGCTTGGTAGTGTAGGTGAAGTTTTCATTCATTTTAATGGGAATTTGGCCTGCAATACCACGCCTTGGCATTTGGTAACAGTGGAGACGGAGCTGTCCGCTTCCTGCTGAAATCAGCTCGGTGCACACATGCACCAACACAGAGAACAGCTCCTTGGAATGAACCACAATGATCTGCTACTAATGTCTATTAGTATTTTAATTTTATCTCAGTGGATTTTATAAATTCTGTTTTCTCATGATTTAATAAATTAGGAACACAATATGACAGAAATAATAAATATAAGACAAAAAATTGAGTCCTTTGATTGTTGGCAGTATTTTAAGAATTTTATTCAAAATCTGTAAAACCACATTGATGCAACATAGATCACATTCCCACAAAGTGAGAAAGGGGGTGAGGAATCAATGGAGTACTCCCCGAATAATGTCATACAAACGTTGATGAAGCAGTACAAAATTAGAAAAGATATTATCGGAGTTTCTTTCTATGACAGTACATATAAAAGTAAACAGTAAGCGTATAATGTCATGAACAGAGAAAACTAAAAATAAACAACACAAAATAATGCTAAGTCTAAGACCACCTAATATCGGAAATGAATGGGTATAGCAAAAAAAATGCTGCTTGTCAAGACATCTGGACTCTGCAATATTTCATTTAAATATCACTCCAGCAACAGCCAAAATATATTATGCCCATACCATCTAATTTCTCATATCTACAGTCCAATGAACATTATGATATGTATCATTTGGTTTTGAGACAAACAATCTAGAGCTGTTTCTATATAGATTTAAATCATAAATCACAATGTTTATCCTAAATACTTCTCCCTATTAAAACCACAGTAAACTAGTCGCCCTGAAACACTATGATTTAAGGTAATAAAACAGCCACAGGAAAGAGATCCTCTTTAAGACACAAAGGTGCAGGGCTGGATATATGTTTTTGTTTCAATTCCAGACAGCATGGGAAGTAAGAAACAAGCACCCTTAAAGAGAAAAAAATTGTCTTCGAGGGATGACTACAAGATTGAATAACGTATCCTTTTTTTATATCTTGCCAACAATTATGACCATCTTCCATGCTTTATAATCACTTAGAAAATAAAAACAGCACCAGAACATGCATATGAATCTACTATGTGATCCCAACTTTCTCTATGAATCATATCAAATGTCCAGTAAATTCTATAATTAAGGAGGACCTGCCAAGTCTGTTTTAGTAACTTTTGGAGAAATAACAGGAATGGCATACTGCAGAGTTATAAAAAAAAAATGCCATATGAGTATTTCATGGGGAATTATGACAGATCCTCTTTAAGTAATATTGCACTTTCATCTATCTCCAGGGATCATGACTCAGCCATATTGGGACAAGGAAACAAGACTGGTAAATATGTACAATGTGAAGTAGTTAAAGCAGTGACACAAGACATCTCACATATACTACTGGATCTACATTTACAAACACTAAAGGAAAGTTTTTCTCCAACAGATTTTATGGTAAGGCATTGACGGAGATGGGTCCCACTTAAATGGGAGAGGGTTCTCATGCATGTACAAAAAATATCAGTCCTCTTTTTTTGGTGCCTCACCAATTGTAAAAAAATCAATTTTATTAAAATAAAAGAAATACATTTTTGTTGTTTGGATCTTTGCAAAAGAAGCCACTTCCCATGCAGTAGTAAAATAATCACAAAGAGGCCTCTTTGAGTTGAATGCTAGACATAAAGTGGAATGATGTCGTAGAATGAGAGACAATGCCCCAGATCTATATCTCACAGTGTTAAGTGATATGTGTTCCCTCAGTAAGGACACTGCAGAAGTGCTGAATATATACAAAGTTAAATTAAAAAAAATGAAGATGATATATTATATTGATGCAATCAATGTGCTCCATCACACAAGTAGATATATAAATTGTCAGTACTAACCTCCCCAGATTTTGGCTAGTTATGTCTATCTGCATATTATGATCTAACTTACTGATAAATATTCCATGACTTCATTAAAGGGTTCATTCACATCTGCATTTGCTATTTCCATATGAATTCTATCTAGCTGTTATGTTTATGGAGCAGAAAACTGGAATTCAAATGGAAATATATGTTTCTGTTTTTTTTCCCCCATGGATTTCAATGGGTTTTCAAAAAAGCTAAATAATTTCATTTTGATTCCATTCTGTTAGGGTTCCTTTTTTAAATTCTTTTACTTAAAGGGGTTGTCTCGCGAAATCAAGTGGGGTTATACACTTCTGTATGGCCATATTAATGCACTTTGTAATATACATCGTGCATTAAATATGAGCCATACAGAAGTTATTCACTTACCTGCTCCGTTGCTAGCATCCCCGTCGCCATGGTTCCGTCTAATTTCGGTGTCTTCTTGCTTTTTTAGACGCGCTTGCGCAGATCCGTCTTCTCCCTTCGGCTCGGCTTGGCACCATCGGCGTTTTGGCTCCGCCTCCTTGTACGCGGCATTGCATAGCTCCGCCCCGTCACGTGCCGATTCCAGCCAATCAGGAGGCTGGAACCAGCACACGTCATGGGGCGGAGCTACGCGATGACGCGTACAAGGGGGCGGAGCCAAACCGCCGATGCTGCCGAGCGGAGCCGAAGGGAGAAGACGGATCTGCGCAAGCGCGTCTAAAAAAGCAAGAAGACACCGAAATTAGACGGAACCATGGCGACGGGGACGCTAGCAACGGAGCAGGTAAGTGAATAACTTCTGTATGGCTCATATTTAATGCACGATGTATATTACAAAGTGCATTAATATGGCCATACAGAAGTGTATAACCCCACTTGATTTCGCGAGACAACCCCTTTAACATTTTCAAATATAACCAATAGAAAAAAGAAAATGTCGGCACATAGATGTAAAAGTGATCAATCTTAATTGTTTTATATACATTATACCTTTTGGTTATTGCAATTTTATTTAGACTTGTGAAATCAGTAAAAAAGAGGAACAGCCTCTACACAGAACTCTTTTTGACTGCTCTCACCCTATGAGCTAAGCAATCAATCTTCAGGTTAAGGCACTATTATATGTGGTTATAGATATTTGCTTATCCTTTAAGAGGATTCGCTGACATAAATGTAACACAAATTGTCAATCAGTGATAGGATGGTTATCGGGTGTTGTCAGATGCTGATTGGTTATTGTTCTTCCTCATCCATCTTTAAAAATAAAAAAGGGAAGATTTTTAGCTGAGAGGGAATATGAGATGCGACTCAACCCCTTATGCATTAGGTCCAAGTTCTTCTCCAGTGCTCTGTACAGAATTAGTCATTAGATGTAGATGCTATGTGCCTTGTTGGAAAGATAGAATAATTTGCATCAGGAATAGAATGAACGACCAAAGTATAGATGACGGTTATTTTGAGTAAACTGGAGACTCCTGAATACAACAGTGTGAGAGACAAACTTCCTCTAGATAGAAGTAGATTGCATTGAAGGCTTCAGTCTCATGTTAACATTGTTGTGCCTCTTTGTTTTGTGGTTGCACAAGTTAAAATGGTGAGAAACCAAAGGAAAGGCTACCCGGCCACTTGACTGATTTTCTTGGAAGCTGTGATTTCACTGACTGACTAACTTAACCAGAATCTGGGATTCCGGACAAGCAGGTTAAGGACTTATGCAGAAAGTCTCTGTTAGGGTGTCATTCCAAGAACAACTCTGCCCATCTATGATGGGGAATCGAGACAATATCTGTCATGGGGACAGAGACATGACCATAGCAGAGGTCATGGGTCTGGTAGGGGTACTCGGTGGTTACGAAAGAGAGTTTAAAATGGTGGGTATGCCCACAACTAGCTATCTTGATGTTAAGAAATGTAAAAAAAAATTAGAGGAGAATGTGGAGGCTGGATAAATGATCATGGATTCACAATGAAGAGCTTTACATAGAAGTCTTTGATTGGAAAAATGTAAGATTATAGTCAGAGCATGTAGAATTTAGACAGAATTAATTCCATTCCATTGTCTACAAGAGATAAGAAATGTGTGAGTTGGTAGTGTACATGATACTACAGGGAATGGGATGTAATTTTGTCAGATCCTATTTTGTTTGATCCTTATTAATGTGGATTTGTTGTTTTTGTTCATTTTTGTGTGTGTGAAGGGGCCATGTATATGTATTTGTGTATTGTCTGTATAAGTTATATGAAAGTCTGGGAATTAACTGAGACACACGCCCAAACAGTTAACCAGGCCACAAGGGGTGGGTCTAGGTGATGTAAGGAGAGGGAGGGGAAAAAAAAGACCAAGCTGTCCCAATGTCCCTGTATGAAGTTTTGTTTGGTAGGGCCCCTGTAACAGGCCTATAATTTCCCAACAGCTCCAGGGCCATAATGGGGGACCTTACCTCCTATGCGAATGCTCTCCACCAGAAATTGACTGATACTCATAAATGTGCCTTTTCCTCAATTCCAGATCCAGACTCAAATAAGTGGTCATATAATTTGCTTCAAAGAGACTGGATTGTACTTAAAAGACATGTGAGAAAGAGTCTGGAACCAATATTTGATGGTCCATAAGAGATGAAACTGGATTGTCCTTAAAAGACATGTGAGAAAGAGTCTGGAACCAATATTTGATGGTCCATAAGAGTTGACAACTGCTACTTCAGTCAAATTGGAAGGAAAGGACATCTAGATACATGTCAACCATTGTAAAACGGTTTTGGCGCCGGACCTGAGATAATCAATCCTTTGTAAATAGGGACACAATTACTTTTTAAAAGATTTTTGGGACAATAAGTTTGTTAAACATCACAAGACTACGGTTAAAGTCTTTTCATGATTCAGAGAAACTTAAAAATTGCTAGATATGCATTCATAGCCATACAGCTGCAAACACTATTCATGAAAACTACTTAAGTGCTGCAAACCATATCTCTTTAAAGCTTGCAAGAAAGGAACAAAGACAGCTACCAGGTTGGTAAACCCTAGACAACATCCTTATGAAGATGCCTACTCAATGAGACACCAAAAGTCAAAGTCTACCCAACTATGAGATTTGAGTAACATTAAACTGGGAAATGAGCTGAAGATAAGTCCTCCCTCGGGAAAAGCCCTTGTGTCATGGTGAAGAAAAAAACTCCTCTGCTTGGGATTAGCCTAAGGGATATACCTGGTTGAGTAATAATGTATTTAAATAAAAAAAGGGAAAATGTAAGAGTGATTGATCTAAATTTTTTATAAACATTATTCCTTTGGGACATTGCAATTTTACTTAGACTTGTGAAATAAGTCGAAAAGAGGAACAACCTCTAGAATGAGCTATATTTGACCTATCTGAGCCTAGTTGCTGAGTAAAAAATCTTCAGGTTAAGGCATTACTATATGTGGTTATAGATATTTGCTTGCTCATGAGATTAATAAATTCATGCATCCTATATTATCCTTTAAGATGATTCGCTGAGAAAAATGTTATACATGTTGTCAACGATTGATTATTGTTATTCCTCATTTATCTTTAATAATGGAGGATTTTTTTTTAGCTCAGCAGAGCTCTGAGCTGCGACTCAACCACTTCTGTGTTGTGTCCAAGTTCTTTTCCAGTGCACTGTACAGATAATTAGGCATACCTGATTGATAAGGCTACGAGACCATTTGAGAATTATCGAAATTGAAACAAATACTCTAACATGGGCAATGTATCAAAGAAATCTACCATATAACATGCATGATGCATAATCTGGTATATATCATACAACAAATGTATTTTGTATGCACCTGACAGAGTGTAATGGCAAAAATACCAAACCCTTAAAAATATCAAAAGCAAAGCAAGCATTCATACAACAAATCCAAGGAGAAGAAATAGGAATAATAAAGGGGATATGGAGGAAAAAAGTAGGGGAGGGAAGATACAGGGCAATACATAATGGCAGAGAATATACAATGGTTCCAGTCTGCAGCACCATTTAAAAAGTGGAACTGTATATGGAACAGAATCAGATGGAAAGCAATCCTTTTTTAGAAAACCTAGTGAAATCAATGGGTGGAAAAAGGAAACCCTTATTTCCATTTAAACTCCATTTTATTCTCCAAAAACAGAACAGCCAGATAGAATTTCAATGCAAATAACAAAAGCAAGTGTGAACGAGCATTTATTTAGTAGGGTTATTAAAACTAAGATAGGCTTGCACCATTTTAATTCAGTTAAAAATATGTATTTAGATAATTGGGTAAAAGGAAGCTTTTATCATTTTTATCCATTCAATATTTACAGGGCTCAGCAACACTTTACAGACTCATATTTTGATAGTTTGATCCATATTTAAGTACATTATTTAAATAGTTATTAAAAATATTGAAAAAGAAAAAAATTTGAGCAATTCATCCCTAGGCAATAGTCGTAATCCATTCATAGCTGCTCTTTGACTCCTCCTTAAAAGGGATGTGTTACAAAGAGAACACCTACCCATAAGTACCTTCAGAGCCTTTGGACATCATTAGATGGAGGAAGGGGTACATTGAGGACCTCCCCTATGAAGTAGAGTGAGGAGCTGCTAAGTAAGAATTTGAATGGCCTTTACGAGGTGTGTTCAAAAAGTATCCAACCTTAATTTTTTGTACATAAAATAAAGCTAGGAAGGCGTGGTTAGGTGCATGTTTTTAGGTGACCCTAATGCTTGGATTTTTTTCCTGCCTGTAAAAGCTGTCAGTCGCCGGTAGACAGCCGATGAGTGAGGAAGTGTAAGTGAGTGCTGTCTGATTTTCTTTTTTGACAAAGTGACAGAAAAACTTGAACAACACTACTGCATTAAATTTTGTGTAAAGCTTGGTGATTCCTAAGTGAAAATAATACACAAGATTCAAAAGGCTTTTGGGGATGAAGCAATGGGCACCACACAGATAAAGGAGTGGTACAACTACTTCAAAGATGGGCACACATCAGTTTTACAAAAACTGAGCCAGAAGGGTATTGTCTCTCCTTGAGAAGCAAACCTAGAAGGTGAATGAGGAGACTTATAACGCCATGCATGTTCCTTTTGGTAATATGCAAACAAAGAAGATGGAACAATACCTCTACAGCGCCACCTACTGAATGGCAGTATTCCTGCAAATCAATGTCCGACCCTTTATACAGGTCTTAACAAAAATTGGGAATTGAAAACTGATGAGTGGCAAACACCCTGAAACAGTTGTCTGTGTATGGATTCTGGCTTGGTTTTCAATTCCCAATCTTTGTTAAGACCTGCATAAAGGGTCGGACATTGATTTGCAGGAATGCTGCCATCCGATAGGTGGCGCAGCCGAAGTATTGTTCCATCTTCCTTATTTACTCCTTTTGGAAGAGTTTAAATCTGCATCTTTGATTAATTTGTGATATACAGTTCACAATTGTAAAATAGATTTTATTTGTAATTTATCCTCATTACAGTTTTGCTGTTTTCGCCTATTGTTCATTTTGTGCCTCTCAAACTCTTCAGCCTTTTCTATTTTGGAAACCAAAGAAAAGTTACTAATTATAGTTTCTTATTGTGCAACTCTGTTTAGGCCTGTTTACACAGGCAGTAAACACTACGGAATTTCCACTAGCAGAAACGTTATAGAAATTCCGCAGCATCTACAGTAAGAGTCATATGGAGGAGATTTTAGAAATCTTCACTTGGTGCAGAAATTTTCTGCGACGAATCCACAGCATGTCTATTTATGCTGTGGAATGATATTGTGGAATTCAACCCTTGAAATACAATGATTAAATTCTGCAGCTGATCCACAATTAAAAACGTGGCCATGTCCGAACTTAAATGGTGCAGATTTGACCACTGCGGCTTTCCATGGAACTGCTGTGGGCATTCTGTTGCAGAATGCCTGCAGCGATTCCACCCTGTGAGAAGGTGGCATTAGTGTTTTGAGTTCATACATTGACAGCATAATGCTCTGAATGGTCTTTTGGTCTGATTGGCTCATTCATGTCCAAATATCCTCTGTGAATCAGCTTATAGCCATATGTACGTATATCAGACTATGTGGATGTTCTTGTATCAATTCATATGTTAATAAGGCAATATTGATGTTCAGTATTTAATTATCAGGTAATCATATTTAATTTGTGAGCTGCTCTAGGCAATTACACAAGCCCTAATTAAATAAAAAATAGTAACCTATTAAGATCCATCAGCAACAGATAGCAAATAGTGATAAAAGGTGCAATTAAGTGAAATGCCTTCTAAACTATTTTTAAAATATTTAGAACTTTAAAAGTATTATTACCATCATAATGAATAATAATAATAATAATAACACACATTTTGTATTATCTACTGTTTCCTTTTAACAAGACTATTTCAGATCACTGGATCATTTACTTTAATTTGGCTGAGCATATATCAAAGTTGAAGGTAGAGAGATGTTACTACAATTCTTTTAATATAACTTTATATCACATTTACTTTTTGCTTAATGGGGTTATTTGGTGATTTCAATTCCTTAACGGAACGTGTAGAGTTAGATCCGCCATTTCCAGTTGCGTACCAATAAGAGATCCTGTGCTGTCGCTGCCTCAGTTGTTGGTGACATCATAGGAGAGCAACGGGGTATCAGCACATTAAAATAATTAGGCAAGTCCCTCTTTCTATCACTGTATAGGTGGTATATATCCTCATAGGCTTATAATTGGGCCATGTGCTGTGCGTGAATTAACATGGACAGCACACGGCCCCAACTATGGTAGCGTGCACCTAATATTCTAATTTGTTTTGGAACTTCAGAGTCAAGAAAATGTTGTGTTATTTGGGGAAGCTTATTGATTTTATTACATTATAATTAGTAAGTATTATGCCTTATGCACACATATAGAAACACAGAGATGAATTCACAATACAAATGCATGCTGCTTGTGGTGCCTTTATGTTCCACTGCCTTCTTCAAAAGTCTGTTTTATGGCATTTGTTGGCCACAATTGTGTTTGTTATGGAGATTCACTAAATGCATACGAAAAAAACTCTGTGTCTCTGTGTGAAGATCAGAGGCATACAGAGGTTCAGAATGGGTTCATAGTATACTATGGGTGGTGTATTCAGGATAGTTACAGTGAGGATCACTGATATACTTGTGTGCAAGAGGATTAAGTAAAAAAATGCACCATCAAATTCCTATACAGAACTCCACTGACGTTAGCTTTCCTTAAGATTTTTCATTTAGTGATTATCTTTTAATGATATAAAGAAAAGGCAAATATTTTCTGGGCTGGTTGAAAGTGAGGAAAGGTCCAGAATTCATAAAATCCTATGAAAGGAACAAAGCAATTGTTAAAAACAATGTATATCCATTAGTTAGGTATGGGTGAGCACACAATGTGTACCTGTTAGCTGTCCCTTTGCCTGGATTTTGTGAATCCTGGACCATTCCCTGTTCCTGAAAAGTTCATGCCCCATACAGGTCCACCATGAATCAGGTTCTCTGAGCTGCTGCAATACATTGTCTTCTCAGAGATCCAGTAAAAAGTGTTCTGGTCCAGTTTCACGACAAGATGAGCCCCAGAGGGGTCATTGATTTCTACCCAAAGGATATTTTCTACACTAGACAGACACTAAAAAATAAGCTCAATTTTAAAGAACTTTTTCAGGGTACACAAAAGCCTCTTATAATATTTGTGGAAAAAAATGTGTAGGACTGCTGATAGAGCCAACCAGATCCCTTATATCATTTTACAACTGGTGTCCAAATATAAAACCTAATGTATTAACTTTCAATGCTGACAACAGCCAAAATAATGTGATACATATGGCGCTGTTTCCCAATGACAACGCTTGGCCTGCAACAGTAAAGTAGGTAATAACACAAAATGCCACCCTCAGCTGCCAATAACTGAGCATTCAAATAATAGTTTTCACTTTTTACAATATGAGACATATATATATATATATATATATATATATATATATATATATATATATATATATATAAAACTTGGGGCGTTTTCATCTAAGTCTTTGGTAACAGATATAGAATACTCTAAACTTTAAAATGCTCAGGCTCCTCCTCTAGGCCATAGCAAATGTTAAAATTCTTCCTTTATCCATTATTCAGATATTCCCCCCATCTCAGTTCTACTTGGGGTTATGATATCTGAAACTAATCAGTTTCTTAGTTTGTGTGATACTATTACATAATCTCTACCAGATAAACTGTCTAGAGGGGGACAGAGGCACTTCTGTCACCATTACTGATGATGATCATACAGCTCCTGTCACACAGGCATAATAGAGGTGATCACAGGTCATCCCCTTGACTGTCTACTTATGGTATGTACCTTAGCTAGGTGAATATAGAAGGTAATGATAATTAAACTAGCAGGCAACAATGGTAAAGCCTCAGCATACGCTGTGCTGATGCATTAAGGGATTGAAGTGAAGCTGAAATTGAAAAATCTCAGCTGCAAGATGGTGGCTGAAAAGCATCAGACAAGGGGCTGCATGGCATTAAAGTGGCTGGATTACACAGAAGACAGACCTCTAAAGTGTGACAGGCAATGAGGAGAGGAGTGCAGTGATGGAGAAATGTGTTTTCGCCAGAGTGACCCTTTAAAGGAATATTTCGACATTAAGACATAGGCCCTTAAAGTGATTTTCCAACTCCAAGATTTTTTTTTTTTTGTAAACCGCTTACAATAACATAAAACAAAAAGTAGTGATGCTCACCTTACCAATCCCCAGCTGCTTGGGTGCTGAAACTACGCTGATACCCTGCTGATTTGGTTTACTGGGTTCCAGTGATAATATGCTGACACAACATGTGAGTGCTGCTGTTGATCACTTGCAGTGGTGACCTCAGAGGTGCTGAAACATCACCATTACAACTAGTGATTGATTGCAGAAGTCACCTGTAGACATGCCACATTACTGCTGCAGGTCAGTAAAGATGAATGGGCAGGGAACCGCAGTTTGTAAAATCTCTTCAATGTTTGATCCCTAGGATTATCAAAGTGAAGTTTTCATGGCTATTCAGAGAATAGGGCTGAGTTGTACTACCAGACACTTACAAGAAAGCTGCTATGCCTGGAAAAACATGATAATAAATCTTGAAGTTTGAACCCCACCGATCAAACATAAATAGCCTATCCTAAGGATAGGCCATAAATGTGGGCATATACTGGTATGTGGATAAACCTTTTAATTTAATTATAATTTTTAAGCTTTTTCATAGCAGGATGCGCAGTATATAGAGATAAATATAACATTCATATTTTGGTACAAGAAAAAATTGGAAAATCTGGTGCTTTTATCCTCAAACCATTAAGATTTACAAGTATATATGAAACAAACTGAATATTAATCTTGTGGGACCACAATGATTGGTTAATGTTTATAACACACATAAAAATGTCTACAGATTTAGTCAAAGAGCATAACAAAATACTGTATATATTTACAGACCCTAAGTTATTAGCACTTAGACAGCTCTCTTATTAATGAACCCAACTCACTGCTTTAAATTGTTTAAGAAAAGGTTTCATTAACCCTGTAAAGACTTAAATGGAGACTGTCAGCTGGAACACGCTGTTCAATCCGCAAGCATGATGTTATAGAGCCGGAGTAGCTGAGCAGACTGATATATAGTTTTATGGAGAAAGATTCAGTAGAACTTGTATTTTATTCATTTATATCTCTACACATTCTGAGCTGAACAGTACAGTGGGCGGAGCTATCAGAGATTGACAGCTATTGGTGTATGACTGTACAAACAGAGGAGGCTGTCAATCACTGATAGCTCTGCCCACTGGACTGTTTAGCTCAGAATGTGCAGAAATATAAATGAATATAATACAAGTTCTACTGAATCTTTCCCCATAAAACTATATATCCGTCTGTTTGGCTCTTCCTGCTCTATAACATGATGCCTGCAGTTTGTGCAGGATGTTCCAGCTGGCAGATTCCCTTTAAACTGACCATAGACATCAGATTAAAATTGGCTGAAGCAAATGATTGAAAGTTTCAACAAAATATTGGTTTAAGTATTTTACATAAAACAGTCCGACACCAACAGTTTTCTGCTGAAAAATAAATTGGACCTGTTGAAAATTTCAGCTATTCATGTTATAGCATTGGTTGTTCTTGAGCTTGCTAGACCAGTCATTGAAATAGACAAGTGACTTTTGACAGGCAGGGTATAGCAACGACCACTACTTTTACTTAGGCACTCATATACACATCGAACCAATGGCTAACTTAAGCGCAAGTCAATAGTCTTTTGTTTTTTTTGTTTGTGGGGGTCTGCTAAATGGCCATCTGTTTCAGTGAGAAGGCTGTCAATATTCTAAGGTCTATGGCCAGCTTTACACTAGTACTGTAAATCACCCTGTATCCAACGATGCCTGTAAGACAGTACAGCTCCTCCATGTCCTGGAATCATTCTTCCTCTTTCAGGCAACAGATAGACTGTAGTGCATGAACTCTCACAGTACAGTTTAGCACCAAAGGCTGCATTTAAATACACATATACAATACATAATATGTCACAAACCACACAAACCAATTGTTTTACCCAACAAGTTCTGTTCTTATACACATTTGATTACAATTAAGCATTTAGAACATAACCATTCAGGGACTGGACAAAATTAAATCAGGATCAAAAATCTATTAATGTACATATTAGTGTAGAAAAATTGTAGTAAAAATGGCAAAACAATCATAATGTAAAAAAAAATCCTAACAATAAAAATAAAACTTAGAGTTAAAAACTAAATCAAGAAGAAACGCATCTAGGAAGTGCGATCCTGAGGCAGGAATAAGTGCCCTCTGTTTCCCACAAGACATACTCCCAAGATCCATGTATTTAAATCCCTATTTGCACATGATGCAATAACCAATAAGCACACTGATTCAGATTTTGTCTGATTTCATACAAAGCAGAATATTAAGACAGCAATGCTTATTCTGTCTTTTTAGTGAAAGTAAATAATTGCTACATAGTTTATGACTATTTATTTGCAAGTTGCATGCCCCACTCTTTGCTTCCCTGCTTTTCATTCTATTATTTTTAGCAAATGTTGAGTGTTATGTAATGATAACATCCACGTATAAAAGAATAGCTCATGAAATGGTGCTCGAACATCTAAAGGTTAGTTACTGCCTTGGTCTGCCTGAAGATCGTTGGCACCTCCAGGCCTGTATGAAGAGTAACCTGGGGAGACAAAAACCATAGTAGAATGATATGGCTTTTAAAATAACAAGCATAATATAATAGGTATAATGAAAAAAGTTTGGTACCGTGTTAGCCAGGAGAGCAAAATGTGATTGTTCCCAGCAAGAGAAACCAAGTAATCTTGTAGATATGATACCTTTCAATGGCCAACAAAAATACATGATGTTACTGCAAGCTTTCGGACTTACTCAGAGTCCTTCATCAAAGCAAAATTAAATAGATCTGCATGCCTCTTCAGATCCCTTTCATTTTGCTTTGATGAAGGACTCTGAGTAAGTCCGAAAGCTCACATTAACATCATGTATTTTTGTTAGCCATTAAAAGGTATCATATCTACAAGGTTACTTGGTTTCTCTTGCTGGGAACAATCACATTTTAATATAATAGGAACACATCTTACTGAACGTTCACAAAACAATCAGCATGGTGAATAGGTCAACGGAAGTATGAGCATAATAAACAAATGCGCACTTACACATCATAAAAGATATTGTAACTTTTAAAATATTAATTTAATGGGGTTGTCTGCTTAGAAAAGAAGAACTTATTTTAAAAGATTAGGCAATTCTGAGTAAGGCTACATTCACATGAGCGTGAATCTTGTGTGAGTTTTGTGTATTGCGAGATACACAAAACTCGTCCGATTGTGAACTCCATTCATTTGAATGGAGTCATACACATGAGCAATGCTGCAAGGTAAAGAAATCGCTGCATGTCCTATTTTTACACGTCCCTCTGAACACATCGCCCATTGTTTTCAATTGGGCAGTCAAACACATTGCGTGCCCTGCGAAGTGCACTTGAGTGCAATATGATGTTTCCCATTTAAAACAATGGACATTTGTGAAACAAGCACCGGAGGATTGGAATTTAGGAGAAATGATGAGAGGTGGTTTTGCACGAAAAACACCTTGCATCCGCGGATAAAAAGCACGTTGGCAAACGCAATATAGGGCTAGGTTTCTTGGCCCAATATCATGCTCGCCCGTGTGAAGGTAGCCTTAGAGGGGTTTCCTAGATCTTCTTTTTCTATAAAACCCAGCTTCCCCTGCCATAAAACATCAAAGAGTTATAGAAAAAAAGGATCATGGACAACCCCCTTTACAAAGGAGGTCCCTTGTTCAGGGCCTGTCTTCTATCAGGTTACTTTTACATGTAGTGAGAAATTGCTTGCCCGAGCAAACCAGCAAATGATGACGCGGCTCAGGCAGGCAGGGACCCAATGATTATTTTCATGCCTGCATAAAATGAACAATAAGTGAACGAATATCATTCATCATTTACTTGTTGGTCATGTTTAAACAGAACAATTATCGTTCAAATTTGAACAATCCAGTGATTTGTTTTGAACAATAATCGTTCGGTGTAAAAGCACCCTAACGCTGAGCAGAGAGCGTTTACATCGAGCGTTACTCACTGTGGAGGACTCAGCAAATCAATGTTTTACAAAGAGATCAAAATGATTAAGATGGGAAATTTGTAATGCTTTTATTGCTCTGCAACGGAGCTGTAAAAAAATTAAACACTCAGTGCCAATTTCTTTTGCAGATTACAACTGATCACTGGTCACAGCAGGGGACAACCAGTGACCAATGTATTGTCCAGAGGTCCTACTAATTAAAAGTCATGGTGCAGAGTGTTCTACCCCCTTAAAGGAATAGTAAACAAATACATACGTTATACAAGTACACAGGTTACAATTTAGTCATCACTGTTTGTCAGTCTACAGCATTTTCAGGATGTCCCTGAAGTAAACAGACGCAAAACAATCCAATTGCAGGAATACAGCTTTTTGTGGAAAAACTTGCTTTTTATTTTCTTGTGGTGCTTGAATAATACAGAGAACGCGTTTCGGTTATGAAACCTTGTTCACCTCTGACTAACAAATGCATAATGCAGACCTTAAAAAGGTTTAGTGAAAATAAGTGAATTAAAAACACATGTGCAATTAACCCATGGCAATCTGTTACTTCAATTACCAGAGCTCGTTCCTCCTGCAGGAACTTGCCCTGATCATTTTATATATGCATGGCACATTATATGGTATATAAGAATAGCATATTCATATACATATACTGAGCGCTCCGCTGCAAAGAGTAGAGTATGAAAACAATACATCATTGTTATAGAAACAAAAGGAAAATAACCTTTCTGACAGCAATATTAAATCAAGACACAAATTATTAGTATGGAATGTTATTACCAGCGATATATAGTAATCCATAACGCTACACCATACACTTCCAACATAATGAAATCATGCTGGAATAAATGTGTGTTACTTGATAAATAATAATTATTATACCTAATAAATGTATAAAAGGTCCGTTTTATAATTCATTCCTTTAGGGAATCTTGTATTTAAGTTTAATATCCAGAACGCTTCTCTTTTAAACACTTTATCCGGGTTGATTGTTCCTTTCTTTTTATTTACGACCTTTTCAATTCCAAAGAATGAAAAAGTATTTAAACTGCCTTTATGCTTATCACAAAAGTGTTTAACCGCACCTGAACTGTTCACATTATCCTTTTTGATGTTACGGATGTGTTCATTGATTCGGGTCTTCAACTTTCGTGTGGTGCAACCTATATAATTCAAATTACACTCTCTGCATTGAATCATATATACTACATTAATAGTGTTGCAGTTAATATAATTGCAGATTTTATACTCTTTATTATTGTCGCTGTCAGAAAAAGTTTTTCTCCTATCAGTTAAATGGCATACGGTACATCTGGAATTGCCGCAGCGGAAAAAACCTTGAAATTTCATCCATTGCGGTTTTCCCTGACTGGAGGAAAAAGTGCTAGGTGCTATCAGATCTCCCAAGTTTTTACTTCTTTTTGCAACACACTTAATTCCCTCATTCAATATCTCATCAACAATATCATCTTGTCTTAAAACAGGCAAAAATTTGAAAAACATTTTTTTAATCTCATAAAAATTTCTGCTGTACGCTGTAGAGAAAACCATTCCCTTACTAATATTTCCTTTTTTGCTTATACACTTATCCTTAAGTAGCTCTTCCCTGCTGACTGTTTCTATTTTAGTACATGCCTCATTCAATAATGGCTGTTTGTAACCTCTCTGATACAGCCTATTTTTGATGTCCATTTTTGCTGCATTAAATGAGACATCATCAGAGCAAGATCTTTTTGCTCGTATGAGTTCCCCTACGGGAATAGCTTTGATAGTGTGTCTGGGATGACCACTATTTGCATGTAGTATGGTGTTACCCGCTGTTGTTTTTCTGTATAATTTGGTCTCTATTCCTTTAATACAATCACCTTTCAGGGTTAAATCCAGAAATGGTACTTCCACGTCACTATGCATCACAGTAAACTGTAAATTGACAGAATTATTGTTGATATAATTTTCAAACTCACTGATTTGTTCGTGCACCCCATTTCGTTCCAGACCCTTATTCCAGATAATTATTATATCGTCAATGTATCTCGCATACCACACCATGCGACCAACAAAGGGATTATTATGACTGAAAATAAAGGAATCTTCCCACCAACTCATAAAGAGATTGGCTATAACCGGAGAAAATTTAGATCCCATCGGGGCTCCAGAAATTTGCAAGAAAAATTGTTGATCAAACGAGAAAAAATTATGCGTTAACAAAAATTCCGTAGATAGCAAAATAAATTCCTTCAGCTCATTACTGTAATTACTAAAATTCTGTAAATGAAAACGTACTGCTTCTATGGCCGCATGGTGTGGTATGCAAGAATACAGATCCTTGACATCACATAAGATCCAACACAAGTCATCATTCCACTTCATATTTTGCAACTTTTGTATTACATGCTTGCTGTCTCTCAAAAAACCCGGGGTTCTATATACCAACGGTTGCAGGGATCGGTCCACCCACGAGCTCAAATGCTCACAGGGTGAGCCGATCCCTGCAACTATCGGTCGCAATGGAGGTGGGAATATTCCCTTATGGATTTTAGGAAGGCCATGGAATAAAGCCATGACCTTCCTAAAAAGCCATGGCCTTCCTAAAATCCATAAGGGAATATTCCCACCTCCATTGCGACCGATAGTTGCAGGGATCGGCTCACCCTGTGAGCATTTGAGCTCGTGGGTGGACCGATCCCTGCAACCGTTGGTATATAGAACCCCGGGTTTTTTGAGAGACAGCAAGCATGTAATACAAAAGTTGCAAAATATGAAGTGGAATGATGACTTGTGTTGGATCTTATGTGATGTCAAGGATCTGTATTCTTGCATACCACACCATGCGGCCATAGAAGCAGTACGTTTTCATTTACAGAATTTTAGTAATTACAGTAATGAGCTGAAGGAATTTATTTTGCTATCTACGGAATTTTTGTTAACGCATAATTTTTTCTCGTTTGATCAACAATTTTTCTTGCAAATTTCTGGAGCCCCGATGGGATCTAAATTTTCTCCGGTTATAGCCAATCTCTTTATGAGTTGGTGGGAAGATTCCTTTATTTTCAGTCATAATAATCCCTTTGTTGGTCGCATGGTGTGGTATGCGAGATACATTGACGATATAATAATTATCTGGAATAAGGGTCTGGAACGAAATGGGGTGCACGAACAAATCAGTGAGTTTGAAAATTATATCAACAATAATTCTGTCAATTTACAGTTTACTGTGATGCATAGTGACGTGGAAGTACCATTTCTGGATTTAACCCTGAAAGGTGATTGTATTAAAGGAATAGAGACCAAATTATACAGAAAAACAACAGCGGGTAACACCATACTACATGCAAATAGTGGTCATCCCAGACACACTATCAAAGCTATCCCCGTAGGGGAACTCATACGAGCAAAAAGATCTTGCTCTGATGATGTCTCATTTAATGCAGCAAAAATGGACATCAAAAATAGGCTGTATCAGAGAGGTTACAAACAGCCATTATTGAATGAGGCATGTACTAAAATAGAAACAGTCAGCAGGGAAGAGCTACTTAAGGATAAGTGTATAAGCAAAAAAAGAAATATTAGTAAGGGAATGGTTTTCTCTACAGCGTACAGCAGAAATTTTTATGAGATTAAAAAAATGTTTTTCAAATTTTTGCCTGTTTTAAGACAAGATGATATTGTTGATGAGATATTGAATGAGGGAATTAAGTGTGTTGCAAAAAGAAGTAAAAACTTGGGAGATCTGATAGCACCTAGCACTTTTTCCTCCAGTCAGGGAAAACCGCAATGGATGAAATTTCAAGGTTTTTTCCGCTGCGGCAATTCCAGATGTACCGTATGCCATTTAACTGATAGGAGAAAAACTTTTTCTGACAGCGACAATAATAAAGAGTATAAAATCTGCAATTATATTAACTGCAACACTATTAATGTAGTATATATGATTCAATGCAGAGAGTGTAATTTGAATTATATAGGTTGCACCACACGAAAGTTGAAGACCCGAATCAATGAACACATCCGTAACATCAAAAAGGATAATGTGAACAGTTCAGGTGCGGTTAAACACTTTTGTGATAAGCATAAAGGCAGTTTAAATACTTTTTCATTCTTTGGAATTGAAAAGGTCGTAAATAAAAAGAAAGGAACAATCAACCCGGATAAAGTGTTTAAAAGAGAAGCGTTCTGGATATTAAACTTAAATACAAGATTCCCTAAAGGAATGAATTATAAAACGGACCTTTTATACATTTATTAGGTATAATAATTATTATTTATCAAGTAACACACATTTATTCCAGCATGATTTCATTATGTTGGAAGTGTATGGTGTAGCGTTATGGATTACTATATATCGCTGGTAATAACATTCCATACTAATAATTTGTGTCTTGATTTAATATTGCTGTCAGAAAGGTTATTTTCCTTTTGTTTCTATAACAATGATGTATTGTTTTCATACTCTACTCTTTGCAGCGGAGCGCTCAGTATATGTATATGAATATGCTATTCTTATATACCATATAATGTGCCATGCATATATAAAATGATCAGGGCAAGTTCCTGCAGGAGGAACGAGCTCTGGTAATTGAAGTAACAGATTGCCATGGGTTAATTGCACATGTGTTTTTAATTCACTTATTTTCACTAAACCTTTTTAAGGTCTGCATTATGCATTTGTTAGTCAGAGGTGAACAAGGTTTCATAACCGAAACGCGTTCTCTGTATTATTCAAGCACCACAAGAAAATAAAAAGCAAGTTTTTCCACAAAAAGCTGTATTCCTGCAATTGGATTGTTTTGCGTCTGTCAGAGCCAGAAGTAGCTGGATGGCAATCAGCTTGTGAGTATACTTGCTAGCGGAACTGAGGTGTGCAGCACATGAAGACAAGGTGGGACTTTTTATTGTTTGCTTCCTGAAGTAAACAGTCTTGGAGAAATCCAGCAGAGAACACCCGAGTTAAGACCATTTTACACACAAAGATAATCTTTCAAATGACAGAAAGATTGAATGATTTAGCAATCTATTTGCATAAAGTGTTAATGGCCATTTATGGCCATTAACACTTTTTCATTTTCATTTACATATAAAAAGGCCTGCATAAGTTGTTTGCAGATCCCAGCATGTGTTTAAACACATGCCCAGCTATGCAAACAGCTGCCAGCACATTCCTTTGTTCTCTCATGGCTGCCGGCAGATTGCGTTGTTCTCCTCTCTGCTAGTGTAAACATGCCATGGGGAGAACAGCGTGCAGTCTATTGAAAGAGAAATGTGTTAACCTTAAAATCATTGTTCAAATGAAAAGAGCATGATGCCCGTGTTTACATGTAATGATTATCGCTTATTTTCGGCTGTTTGAACAAATTTTGAGCGATAATCGTTGCGTGTAAAAGGGCCTTTAGTCACTTACTCACTCTCAGGCTGGAGAACAGTTAAGAGGCTTGGCCAAGGGGTGGGCTTTATGATCATTCTGTCTTACTGCAGACAATGTGAGAGGTTGTAAGTTGTGTTACAGCAAGACACAGATTATTAATATATTTCTCAGCTTTAATTGTAATAAAATATAATTAAGGAAAAGGAGGAGATAAAGGGAGAAACTGCTGGGATATTTATTGTTTTCTGTGGATATCCAATGTTTAGTGTTCTTCTGGGCATGTCCCGGGACTCGTAGACCCATCAGATTAAATTACATTTTGGCCTTTTTCTCTAATCTTAACCTCCTCAACAGTTATATTACATTTTACAAACCCTCCTTAAAATGTCATTTTTCTTGGCTACGTTTTTTGCGCTGCTAGCAGCGCACAGAACACGCTTCTAATGGGAAGCAATAGGTTCCTATAGAAGTGTTCACATAAGAAAAGAGAATGTTAGGCGCACAGCTAACAAAGATAGGACATGTGAGTACAGGTCGCATGTAGTTCCTTGGTGCACACAAAAAATAAGACCTGTCCTATCTTTCGTGCGAGCTGCGCAGGAGTTTCTATTGACTCCTATGGGAGCACGAATCTATGGAAACTCCTGTACAGGAAAAGAAGATTTCTGCCAACTGAGGGAATATCCTGCTGCTTACAGCAGGACATTTAAAACCTGCTGCCCAGAAGCACATTTTAAATGTCCTGCTGTAAACTCCTGTTAGTCCTTGCGGGGATTAGGGGACTCCCCGAGGGTATTCTTCCAGCCCCGCTGCTGGGCAATTCCCCAGCAGAAGGGGGCAGTGGGGGACTCCCTCCACCTCTCTCCCCAAGGGATTTCCTTACAGCGGGGAGAGACAGGGGGACAGGGTTTACAGGGCTTCCCCCAGGAGCGTGGGAGGAGGCGCGTGGCTAGAGGGATCTACCCTCTAGCATCACCCCCTAGCCCCACCCCTCTATATTTGCTATGGGGAATCTCTGTGAAAAGCCCTATAGACCCACCCCCCCTCTCTGCGCTATGGGGATATCCCTCAGGGATCCCCAGAGCAGGAATAGAGAATGGGCTATGAATTAATCCCCTATAGCAGGGAGAGAGAGAGCGGTGCCAATTAGCCCTTTCCAGGGAAAAATTCCTTCCTGACTCCATAATGGCAATCAGAATAATCCCTGGATCAACCTCTGATAGTTCCGACCTGAATGTAAGACCCGCTGTAACAACTCCGCTGGTCACCTAATGTCTATATGCTGTAATATCCTTCCGCTCTAAAAAGGCGTCTAGTCTAGACCCCTTTTAAACTCCTCTATGAATTTTGCCATCACCACGTCCTCAGGCAGAGAGTTCCACAATTCCCCTGCTCTTACAGTAAAGAACCCCCTTCTGTGTTGGTGATATAACCTGCTTTCTTCTAGACGTAGCGGATGCCCTCTTGTTATTGTCGCAGTGCTGGGTATAAACAGATCATTAGAGAGATCCTTGTATTGTCCCCTAATGTATTTATACATACCGTATATTCCGGCATATAAGGCGACTGGGCATATAAGACGACCCCTCAACTGTCGCCTTATACCCTGGGAATACGGTGTCCAAAAAAAAAAAGCAGTACTCACCTCCCCCGGCGTTCTGCGGTGCTGCTGCAGGCTGTCGCTCCCTCCTCCTCCCCGACAGAGCATTGCTTTCTGGATGCGGAGCTTGAAATCCCCGCCTCCAGAAAGCTAATGCTGTGATTGGCTAACTCACGCGGCGTCAGCCAATCACAGCCATTCAATGACATCATTGAATGGCTGTGATTGGCTAACTCACACGGCGTCAGCCAATTACAGCCATTCAATGATGTCAAGCCTCGCATCCAGAAAGCAATGCTCTGTAGGGGCCGAGGAGGAAGCGACAGCCTGCAGCAGCGTCGCAGAATGCCGGGGGAGGTGAGTACTGCTTTTTTCCCCGCATACCCGGCGTATAAGACAACCCCCGACTGCAGAGCAGATTTTTCGGGGTTAAAAGGTCGTCTTATATGCCGGAATATACGGTAGTTATTTGATTGCCCCTTAGCCGTCTTTTATCCAGGGTGAATAGTCCTTATTTTGCTAGCCTCTCTGGGTATTCCAGTCCCCTCATTCCATGTATTAGTTTAGTTACCCTTCTTTGAACCCCTCTCAGAGCCCTCTCTATGGGTATGCGTGCCATCGCACCAGCACATACAGTCAGGTAAACAACTGCGCGAGCACTGATGTAACCGCTAAAGTCGTTATGCAGAGCATCTACACATTTAGACGGGATGAGCTAATCAGCCAAACGATGCCTGACACTGGTCCCAGTGATGCTTGCTGTGCTGTTACACAGTAGCCAATATCGCTGGCATCACTGAAAGTGCTGCCGGCATGGTGGCAGAAACCAAGATAAAGCCTAGGATCTTTCCTTTGAACTGACCTGAGTGGACCTGCAGAGAAAGTGGAGTGCCCACCGTGAAAAGGGCAATCCCACAGATGGAACCTTAATTAATTCCCCCTGCTACTAAGTTACATGTGGATTGTGAAGCTCTTTATAAATATTTGTCTTGGGTACAATTGCCAATTTTGTCCAATGATTAGAGAGCGATATTAGAGCCTCCCTTGACACTGAATGAGTTAAGGGATACAGTAGCAACACTTCCTAATGTAAAGTCGCCAGGGTTGGATGGTCTTTCAAATTAAGTGCTACCAGGCTATGTTTCTGCCACATTTATTGATGGTGTTTAATGAATCATACACTTTCCCCACGAATGAGAGATCCTACGATTGCATTAATTCCTAAATTGGGAAATTATTTGCCAAATATCTCTGTTTACCACTAATGATATAATCTTGGCAAAGCTACTTGCAAATAGAATACTTTTGGTAGTGACTCATTTAAGACATGAGAATCAGTCCAGATTCATGCCAAACAAATCAATTGCTATTACTTTAAGGAGGTTATGTCTGAATTTCAGGCGGATCATCCAGTTTGTGGGAGCAGGGCTGTTTTTTCACTCAACGCTGCCAAAGCATTTGACAGTGTATTTATTTGTGGTCCATTCTTCATAGGATGGGTTCTGGTGAGAAATTTGTGGCATGGCTTAAACTACTCTATTCAAGGCCAGGGGCAAGTGTGAGCATAAATAGTCATATTTCTGGATGGATGTAGTTATGGTAGATAGTGTAGGTTCTGAGGGAACGGTGGTGGCCTTGCTGCGGCCCCTCAGCTTAAAGGGGTTGTCCCGTGAAATCACGTGGGGTTATACACTTCTGTATGGCCATATTAAAGGGGTTGTCCCGCGCCGAAACGTTTTTTTTTTTTTTAAACCCCCCCCCCCCCCCCCCCGTTCGGCGCGAGACAACCCCGATGCAGGGGTTAAAAAAACAAACCGGAGAGTGCTTACCTGAATCACGGCGGTCCAGCGTCTTCATACTCACCTGCTGAAGATGGCCGCCGGGGTCTGCTCCCTCCGTGGACCGCAGCTCTTCTGTGCGGTCCATTGCCGATTCCAGCCTCCTGATTGGCTGGAATCGGCACGTGACGGGGCGGAGCTACACGGAGTCGGCATTCTGCACGAGCGGCCCCATTGAAGACAGCAGAAGACCCGGACTGCGCAAGCGCGGCTAATTTGGCCATCGGAGGCTGAAAATTAGTCGGCACCATGGAGACGAGGACGCCAGCAACAGAGCAGGTAAGTATAAAACTTTTGATAACTTCTGTATGGCTCATAATTAATGCACAATGTACATTACAAAGTGCATTAATATGGCCATACAGAAGTGTATAGACCCACTTGCTGCCGCGGGACAACCCCTTTAATGCACTTTGTAATATACATCGTGCATTAAATATGAGCCATACAGAAGTTATACACTTACCCACTCCGTTGCTGGCGTCCCCGTCTCCATGGCTCCGACTAATTTCTGTATCTTGTGCCTTCTTTAGACGCGCTTGCGCAGTCCTTACTTCTTCTCTGTGGACGAGGCGCTTCAGCATGCTCGCGCGATACAGCTCATCTGCGCATGTGCAGAAGAGCTGTCACTTCTTGGGAGCACGCTGGAGCGGCCATTCTGCTACCAGCCTCCCATAGAGAAAGGTGCAGGAGCTCGAGCAGCCGCCCAGCCGAGCAGCTGTCAGCCCAGCAGCCGTCAGCCCAGCAGCCGTCAGCCCAGCAGCCGTCAGCCCAGCTGCCCAGGTAAGTGAGGGGTTGGGAGTGCTGTGGGGACTGTCTAGGCCCTGGACTTACGGTCGGGGGCCCCTGCTTTACTCCGGGGGGCCTACCGCCATGGCCAGGGGCCTACCGCTGTGGCCAGGGGCCTACCGCTGGGCCCCAGGGCCTACCGCTGGGCTCCGGGGCCTACCGCTGTGGCCAGGGGCCCACCACTGTGGCCTGGGGCCTAGCTCTGGGGTTAGTGTCGGGGGCCGGGGCCTAGCGCCGGGGGGCCAAGGCCTAGCGCCGGGGAGTCGGGGCCTAGCGCCGGGGAGCCGGGGCCTAGTGCTGCTTACCTGCTGCCTGGCGGTGGCTGTGGGGTCCTGTCGGCGGCCGCGGTGGGTCCGGTCGGCGGCCGCGGTGGGTCCGGTCGGCGGCCGCGGTGGGTCCGGTTGGCGGCTGCGGGGCGTCTGGTTGTCAGGGAGACACAGCTGGTAGCTGACTCATCCCTTGGCTGGCCTCTCAACTGACTCCACCTCCCTACTGCACGTCGTGCCGTCCAGGCAATGGGGTGGCTGGAATCGGAATTACATGCAGTAGAGGTCCCCGCCTCCCGCGATGACGTCATCAACTGCATCACGTGACCGGCGTCTCGGGAGCGCGCATGCAGGGCTACAGCAAGCGCGGTGCACTGTGGGAGAATACCTGCAGTGCACCTTGGGAAAGGACCGGCGGCCATCTTTAAAGAAGAAATTTTAAAAGTTCATGAAACGCTCGAATGGTGAGTATAAACCATCTTTAAAAACGCTTTACACGTGTACATTGTAATGTTTGCTTTAGAAGGGGGACTAGGCAGAAAAAAATTTTTCACTTTTGCCTCGGGACAACCCCTTTAAGTGTTTTGGCCAAAATACAAACTAACGCATGCATTTATCAGTGTTTTTTTGCATGCAGTGTGCTATAGATGCTGGGGGAGCCCAGGATATCAGCCAGTATGGCACACTGTGGTGATACAGGACAATCAACTGCTTTGCCAGTAGAGATTGCATTCCTATAGGGTTTGGCACACTTATCTATGGTATCGGTTCATATATGCAGACTATGTTTGTCAGCAGTCACGCCTCCCTCAATCTTGGGTTGAGTGGCTGTTCATTGGTCTGTACATGAACATTTAGCTTCTCCATATTGCAATTTGGCTTTCTGCATGCCACTTGGGTTTATGGTGTTCGAGCCTGCCCTGCAGTTTACCAGGTGGTGTGTATTTGGCTTCTTTTTCTGTGAGTTATGCCTTTGTACATTTTTCTCTCCCCTCTGTGATTTTACTGGAGACTGAAACTGTCCATTCTTGTAGAATAAAAACACAAAGCATATCAGCCATTGCTAGGCCTTGTTTCACTGCATAATTGCGCATGGATTACTTGCCTAAGTTCGTAGCAAAATCCACATTATTTTAGCATTCTATTGAATCAATCGATCTGTTCATATGGCGTGGATTCTTCCACACATGGATTTTGAAATCTCAATTGTGGACGAAAGAATTGTCATGTTCGTTCTTGGTTTGATTTCTATGTGAAAACCATATTAGGCACTACATGAATATTTACACCAATGACTGGGGCTAAATCTGCATGCAGATCCACATTAAAATCAATAGTAGAACTTTGAGGATCTGGAGTTCTAGCATGGATTAAACTGTCAGATCCTCATGCAATATGGTGTAGTGAATATGCCCTTACTGAGTAGCTAGGCTTAATTATTATAACACCAAAATTTGGAAAAAGAATACTCTGTACTGTGTATATACACATATATTATACAATATTCCATATCTGTTCAATTCCTGTTCTTTTCTTCATACCATAATTAGCATAGTGAGATGGCAATGAAGATAAGATCAGTGCACAGAAAAATGTGAAAAGTTAGTGGAAATTTACTTACTTGTACATTTCGATTAAGACTTATTGCTGGCACGAACACACCATCAATGTTCTCAAATGCTACAGGTCCCTGCTGCTTTCCATTAATATGAAATATTACTATTCGCTTGTTAAGGTCCAAGAGTATGCCAACTACTGTACCTTTGGTCACACCTCCTTCTGTTCTGTAAATATAATAATGAGAAGAGTAAGCAGAGTATCACAGAGTTCACATGCACATACGCTACATAAATAAACATTAAATAGCAAACTTTGTTGCTTGCACCATTGATTGTTTCTCCAGAATAAAGGCTCCCCAACAGGACATTTACTGCACATTATAAGGGATAAAATTTGAAAAGCTTATTTGCTTTCCTCCACAACTAGTGCTACTTGAGTCTATAGTCCAAGGAGACAACAGTTTAGCCCTGTTTAATCTCATACGACTCCTTTAACCCCTTCAGTGGCGGGTTTCTTACCACCCTGTCAGACCAACCAGGGCAAGTTTTTTAAATGGGCCAATCATTTAATTTCAACTCATTTTCCAGTTGCTTTCCAAGAGCCATAACTTTTTTATTTTTCCATTGACACAGCCATATGAGAGCTTGTTTTTTGATGGCATGGTTTTTGGGTATATATAATGTATTGCATACATTTTGTAAAAAAATGTATAGGGAGATTGAAAAAAAAAAGAAGATATTCTGCCATTTGTTTTTTGGATTTCATTTTTACGGCGTTCAGCATGCAGAATAAATAATGTGATAACATTATTCTCTGAGTCACATGATTCAGGCGATACCAAGTTTATACAGTTTTTTATGTTTTGCTATTTTTGTACATTTAAAACATTTCTTTTTCTTAAAGATTTGCTTTTGTGTTGCCACATTCCAAAAGCCGTATTATTATTATTTTTCCATTGCCAGAGCTCTAGAAGGCCTTGTTGTTTTGCGGGATGAATTCTAGTCTTCATTTATCTAATTTTTAGAAACATGTAAAATTTTGATCGCCTTTTATTCCATTTTATCTAGGGGCAAGATTAACAAAATCTGTAATTCTGGCATGTTTTTTATTTTTATTTTTCACTGAATTCTCTGAACAGTATCAATAATATATTCAAGTAATTCTTCAGGCGAGTACGATTATGCCAATACCAAGTTGTAATAGTTTTTTTCTTTTTCGCTACTTTTTCACAGTTTAAAAAAAAAAAAAAAAAAGATTATTTTTTTATTGCTGCATTCAAAGTAGAGATGAGCGAACGTACTCGTCCGAGCTTGATATTCGTGCGAATATTAGGGTGTTCGGGATGCTCGTTACTCGTAACGAGCACCACGCGGTGTTCCGGTTACTTTCAGTTTCCTCTCTGAGACGTTAGCGCGCTTTTCTGGCCAATTGAAAGACAGGGAAGGCATTACAACTTCCCCCAGTGACGTTCAAGCCCTATACCACCCCCATGCTGTGAGTGGCTGGGGCGATCAGATGTCACCCGAGTATAAAAATCGGCCCCTCCCGCGGCTCGCCACACATGCCTTGTGACTTAGCTGAGGGAAAGTGCTGCTGCTGGTGCTGCTGTAGGGAGAGCGTTAGGAGTCAGTGTAGGCTTCAAGAACCCCAACGGCCCTTCTCAGGGCCACATCTACTAGTGTGCAGTACTGTGTTAGCACAGTATTTTTTATTTTTTTTGTCCAAAATTGGATCTGCAGAGCATTGCGCCCTGCAATAGGGACAGAAGTGGGGGTTAGGCAGGGAGAGTGTTAGGAGTTAGTGTAGGCTTCAAGAACCCCAACGGTCCTTTCTAGGGCCACTTCTATCCGTGTGCAGTACTGTGCTGGCTGCTGTTAGCAGTGTTGCATATTTTTTTTTTCTTCTCAAAACCGGGTGTGCAGACCATTGCACCCGGCATTAATACTACAGGGATAGAATTGTGTAGGCAGGGCCAGAAGACATTTATTATTCATTGAATACACGCAGTGGAGTCTTCCCTTTGCCAAAAAGGAAAAAAATTATATTTTGCCTGCCTGTGTCAGTCCTAAGGTCTCCGTGTACGTGTGTGCTGCGTGTACAACGTACAAAAATCAGACGCAACCAGCTACGCTTTACTGCAGCCTAGCGCCAATGTCTTTTCTGACTGGCAAATACCAGCTCTGCTAGAGTTAATAACTCTGCTACACTATAGTTGTGTGACACTTTTTGAGGGCCACACCACAGATATTAAACTTCTTGTTCATTGAATATACGCAGTGGGGTCTTCCCTAAGCTAAAAAGGAAAAAAATTATATTTTGCCTGCCTGTGTCAGTCCTAAGGTCTCCGTGTACGTGTGTGCTGCGTGTACAACGTACAAAAATCAGACGCAACCAGCTACGCTTTACTGCAGCCTAGCGCCATTGTCTTTCCTGACTGGCAAATACCAGCTCTGCTAGAGTTAATAACTCTGCTACACTATAGTTGTGTGACACTTTTTGAGGGCCACACCACAGATATTAAACTTCTTGTTCATTGAATATACGCAGTGGGGTCTTCCCTAAGCTAAAAAGGAAAAAAATTATATTTTGCCTGCCTGTGTCAGTCCTAAGGTCTCCGTGTACGTGTGTGCTGCGTGTACAACGTACAAAAATCAGACGCAACCAGCTACGCTTTACTGCAGCCTAGCGCCATTGTCTTTCCTGACTGGCAAATACCAGCTCTGCTAGAGTTAATAACTCTGCTACACTATAGTTGTGTGACACTTTTTGAGGGCCACACCACAGATATTAAACTTCTTGTTCATTGAATATACGCAGTGGGGTCTTCCCTAAGCTAAAAAGGAAAAAAATTATATTTTGCCTGCCTGTGTCAGTCCTAAGGTCTCCGTGTACGTGTGTGCTGCGTGTACAACGTACAAAAATCAGACGCAACCAGCTACGCTTTACTGCAGCCTAGCGCCATTGTCTTTCCTGACTGGCAAATACCTGCTCTGCTAGAGTTAATAACTCTGCTACACTATAGTTGTGTGACACTTTTTGAGGGCCACACCACAGATATTAAACTTCTTGTTCATTGAATATACGCAGTGGGGTCTTCCCTTTGCAAAAAAGCGAAAACATTATATTTGGCCTGCAGGCTTGCGCCAATTTATTTCCTGCCTGGGAAATCAAATCACTGGTAATACAGCATGCTGAGGGGTAGGGGTAAGCCTAGAGGACGTGGACGTGGCCGAGGACGCGGAGGGCCAAGTGAGGGTGTGGGCACAGGCCGAGCTCCTGATCCAGGTGTGTCGCAGCCGACTGCTGCGCGATTAGGAGAGAGGCACGTTTCTGGCGTCCCCACATTCATCGCCCAATTAATGGGTCCACGCGGGAGACCTTTATTAGAAAATGAGCAGTGTGAGCAGGTCCTGTCCTGGATGGCAGAAAGTGCTTCGAGCAAGCTATCATCCACCCACAGTTCTGCGCCGTCCAGTGCTGCAAATCCGAATCCTCTGTCTGCTGCTCCTCCTTCCTCCCAGCCTCCTCACTCCACTACAATGACACCTGCTCAGGAGCGGGAACACTCCCAGGAACTGTTCTCGGGCCCCTGCTTAGATTGGGCAGCAGTGGTTCCTCTCCCACCAGAGGAGTTTATCGTCACTGATGCCCAACCATTCGAAAGTTCCCGGGGTCCGGGGGAAGAGGCTGGGGACTTCCGCCAACTGTCTCAAGAACTTTCTGTGGGTGAGGAGGACGATGACGATGAGACACAGTTGTCTTGCAGTGAGGTAGTAGTAAGGGCAGTAAGTCCAAGGGAGCAGCGCACAGAGGATTCGGAGGAAGAGCAGCAGGACGATGAGGTGACTGACCCCACCTGGTGTGCAACGCCTACTCAGGACAGGTCTTCAGAGGGGGAGGCAAGGGCATCAGCAGGGCAGGTTGCAAGAGGCAGTGCGGTGGCCAGGGGTAGAGGCAGGGCCAGACCGAATAATCCACCAAGTGTTTCCCAAAGCACACCCTCGCGCCATGCCACCCTGCAGAGGCCGAGGTGCTCTAAGGTCTGGCAGTTTTTCACCGAGACGCCTGACGACCGACGAACAGTGGTGTGCAACCTTTGTCGCGCCAAGATCAGCCGGGGAGCCACCACCAACAGCCTCACCACCACCAGCATGCGCAGACATATGATGGCCAAGCACCCCACAAGGTGGGACGAAGGCCGTTCACCGCCTCCGGTTTGCACCGCTGCCTCTCCCCCTGTGCCCCAACCTGCCACTGAGATCCAACCTCCCTCTCAGGACACAGGCACAACCGTCTCATGGCCTGCACCCACAGCCTCACCTCCGCTGTCCTCGGCCCCATCCACCAATGTCTCGCACCGCACAGTCCAGCCGTCGCTAGCGCAAGTGTTGGAGCGCAAGCGCAAGTACGCCACCACGCACCCGCACGCTCAATCGTTAACCGTCCACATAGCCAAATTTATCAGCCTTGAGATGCTGCCGTATAGGGTTGTGGAAACGGAGTCCTTCAAAGCTATGATGGCGGCGGCGGCCCCGCGCTACTCTGTTCCCAGTCGCCACTACTTTTCCCGATGTGCCGTCCCAGCCCTGCACGACCACGTCTTCCGCAACATTGTACGCGCCCTCACCAATGCGGTTAGTGGTAAGGTCCACTTAACTACGGACACGTGGACAAGCACAGGCGGGCAGGGCCACTACATCTCCCTGACGGCACATTGGGTGAATTTAGTGGAGGCTGGGACAGAGTCAGAGCCTGGGACCGCTCACGTCCTACCCACCCCCAGAATTGCGGGCCCCAGCTCGGTGGTGGTATCTGCGGCGGTGTATGCTTCTTCCACTAAAGCACCCTCCTCCTTCTCCTCAACCTCTGTCTCGCAATCTAGATGTGTCAGCAGCAGCAGGACGTCGCCAGCAGTCGGTGTCACGCGGCGTGGCAGCACAGCGGTGGGCAAGTGTCAGCAGGCCGTGCTGAAACTACTCAGCTTAGGAGATAGGAGGCACACGGCCCACGAACTGCTGCAGGGTCTGACAGAGCAGACCGACCGTTGGCTTGCGCCGCTGAGCCTCCAACCGGGCATGGTCATGTGTGACAACGGCCGTAACCTGGTGGCGGCTCTGCAGCTCGGCAGCCTCACGCACGTGCCATGCCTGGCCCACGTCTTTAATTTGGTGGTTCAGCGCTTTCTGAAAAGCTACCCACGCTTGTCAGACCTGCTCGTAAAGGTGCGCCGGCTCTGCGCACATTTCCGCAAGTCCCACACGGACGCTGCCACCCTGCGCACCCTGCAACATCGCTTTAATCTGCCAGTGCACCGACTGCTGTGCGACGTGCCCACACGGTGGAACTCTACGCTCCACATGTTGGCTAGGCTCTATGAGCAGCGTAGAGCTATAGTGGAATACCAACTCCAACATGGGCGGTGCAGTGGGAGTCAGCCTCCTCAATTCTTTTCAGAAGAGTGGGCCTGGTTGGCAGACATCTGCCAGGTCCTTCGAAACTTTGATCAGTCTACCCAGGTGGTGAGCGGCGATGCTGCAATCATTAGCGTCACCATTCCTCTGCTATGCATCTTGAGAAGTTCCCTGCAAACCATAAAGGCAGCCGCTTTGCGCTCGGAAACAGAGCCGGGGGAAGACAGTATGTCGCTGGATAGTCAGAGCACCCTCCTGTCTATATCTCAGCGCGTTCAGGAGGAGGAGGAGGATGAGGAGGATGAGGAGGAGGGGGAAGAGACAGCTTGGCCCACTGCTGACGGTACCCATGCTGCTTGCCTGTCATCATTTCAGCGTGTATGGCCTGAGGAGGAGGAGGAGGAGGAGGAGGATCCTGAAAGTGATCTTCCTAGTGCGGACAGCCATGTGTTGCGTACAGGTACCCTGGCACACATGGCTGACTTCATGTTAGGATGCCTTTCTCGTGACCCTCGCATTCAGCGCATTCTGGCCACTACGGATTACTGGGTGTACACACTGCTCGACCCACGCTATAAGGAGAACCTTCCCAGTCTCATTCCCGAAGAGGAAAGGGGTTCGAGAGTGTTGCTATACCACAGGACCCTGGCGGACAAGCTGATGGTAAAATTCCCATCCGACAGCGCTAGTGGCAGAAGGCGCAGTTCCGAGGGCCATGTAGCAGGGGAGGTGCGTAGATCGAGCAGCATGTACAGCCCAGACAGTGCAACAGTCTTTAAGGGCCTGGCCAGCTTTATGGCTCCCCAGCAAGACTGTGTCACCGCACCCCAGTCAAGGCTGAGTCGGCGGGAGCACTGTAAAAGGATGGTGAGGGAGTACGTAGCCGATCGCACGACCATCCTCGGTGACGCCTCTGCCCCCTACAACTACTGGGTGTCGAAGCTGGACACGTGGCCTGAACTAGCGCTGTATGCCCTGGAGGTGCTTGCTTGTCCTGCGGCTAGCGTCTTGTCGGAGAGGGTGTTTAGTGCGGCTGGGGGAATCATCACAGATAAGCGTACCCGCCTGTCAACCGACAGTGCCGAGAGGCTAACACTCATCAAGATGAACAAAGCCTGGATTTCCCCAGACTTCTCTTCTCCACCAGCGGACAGCAGCGATACGTAAGCAATACGTAGGCTGCACCCGCGGATGGAAGCTACGTTCTCTCTCACCATCCAAAACGGGGACATTTCTGCTTCATCAATCTGTGTCTAATATTCCTCCTCCTCCTCCTGCTCCTCCTCCTGAAACCTCACGTAATCACGCTGAACGGGCAATTTTTCTTAGGGCCACAAGGCTCACTCATAATTTTTCTAAACAATTTTTAGATGTTTCAATGCTCTGAAAAGCGTTGGAACTTTAATTTGAACCAATTTTTCGTTAAACTGGGCTGCCTCCAGGCCTAGTTACCACTTAAGCCACATTAACCAAAGCGATTAATGGGTTTCACCTGCCCTCTTGGTTGGCCATGGCCAATTTTTTTCAGGTACATTAGTACTGTTGATACAGCAATTTTTGTGGGCCCTCGCCTACAGTGTAATCAAATAAATTTTTAGCCCACCTGCATTAAGCACGACATTACTACCTCAGCTGTGTTGGGCAATGCAATGGGATATTTCTATGTACCGCCGGTGGGTTCCAGGGAGCCACCCATGCTGTAGGTGCACACAGAGTTTTTACTACATCTGTACACTTGAAAAGAACCCCAGTCAGACTGGGGCATGCAGTGTGGGCCGAAGCCCACCTGCATTAAGCACGACATTACTACCTCAGCTGTGTTGGGCAATGCAATGGGATATTTCTATGTACCGCCGGTGGCTTCCTGGCACCCACCCATGCTGTGGGTCCACAGGGAATTATAAATGCATCTGTGTCCACTTGTAAAGAACCCCAGTCTGACTTTGGCATGCAGAGACACCTTGACAGAATGAATAGTGTGTGACACATAGGTTCCCCATTGCTATGCCCACGTGTGCAGCTCCTGATGGCGGTGGTTCAGGATTCTATTTCTCATTGCTTCTGTACAGCATTGTGGGCTATCGCCCCGCCCCTTTTAAAGAGGGTCGCTGCCTAGCCGTGCCAACCTCTGCAGTGTGTGCCTGCGGTTCCTCCTCATGGCAGACGCACTTCTAAATAGACATGACGGTGGTGAGGCATTAGGGCAGCTGAAGGCTGCGCAGGGACACTTTGGTGTGCGCTGTGGGGGGGAGGGGGGGCAGTTGGGCAGCATGTAACACAGGAGAAGTGGCAGTGGAGTGTCATGCAGGCAGTGATTGTGCTTTGTTGGAGGTAGTGTGGTGCTTAGCTAAGGTATGCCATGCTA
The DNA here is from genome assembly GCF_035609145.1 of Eleutherodactylus coqui. Classification (NCBI taxonomy): domain Eukaryota; kingdom Metazoa; phylum Chordata; class Amphibia; order Anura; family Eleutherodactylidae; genus Eleutherodactylus; species Eleutherodactylus coqui. The sequence goes on along the minus strand of NC_089839.1, from coordinate 133,390,840 downwards.
ATGAGGGCTTTTCAGAAGTAAAAGTTTTTGGGAGGGGGGGGGGCCACTCTTGCCGCTATTGTGGCTTAATAGTGGGACCTGTGAACTTGAGATGCAGCCCAACATGTAGCCCCTCGCCTGCCCTATCCGTTGCTGTGTCGTTCCCATCACTTTCTTGAATTGCCCAGATTTTCACACAAGGAAACCTTAGCGAGCATCGGCGAAATACAAAAAGGCTCCGGTCGCCCATTGACTTCAATGGGGTTCGTTACTCGAAACGAACCCTTGAGCATCGCGATAATTTCGTCCCGAGTAACGAGCACCCGAGCATTTTGGTGCTCGCTCATCTCTAATTCAAAGACCCTTAGCATTTTAAGTTTTTTAATCAACGGAGCTGTTTAACCCCTTCCCGCTCCTGGACGTACCTGGTACGTCATGGCAGCCTGGTACTTCCCGCAACATGACGTACCTGGTACGTCCTGGAGATAGCGCGGGATCACATAAGATCCCGCGCTATCCCGCAGCGGGAGCCGGCTGTCAGTCACAGCCGGCGTCCCGCTCCAACAGCGGGGGGGCATCGGAGATGCGCCCGCCGCTGTTAACCCCTTCCCTGCCGCGATCTAAGTAGATCGCGGCAGGGAAAGAGTTCACAGAGGGATCGCGATCCCTGTGTGTCTCCGGCCGGAACTCGCGATGTTATCGCGAGAGCCCGGCCTGTCACCATGGCAACAGGACGCCAGACACCGGCGTCCTGTATTGCCTGTGCCTATAATCGCTGTACAAGCGATAAGGCATGGCAGAGCAGTAGCTTTGCCATGCCTTATGACAGCGATCATAGGCACAGTGATGTAAGTCCCTCAGAGGGACTCAAATAGTATAAAAAAAAGAAAAGAAAAGTGTAAAAAAAAGAAAAATGTAAAAAAAAAAAATGTAAAAAACCCCTTTTTTTATGCTTTTTCTAATATTAGCATAAAAAAAGGGAAAAAAAACTAAAACCCCACATATTTGGTATTGACGCGTCCGTAACGACGTGTACAAAAAGTTGAACACGCTTTCTATTTTGTACGACAAAAAGCGTAAAAAAAAACGCTAAAAAACAGAGGCAAAATGCTAATTTTTAGCATTTTGCCTCACAAAAAATGCAATAAAAGTGATCAAAAAAGCCGTACATTTCCCAAAATGGTACCAATAAAAACTACAGCTCGTCTCGCAAAAAATAAGCCCTCATAGAGCTCCGTACATAGAAAAATAAAAAAGTTACATGACTTTGAATGCAGCTATAGAGAAAAAAAAAAGATTTCCAAAAAAAGGGGGTTTTATTGCAAAAAAGTGTAAAAACCTAAAAAAAATATAACAATTTTGGTATCGTTGTTACCGTACCGACCCGCAGAAAAAATTTAGTGTGTCATTTATGCTGCATGATTAACGCTGTAAAAAAAAAAAAAAAAATCTATGGCAGAATTGATGCGTTTTCTCTCCCTGTTATCATTAAAAAAAAAAATAAAAAATTTACGATATTGTCTATATACCCAAAAGTGGCACCGATAAAAACTACAGATCGCCACGCAAAAAACGAGCCCTTATACGGCCGCGTCGACGGAAAAATAAAAAAGTTATGGCTTTTGAAAAATGGAGATGGAAAAATACCAAAAAATCGCTTGGTCCTCAACGCCAAAATAGGCCATGTCATTAAGGGGTTAAGGGTGCATTCACATGACCGTATATCGGCTGGGTTTTCACACCAAGCCGAAATACGGCATCTCTCTCTGCAGGGGGAGGAGCCTGGAAGAGTCGGGAGCAGTGCTCTGAGCTCCCGCCCCCTCCTTCCTCTCCACCGCCCTGCACTATTTTCAATAAGGAGAGGTGGGACGGGGGCAGAGCTAATTCCCGGAATTTAGCCCCACCCCCGTTCCGCCTCCTCTCATTGCAAATAGTGCAGAGGGGCGAAGAGGGGGTGGAGAGGAGGCATAGAGGGGGCGGGAGCTCAGAGCACTGCTCCCGGATCTTCCAGCCTTCTCCCTCTGCAGAGAGAGACGCCGTATATCGGCTGGGCGTGAAAACCAGCCGATATACGGTCGTGTGAATGCACCCTAAGGCCTCGGTCAGACGACCGCTTTTTGCCGCGATTTGCAGATGGCATGTCGGATGCGCATCCACAAATCGCGTGACTGGGGCCGACGATTCGCCGAAAAATCTGCAGCTAGCAGCGTTTTCGGCGAAACGGGCCCGATCAAAGGAGCGCTGTCCAGCCCTCTGATTGGCTGAGCGCAAGGACCAATCAGGGGCAGCTCTCAGCTATTGAATGACAGCTGAGAGCTGCCCCTGATTGGTCCCTGCGCTCAGCCAATCAGAGGCAGCACTCACTCACCCATTCATGAATTCATGAATGGGTGAGTGAGAGCTGCCTCTGATTGGTGATTGCTGTGACCAATCAGAGGCAGCCCATTCAGCAGCCAGGGATTTTAAATCCCCGCCTGCTGAATACTACACAGAGCAGTTCAGGAGAACTGCCAGCCAGCCACGTCTGAACTCCGGCTGCAGGGACAAGGTGAGTATATTTTTATTTTTATTTTTTTACACATTTTAGGATGATTTTCAGGGAAGGGCTTATATTTTTAAGCCCTTCCCGAAAATTCATCCTGCGCTCGCCGGCAGCCCATTGCTTTCAATGGAGCCGGCTGTATTGCCAGCTCCATTGAATTCAATGGGCGAACATCGTTCTTCTCTGCCACAGCTGTTACAGCTGTGGCAGAGGAGAATGATTTTTGTAGTATATGTTCTCAATGGGGCCGGCGCTGCTGCCGCCGGCCCCATTGAGCGCATATATAGAACACAAGGAATCGCAGAATGCAGATAGGCGCGATCTGCGATTCCTCGTGTCCTATAATTTATTGGACATCCACATAAAAAGCAGCCACGTGTCCGATGCCATTGCGAAGCAATGGTTCTATATATGTGCAGATCGCATGCGCAAATCGCACGAAAAAACGCCCGTCTGACTGAGGCCTAAGAGTTTTTATTTTGCGGGATGAGTTGTACTTTTTATTAGTACCATTTATTGATCTGTGCAGAATTTTGATCACTTTCTATTCTGTTATTTCTATGGTGAGATGCTGTGCACTCTGCAGATTAACCTCTCCCCATTCCAGGACGTATATGTATGTCCTGCAGCATCAGGGTATCTATTAAGAGAGATCGCGGCATGACCTCTCTTCATACAGCGCGGGCGTCGGCTGTTTATTACAGCTGACACCCATGGGCAATAACTGCAATTGTACACCATTACATCACACTGCAGGAGCAATCAAAGCATCAGTAGTTGTGGTTCCCCAGGAGGGCTTAAAAAAAAAGTAAAACTAAGATCAATAAAGTTTTATTAATTGTAAAAAAAAAAAAAAAAGTAATAAAAGTTTAAAATCGCCCTCCTTTTGCCATATCTATAATAAAAAAATCTGAATCATAAAAGAAAAATACATATTTGGTATCGCCATGTCCGTAAAAGTCCAATCTATCAAAGTAGCACATTATTTACACCACACGGTGAAC